>NC_140172.1:91410314-91971986 GCF_963971535.1 Notolepis coatsorum
AAAAAAGTCAACCAACGAACTAGATTCTTGTACCGGATCTCCTCTCTGGTAAACAAGAATACCCTGAAGACTCTGGCAGGAGCACTCATTCAAGGGTACTATGACTATGCGTGCACCTCATGGTACCAAAGCACCTCAAAGGCGCTTAAAACAAAATTACAAACATCACAAAACAAACTGGTCAGACTACTACTTGACCTGAACCCCAGAACCCACCTCACCCCTGCCCACTTTGACAACCTAGGATGGCTTAGAGTAGACGACAGAGTACAGCAACTTGCAATGGGCCTGGTCTACAAGATACACTATACGACCGGGGTGCCCATGTACATCAGTGGCGTCGTTAGCCCTGGGCTTCCGGGGCTTTAGCCCCGGATGTTTTTCTCCTAGCCCCGGATCTAAAAAAAAAAAAAAAAAAAAAAAAAAAAATTGTTTACATTTTTTTTTTTTTTTTTTACTTTTTTTTTTTTTTTTTTTTATGTCAGCATCCCCATTGTCTGTGCTGAATGTTTGTTAGTGTTTGGTATTTTTTGTTGGTTTTTAGTACTTTTAAACATTTTTAGTAAGTAGTTTTCATTTGATCCTATAATTCTTTCATTCACCGATTTGTGGACTTTTTTTTTAGTGTCCTGAAAGGCGCCTTATAAATCAAATGCATTATTATTATTATTATCATCCAGGAGGGAAAAGACACTTTGGATAGTAGGGACTGCATCTCTGCCTGTCCTGACCAGGAAACACTTTGCAACTGTGATCTCCTCTGGCAATAGTTGGATATTGTAATGTGTGGCGAGGGGTTGCAGCAATTCCACTGAGAGAAACTGGTCTGAGGCTGGATAACATGCCTGTATGCCTCTCATAAATTGTTATCCAACTCATGAGAACCTGCTCTCAAGCTCTTGCAGCATTCTGTCGACGACTGGATAGAACAGTCTCTGTCTCAGCTGATCTCCTGAGCTGAGGTCTGAGCTTGTGCCACAAGATGACTCAACTACATACTCGTCCATCCTTTTCTGCTTCCTCCTTTGGCTGGTAGTATGTTCCTCAATCCAAAGGCCATTACATATGGCCTTTGTCCTGTCATACATGTCCACTGCCATCTCTGATGTGCGATAACCTTTGAGTGTGTCCTGCACTGTGCTTTTAAATAGTACAGATATTGAAGATGTGCACTTTAACGCAGCAGCACCTGGAGCCATCCATACCCATGTCCAGTGTCCTATAATAAGCTTTAATCGAACCTCGGATAGTCCGGTTGGTTTGGGGTGGTGTGAAAGCTCATTCACTCTTGCAAGTGAACCCTGCTGCGGTTCATTTGTGATGTGAATGCAAAGCGGACCAAAGGCAGGAAAAGACCCAAAAATCGAATCTTTTTTTAATGAGAAGACTGAAACATATGTATATAATGAAACACACAATAGTTTTTTTCGATTGCCTAAGCATGATTTTGAAAACGGGGCCCGGTGTTTCAAAACACACAATTAGCACAACCACACACACAATTATCAGAACACCTCAGATCCTTTGCTAAATTAAACACTTGTCAAAACCATACACTAATTTTGTTACCAGTTGAAACACACGTTACATAATGACTTAATTCTGTTTGAACCAGTTACACACACTGCTGTGCTTAACCTAAAACACATTTAGCAATTCTACTTCTCAGTGATTAGAGTACTGTAAGTGAAGTACGCAGATAATGTGCAAATATACAATAAATTCACCAAACACTACACAAGACCAATGCTGTAGACTGATGAAAATATAATTTATTTATCTACATATACCCAAATCAATGATGCAGACTGATGAAAAAAATAACATTTTCTCTCCATATAACCAAATCAGTCAACATTTCAACATGGAGAATCACAACAATACATGTCCCAGTTTTCATGCTACTATGTGCATAACACTGTAAGCTCAGCAAATATCAGACAAACATAAAATACTGTATCCAGTACAGGTTAAAATTACAGTAACACAATTTTTTTTTTGAAAAAATGTAAACAGAAAATACTAGACATTATCTCTTTGCCTAGCTGGACCTGGCAAGATAATTTTTTGTTGTGATTCTCCATGTTGACTGATTTGGGAAAATGGGAGAAAATGTATATTTTCATCAGTCTGCATCATTGGTTGTCTTGTCATCTTGTGTAGTGTTTGGTGAATGTATTGTATATTTTCATGTTCTCTGTGTACAGTACTTCACTCTCCTTCCATTTTGGTTGAAGACAGGTGAACTCACTGAACTCACCTGCTGCATTTTTATAGTGCTTAAACCTGATTGTGTATCTACAATTAACTGTGTTTTTATTTTGTTATTGGTGTATATGTGTATGTATGTACAGTATATGTATATATATTATATGTATATATATGTGTATATATGTATATTTGTACTCATGTTGGGGCTTCTTGGACCAGATCAATGTTTTATCTGGCTAAATAAATAAATAAATAAGAAACTGATGATTTGGTCCTGTTAACTTTGAATTTTCTAGGGACTGCCCATATCCCTCTCATGGACCTGGACCTCACTTTGAGAACCTCTAATGATTCTAGTTATTCAGTATTCATCTCTAATTAATCTAAAATTGCGTATTTCTGTGCTTAAAAAAAAAAAAAAAAAAAGGGGGGGGGGGGGGGTGACCCCCCCCCTCCACCCCCCTGGGCTGAAGCCCCCAATGTTTTCTAACCCTAAAAACGCCCCTGATGTACATGTCAAAATACTTCCCAAAGGTCAGTGAATACCACAACCACTACACCAGAGGAAGCTCAACAAATCATGTTAAACCCAGATTCGGCTCAAACAAGGGACTAAACACGTTTCGCAATTATGCCACAACAATGTGGAACGCCCTACCCAAATGTCGCGCTCTCCAGACTCCACGACGAGGTAAATAGAATCCAAACGGCGAACGTTAACGCCGCCATTATAGTGGTGGGCAGTGTTCGAATTATGAGGGGGCCAATGGGGGCTCAGCCCCCATAGCTAGAGTCTGAGCCCCCATAGTCAAGACCCCCTGGTCTCTCAAAAAAATTATATAATTTTTTTTTTCTTTTTTTTTTTTTATGTACGAATTAGTATTATTTATGTTACCTAAATAAATTGTTAATAGATCATATTTTTCTTTTCAGTTTTTAAAATAACCAAGTAATTAATGTTGTGGAATAGGCTGCATTTCACCTCCAAGCCGCTATGCGTCGCCCATGAGCTTAACGCTACTCCAACCTAGTGAAGAAGAAGCAGCAAGCAGCTGCTGTAAACAGAAAGCTGCCGGTCCATGTCCTGCAACTGAAAACATAAACACTAAACAGTACGCCACATGCCGCCAAAAAAAAGGCTCAACCCGCCGCAAGGCTGTACAAAGCTGGACAGCTTTGGTTTTATAAAAAGGCCAAAGACTGACGCTGTTAGTGCAGCAGCTAGCAGCGCTACTGTCACTGAAGTTGACACTGCTAGTGCTAGTACTAGTGCAGGGGTATCAAACTCATTTTCACAGAGGGCCACATCAGCATTATGGTTGCCCTCAAAGGGCCAAAGACCGTATAAATGTTAATGTAATGTAAAATAAATGTAGCTACACATTTACATATTGTTAAACATGGTGTTTCTGTATTTATTACTTATTCAAGTTATACATATTGCATATTCATGTAAAAATATATGTTAGCTTATGTTATTTTAACAAATAATTTTAGTTTATCAGAACCCCATATTACTCCACCAATCAATGATCAAACCATTCAAGTAAATAACAAAGAAGAATATCATCAAATACAAGCTATGACATTAAGTTTGTTCAAAACCTTTTTGTCACAGTCAAGAGGGGCATAACTAACAACTGTGAGCTGCAAAGAACACGTGGGACAGATGTAGCAGATGTTACAAAAACAAATGGCTGCACACAACCTTGCAGAGGCCATACATCCAACTAATGGAAGATAGTTTAATTAACTTTAATTAACAGATTGCAGAATGGGTACAGTACAGCTCAATACACACAATTGTTAAGGGGATGCAGACCAGAGAAAGACTTTCGACTTGTTTACATCAGGGTCCCCCATTTTCAATTCGTAATGAAATTGCTATTATGTGTCTGCATGAACACACAACTGTAACTGTACTAAAAAATAACAATAAGGGTTGTCTCAGTTCACAACTATATTGGTCAAGTTTTGGGTGGGACTTGTTTGCGTCCCTACAGCTTCTTATTCAATTGAGCGAGATGCTCGGTTATGTCACACAGCCAGTTTGCATCTGACAGTTCAGACAATATTTCTTCAACCCTTTGTTACCTATTCCGCCTGGATCTTTTTTGTATTTTGGGCTGTAAAATTGTCAAAGAATGTCTGAGGAGTAAGTGCTTTTGGCTTTTTTCCTTTGTTACCTCAGATGTTCAACATACATGTATGTGTAAGAATGTGTAATAACTAAGGCTGTCAAAGTTAAAGCTTTATTAACGCATTAACCCACAATTATTTTAACACTGCTATTTTTTAACCCAATATTAATGTAAAAAAAAAAAAAAAAAATGTTTTACCTGAGCTCTTGGGGGGCCACATCAAATGACGTGGCGGGCCGGATTTGGCCCGCGGGCCGTGAGTTTGACACCTATGTACTAGTGTTAGCTCTGCTGCTCCTGTGCACAGTGCACCTGTTATTCTTACCGCGCCGGTTGCCACTGCCAGACCCGAGTCTCCACCACTAGACCTGTGCTGCTACTCAACCACCACAATGCTGGGGTCTGAGTCAGTGGAACTTTTGGAAAAATAAATATAGCTGGTTATTTGCCAAGGAGGGATGCATTGGCTGCCTTCCATGTAAAAACGCCAAGACATTGTTAAATAAATCATTTGGAGCCCATTTGGCAGAGCAGTGGATGAATGGGACTGACTAGCTCTCATAGCAAGAAGTTGAAGAAGAAAATATACTTGCACAGTGATAGCATTTCTCATAACGCTGCTGGCGGGACACAACCTCATAACTCCATTTTTAAATATATATTTTTTTTATATAAATCAACTCCGTAGATCATCCTCCATATGTGTGTGTGGGTTTTACAACGTTTAAACAATGGGAAAGCATTAAACCGATCATCTGTCTAAACCTCCTAACTCTATTCACCCTCAAATCTGTGTTCGTTTTTTTCATCTGCTGAAAAGTTGGGTTTTTGGAGTTATGAGGTTTTGTCCCGCCAGCAGCGATAAGCAAGCTATAGAAATAGAAAGTCAAAACCAGAAGGAAGTGCTTCCAAAAAAAGTGAGCGAAATCACATCTGCTTTGCTCAAGGAGACAGCCAGTTCATTCAGGGCAGCATATACTGTCGCTAAAGAAAGGTTGCCGTATACCAAATTGAACCCCCTTATGACACTTAATGAGTTGAACGGTGCGACAGTCGGGCCAGCTCACCGATCCGATCATTCTTGTGCACAGATCATAGAGCACATTGCCACAGAGATGAAAAAAAACATTATTTATTTAGATTTATACAAGTATTTATTTTATGTTCATTTTATTATCAGATGATAATGTTACTTACTGTATCCTGATAAATGCTGCTGTTGTGCCATACAACTATTTATTTTCCATTAGATTATTTTGTTAGTTTTTGATTTAGAAGTGCAGAGACAAATAAATGTTAATTCAAGTTCATAAATTTTGTCTAATTTTTTCAAATTAAATTGTTGTATTTTATGCAAATAAGTAAATATGGCATTATATATCAGAGGTGAGTAAGAAAATGAACAAATATTAATGAATGGTTAAGAATGAGACTGAATAATGACATCACACAATAATCGAATGATTAGACTGTTGTGTGATGTCATTATTACTTAGTATTAGACTAATCCTAATGAGATATTCCTCTAAATATGACTTCGAAAACAGCTACAATTTCAGGAAAAAAATTGTACAAAAAAAAATCAGGGGGCCCCCATAGCTTTCAGGTGATAATTCGAACCCTGGAGAAGTCCACCATCATCCCTGTACCCAAAAAATCTACGCCCGCTTGCCTCAACGACTACCGCCCTGTAGCCCTCACCTCCATAGCCATGAAGTGCTTTGAGAAGCTAGTGAAGGGCTCTGTTCCTCCCTCCCCATCAACCTGGACCCTCTGCAATTTGCATATCGCCCCAACAGGTCCACGGAGGACGCCATAGCCCATGTGCTGCACACAGCAGCATCACACCTGGACAAGAGGCAGGGGAACTATGTGAGAATGCTGTTCATCGACTACAGCTCAGCATTCAATACCATAGTCCCCTCCAAACTCATAGCCAAGCTCAGGGACCTGGGCTTGAACTATGACCTCTGCCAGTGGGTCTTGGACTTCCTGACGGGCAGACCCCAGGTGGTAAGAGCCGGCAACTGCACCTCCTCATCCATCACGCTCAACATAGGGGCCCCCCAGGGCTGTGTTCTGAGCCCCCTCCTCTACTCCCTGTACACACATGACTGCGTAGCACAGCGGAACAACAACACCATCATCAAATTTGCTGATGACACAGTAGTGGTGGGCCTGATCTCTGCCAACGACGAAAGGGCCTACCTGGAAGAGGTAGAGAACCTGTCACAGTGGTGTCAGGAGAACTGCCTCTCCCTGAACGTCAGCAAAACAAAAGAGATGATTGTGGACTTCAGGAGGTCAGGGGTCAAGGACTACAGCCCCCTCAGCATCGACGGGGCACCGGTTGAGAGAGTGAACAGTTTCAAGTACCTCAGAGCCCACATATCCGAGGACTTGACATGGACCACACACATTGACAGTGTTGTGAAGAAGGCACGACAACGCCTCTACTTCCTCAGGCGCCTAAGGAAGTTCCAAGTCAGTCAGAAGATCCTTAGGAACTTCTACTCATGTACAATAGAGAGCATCCTGACCGGCAACATCACCTCCTGGTTTGGGAATAGCACTGCACAAGACCGTAGCAGACTACAAAGAGTGACACGTTCAGCCGAACGCACAATTGGAGGGGGGCTTCCCACCCTCCAGAACATTTACAACAAGCGGTGCAAGGGGAAGGCTAAGAGAATTATTAAGGACTCGAGCCACCCGAACAACTGCCTCTTTGAACTGCTGCGGTCAGGCAAGCGATACCGGAGTCTTAAGGCGAGCACAGAAAGACTCAGAAGAAGCTTCTATCCCCAGGCCATCAGGCTGCTAAACGAACAATAATCACTATGCAACAACCATCAAATGCACACAGCACACACACCCACACGCACACACTCACTCAAACAAACAACACACTGCAGCACCCACTCTCCACACTTTAGATCACACAAACACACTTACACTTTATATTTATTGATAAAGGATTTGCACTACAACTCGTACACCTACTGTGAATTGTACCTAAATTGCACCTCGTCCCATTTCTCCATTTCTGCCTTGCACTATATAGTATTGTATATTAGCACACTGCACAGTATTGTATATTGTATGGTAACTACGTCTATTCTGCATCGAACATTGTACATATGTCTAAACTGAACACTGTGACCTAATTTTTTTTACTTCTAATTTTACTATGTTATTTTATTTCATACTTATCTTGTCTTGCACAGTCTCTGGAGCGCAACAGTAAGAAGCATTTTGTATAAAAGTATTCTGTACTTCTGTATGACAACTATTAAAGAAACTTGAAACTTGAACTTGGGTGATTTCAATAGCGCCAATCTGAGAAAGGTCTTACCTGACTTCTATCAGCATGTGACTTGTAACACCAGAGGCGGTAACATCCTAGACCACTGTTACACGCAATTCAAGGGTGGCTACAAGGCTCATTCTGCTAGTGGCTTTGGTAAGTCAGATCACGCGTCCATTTTCCTTTCACCAAAGTACAAACAGAGAATCAAAAGCACTCCTGTAGTCTCGCGAGAGGTGCAGAAATGGGATTTGACGTCAGAGGAGACGCTCCAGGCTGCGTTTGACTGCACAGACTGGAGCGTGTTCCGCGACACAGATAACATTCATGTCTACACGGAGACAGTGCTGGACTATGTCCGTACTTTGGTGGAAGAAACAATCCCCACTACCACAATGAGAGTTTACCCAAATCAAAAACCCTGGGTAGACAAATCCGTCCGTGAAGCTCTGAGAGCGCGCACCAAAGCATACAACGACGGCCTAGTGGCAGGCAACATGAATGACCACAAGGTGGCGCGATACAACGTAAGGAGGACAGTGACAGAGGCCAAACGGCGCTACAAGGATAAAATTGAACTCCAGTTTGAACAGGCTGACTCTAGAGCTATGTGGCAGGGGCTCAAAACGATGACAGACTACAAAGGCGCCTCCCTCAAACTGAACAGTGACATCTCCTTAGCAAATGACCTCAATACCTTCTATGCGAGGTTTGATGCTGGTAATAACAACACCAGCCCACAAGCCACGGCAATGGGGGGGGGGGGGGGTCTGCTGCTGATGGAGACTCAGTGTTCAGGGTAACAGAGCATGAGGTGAGGCGGACCTTTAAAAAAGTAAATATCAGGAAGGCAGCAGGTCCGGACGGCATCCCCGGCCGCGTCCTAAAAGTCTGTGCCGACCAACTGGCCCCGGTATTCACAGACATATTTAACCTGTCCTTAGAACAGGCTGTCATCCCCACCTGCCTGAAGAAGTCCACTATTATCCCTGTACCCAAAAAATCCAAGCCTGCTTGCCTCAACGACTACCGCCCTGTAGCTCTCACCTCCATAGCCATGAAGTGCTTTGAGAAGCTAGTAAAGGGCTACATCTGCTCCTCCCTCCCTATCAACATGGACCCCCTGCAATTTGCATACCGCCCCAACAGGTCCACGGAGGATGCCATAGCCCATGTGCTGCACACAGCAGCATCACACCTGGACAAGAGGCAGGGGAACTATGTGAGAATGCTATTCATCGACTACAGCTCGGCATTCAATACCATAGTCCCCTCCATACTCATAGCCAAGCTCAGGGACCTGGGCTTGAACTATGACCTCTGCCAGTGGGTCTTGGACTTCCTGACGGGCAGACCCCAGGTGGTGAGAGCAGGCAACTGCACCTCCTCATCCATCACCCTCAACATAGGGGCCCCCCAGGGCTGTGTTCTGAGTACCCTCCTCTACTCCCTGTACACACACGACTGTGTGGCTCAGCGGAGTAGCAATACAATAATCAAATTTGCTGACGACACAGTGGTGGTGGGCCTGATCTCTGCCAACGACGAGAGGGCCTACCTGGAAGAGGTCAAGGTCCTGACGGGATGGTGCCAGGAAAACAGCCTCTCCCTGAACGTCAGCAAAACAAAGGAGATGATTGTGGACTTCAGGAGGTCGGGGGTCAAGGACTACAGCCCCCTCAGCATCGACGGGGCACCGGTTGAGAGAGTCAACAGCTTTAAGTACCTCGGAGCCTACATATCCGAGGACTTGACATGGACCACACACATTGACAGTGTTGTGAAGAAGGCACGACAACGCCTCTACTTCCTCAGGCGCCTAAGGAAGTTCCAAGTCAGTCAGAAGATCCTTAAGAACTTCTACTCATGTACAATAGAGAGCATCCTGACTGGCAACATCACCTCCTGGTTTGGGAATAGCACTGCACAAGACCGAAGCAGACTACAAAGAGTGACACGTTCAGCCGAACGCACAATTGGAGGGGGGCTCCCCACCCTCCAGAACATTTACAACAAGCGTTGCAGGGGCAAGGCTAAGAGAATCATTAAAGACTCCAGTCACCCGAACAACTGCCTCTTTGAACTGCTGCGGTCAGGCAAGCGATACCGGAGTCTCAAGGCGAGCACAGAAAGACTCAGAAGAAGCTTCTATCCCCAGGCCATCAGGCTGCTAAACGAACAATGAACACTACACAACAACAACCATCAAACGCACATAGCACACACATCCACACGCCCACACTCACTTTAAACAAACACACTGTAGCACCCACTCCACACACTTTATAGCACACACCCACTTTAAACAAACACACTGTAGCACCCACTCCCCACACTTTATATTTATTGATGAAGGATTGCACTACAACTCGTACACCTTACTGTAAATTGTACCTAAATTGTACCTCATCCCATTTCTGCTTGCACTATATAGTACTGTACATTAGTACACTGCATAGTATTGTATATTATATGGTAACTCAGTTACGTCTATTCTGCATCGAACATTGTACATATGTCTATACTGAACACTGTGACCTCATTTTCTACTTCTAAATTACATGCTATACTATGTTATTTGATACTATCTTGTCTAGCACAGTCTCTGGAGCGTAACAGTAAGAAGCATTTTGTATGAAAGTATTCTGTACTTCTGTATGACAACTATTAAAGAAACTTGAAACTTGAAAGCTGTAAAGGAATGTGAATCCCTGCCCACATTCAAAACCGCTCTTAAAGAGCACCTACGGGAGGCTGCAATTCGAAACTGGCCACCGTAAATGCCCAAAACCACCACCACCTCCTAATAGACAGTCTCCTCCCCACCGCATGTATATATTCCCTCCCCGCCGTATGTATATTTCCCTCCCACCCACCCACCCCCTCCTAATGTACAGTCCCCCCTCCCCATCATATGTATATACTCTGTCAGGATCTAGGGGTAACAGTACTGTATATTTGAATACCGCTTATGTCACAAATGTATCAGTACTAAATACCTATATGTCCCTATGCCATAAATGTCATGTATGTTGTGTATGTCATAAATGTCTATATGAATTGAAAATGGGGGACCCTGATGGAAACAAGACAAACGTCTTTCTCAGGTCTGCATCCCCTTAACAATTGTATGTATTGAGCCGTACTGTATTGTACCCATTCTGCAATCTGTTAAATAAAGTTTTCATTCATTCATTCATTCATTCATTCATTCATTCATTCATTCATTCATTCATTCATTCAGCTTCAATGATTAGCCAAATGAAACAGAATCAGCTTCAATGATTAGCTAAATGTAATGAAACAGAATCAGCTTCAATGATTAGCCAAATGAAACAGAATCAGCTTCAATGATTAGCCAAATGTAATGAAACAGAATCAGCTTCAATGATTAGCTAAATGTGATGAACCAGTTTTCCTATCAGTCATTTATAGAAATGCTGCTCCTTCCACTCTTAAACCCCTAGATAACTGGTGATAGCTATGGTACGCACTATTGTATCCTATATGATAAGGTGAGTTGGTCTTCTATGGTACGCACTATTGTGCAACTGGTTTAAGTGATCTCTCTTTATTTTCATCTGTGTTTTTATCTATTTATTTGTATTTATTACCTCAGTAAATAAAGGTTTCAAATTAAATCAAATGTTAGGGCCTGTCTGTGGTTTGAGTACCTAAAGTCCAACACCCACCTGCACAATGGGGGTCTCGAGTTACATATAAACCAAAGTAATAAGTAACAAAACGTTACTCTGCACTATAAGCAACTCTGTGAAGCACACAGTTTTAAATGTGGGTAATTAGTCATATTAGTTATTTTGAAAGTAATTTACCACTGCACCGTGTATACAGACACAGGGATAGACCAATGGACAAGCGCAAGATACACATACACACACACATACACACACACACACACACTTCATTATTCTCAGATTCTACTTGAACTTGTGTGTATCTGAATACACATGCAATCAGGCGAATCGTGTCACTGCAGTTTTATTATTTTGCTCATTCAACCCTCAATCATTAACAGTGACGTACTATATGTGGGATCAACAATGTCAGAGATGTGCTGGAGATGATGACTCTGTGCTTCTCTGAAGGAGGGGAGCAGCGTACACACACTGCTGCTCGGTGTCTAATAATCATAAACAAACAATTTGGAGCAATGCAAATAGCGGCCCGCTCTATGATAACACTGCAGTGACAGCTAATTGCATTCTTCAGAGAAATAATAAGTGACTTTCATCTGTTCTTTACTTCACTCGCTGGTGAAAACAAACAAACAGACAGACAGACAGACAGACAGACAGACAGACAGACAGACAGACAGACAGACAGACAGACAGACAGACAGACAGACAGACAGACAGACAGACAGACAGACAGACAGACAGACAGACAGACAGACAGACAGACAGACAGACAGATAGATAGATAGATAGATAGATAGATAGATAGATAGATAGATAGATAGATAGATAGATAGATAGATAGATAGATAGATAGATAGATAGATGGATAGATTCGATTTAGATAGATCCAATCAGAGAACATGGATTTAGATAGAGCCAATCAGAGAACATGGATTTAGATAGAGCCAATCAGAGAACATGGATTTAGATAGAGCCAATCAGAGAAATGGATCTTGGCTCCGTCGGCCACCCATTTAAAGACACAAGTGAATTTGACGTTTGAAGTTTGACTGGGATGACGTTTGGACAAATGTTATATTAGCCTCCCGCAACCCAAATCACCAGCAAATTCATTTAAATTATATTCATAGGACGTATCTCACAACTAGGAAGCTGTTTGCTATGGGACTGGTAACTGACTCTCGGTGCACTTTGTGATCTCTAAGGGCCACTGGCAGCCTGGCACTTATATGCACATGTTCTGGGATTGCCCACCAGTAGCCCATTTTTGGAAATCCATAACAACTAAACTCTCAAACATTTGTAACATAACAATTCCACTCACAGCAGCAACACTACTTCTAAACGATATATCATTACTACCAGCATCCATACAACAAAAAATGTCTAATGTCTTTTGTAGTGTTTTTTATTTTTACTATGTATTCTGTATTTATTATTTCTAATTGTCTTGTCATTTCTATGATTACTATTGTTGAAGTACTGTCCTGTGATGTCCTGTGTATTATTGTTGTCACTGTACTATGTTGTGTTCTGTTTAATTGAAAATTGAAAAAAAGTAAAATGTAAAAAGAAAAGAAAAAAGTAAAGACACAAGTGAAACTTGTTAGGACCAGCTGCTGTGCCCCCCCCCCCCCCCCCCCCCTACAGTATATTAAAGCATTACATCACGCGCAGGAGTGGGTTGTGAGAATTAGACCATGCCTAGGGGTGGTCGTTAGACCCCCCTAGGCATGGTCTAATCCTCACAACCTACGACTGCACATGGTGTAATGGCTTTTATACAACTGGCGCATTCATCCAACCTTATTGCTATACAATAAACACACATTAATTGAAGATTTATTGAAAAAACCATCCGCCAGAAAAAGTTGTTCCCAAAAAAAATAAAAAGTTGCCTCCATGTGGAAGCAGCTCGGAAGTGCATCCAACTGTTCTCAGTAAGACATCCAACAAACTAAGACATCCAACTGTCTCTCAACTAAGATATCCAACAAACTAAGACATCCAACTGTCTTTCAACTAGACATCCAACAAACTATGACATCCAACTGTCTTTCAACTAGACATCCAACAAACTAAGACATCCAACTTTTCTTTTCTTTCTATAGAACTTCATTCTTAGATGCTGGTTAAGTTGGTTAAGGTTAGAGTTTGGAATCAGGGCTGGTGGTCTATCACCCTGCTCTAAAGACAAACTCTAACCTTAACCAACTTTGAAAGAGAGCGACTTTGAAAGAGTGCCTAAACGTAACCAGTTGGAAACAAGGCGGACAGTAATAAAATTAGCTGTTTCCAACTGGTTAAGTTTAGGCACTCTTTCGAAGTCTCTCTCTTTCGAAGTTGGTTAAGGTTAGAGTTTGGAATCAGGGCTGGTGGTCTATCGCCCTGCTCTAAAGACAAACTCTAACCTTAACCAACTTCGAAAGAGTGCCTAAACTTAACCAGTTGGAAACAAGGCGGACAGTAATAAAATTTGCAATCAATCAATCAATCAATTCAATAGTCCACGCTCACTTAAAACAGCGCACCTCCCAGCTGCTTCTATAGAAAGTAGGTAAAAATCTATCAATTTGCGTGATTTTTATTTTGTTCCACAATGACTCATGACCCATCAATTACATCATCCAACATTGTTTAAGAAACTAAGACATTCGCCGTGACAGAATCGTTTTTCATTTAGTCTTTATGACCCTATCACCATATCCTTTCGTAATGTTACTGTCCGGCTTGTCCGCCATCTTGCTTTCACTTCTTAAAAACTCGCTATCCCAGATGGGGGCTGATTGCAACGAGAAAGACAAATAAGAAGCCTGACAAGGTATATGTTTAGACTAGCGCATCGGAAACAATGGTTCTGTATCATTAAGGGGCTCCGCTTGGCATCACTCATGCACTCCCTCGCGTACATGCACGCGCACTGAATAAATTCCACAAATGTACCTTTAATACCAGTATTAGTCTGACCACACCCCTCATCAGCTTATCTTCATAAGCAGGTGTGTGGTCACCTGCTCTCCTCCTTCTCGCTTTCACCACAAGGAAGTGCCTCGGTAGTACCCCACTTGACGTGTTGATTAGTTGAAAAGAGTTGTGACAAGTCTACATTGTGCTTAATTTTTTCTTCTCTCATATCTGTTGTAAAGAAAAAGTTTGGGTCATAATGTATTCTGCGGAGAGTAGACCCGCTAGACCTACTCTTCACCAGCGGTTCTCCATTCCCGCCTCCGTCGTGCATTCTGGTGCTGGGCTGTTGCCACTTTCATGGTTGCCGACCCAGCCCAGGAGACAGCCGATGGATAGTTTGCCTCTCCGAAGAGCCGAGGAGACGGTGCCGTCGCTCCGGCGATGGCCTGATCTCGACTCTGGTTCTTCTGGTTCCAGGGAATCGTCCGTTGGTGAACGGTCGGTTGTTTTGGAGCCGGAGGATTTGCGACGCAAACTTTTCGCGTCTGCCCGTTCACGTCGCAAGATGGTAGCATGCAGGCGCGAACGGCCTGGGTTTGGGGAACTGCTGGAGACCAGCGAGGATGCGTCCAACTCTGGATTTCCGATGGAAACTGAGGACTTCATGGAAGAGGCGGACGGATTCTTGTATGATGGTCCCGTGGAGGAGAGTATCCCTCCTCAGGAAACACCGGAGGGGGGAGAAATGGCTCCATGGGGCTCCCTGTTCGAGGATGTCGAGGAACCACCTTGGCCTCATCAGCAGGATGCCCTACTGTCGGCCACATCAGACTGTGGCTCCTTGACCAGTTGCAGCCTGCTGCATGTGAGGGATGCGGGTTCGGTGGAGGAAGGTCCGCAGGGGGAACTGCAGGCTTTGTTTCCCGAGCTCATGGCGGTAGCCGCCGCCGCAAACGGCGTGCCGCTGCCGCTGCCATTGCCTGCACCCGTCCCTGATGATCTCATAGGTCATCGCTGGCAGCGTCGCCCAGTGAGAGGGGTGGACGTTGTCTACCCATTTTTCCCCTCAATGGGGGCCTATGTTCGTCAGGGTCAGGCGGTTTCCAACATCATGGGACTAACCCCCACCTACGTACCAGTTATGCGGGTGTCGGGGTTAGTCAAAGGTATGGGGGAGGGCGTGCCTCGGCTTGACAGTCCGATGGCCGCTCTCCTCTGTCCGGATATGGTGTGGGAACCCTTGTGCAAGCCGGTCCTCCAGGGGAAATCGGCTAGGCGATTGGCTTATTGGGGTGACCAGTCATTCATCGCTGGTACACAATCGCTGGCTGCGGCGTCTAACATCGCCCACCTGGCTAGATTTGTATCGGGGATTATGACGGGCGGCACGGATCTGAACGAGGTAAAATGCGATCAGATCACCCAGGCGGCAGGAGCTGTCCTGCACCTTTCCCAGGTGCTGGCCATAGCCATGGGGAAAGTGCGCGCCCTGGCTACCCTGGGCCAGCGTCATCTTTGGCTGGAGCAGGCCCGTGTGCCGGAACGGAAGAGAGCCCCTCTTCTGACGGCCGCCCTCTCCGACGCTGGTCTGTTCGGGAAGGCCCTGCGGTTGATGACCTCAACATGCAGAGAGATGGCAGAGGAGAGATCCATCGTCCAACCCCATTTTCCGCCTCCCGTCCTTGCCGGTGGAGTCAGAAGGCTTCCGCGACGTCGAGCTGTCTCCGTCGCCCCTACCACTGCCTCCGCCGCCGCTGCTGGCCCTTCCAAGAAGGCCAGGAGAAGAGACGGCGCTTCTGCTACCGCCGGCCCATCCACGACCGGAGGAGACGGTAGGGAACGTCGTGACCAGCAGACAGTAACCTACCGTCCCTCCGGGGCTCCTCGGGGTGGCAAGACTTGAGCGGCGCGAGGTGGCAGACGCCGCTGAGAGTGACTTTTCCCCTCTGTGTCCCCTCTCTTTTACACCCTCCCCGGCCCCTCTATGATTTTGTGCCTTAAAACATTATAAATAAAGAAGTTCCCCGACATAAGGGGGACTATGTTTTGGCCGAACAAACTGTGTGTTTCTTCAACAATTCACTGTGTAAATATGAATCTGCACTTTTACGTTGTGAGATGAGTCGTGTTGTGTTACGAGGTTAAGCAAGGTCTGCAACGTACACTCAGTAATAGGTTCTATTAGCTTGATGCTCCACATGCAGGTAGAAACTGGTGTTATTCCATTGCTTGAACTAAGTATATGTGTCTCACAATGCTGTGTTGTTTAGTTGCAGTAATACTCGTACACGCACGTTCCACGGCCTAGCCGTTACTCTCGGTCAGCGTTTTTTGCTATGTACGACATAGTCAACGGGTGTAGGATTCACACACATGCGACTTGTTTTTGTTGTAAATCCTGTTCACATTTTGTGGGTAGCGGGCATTGTATTAGCTTACGCTATACATTGGCATTCTACCGGAGGTTTTCAAAATGGCTACGGTTGTTTTCTGTGTGTAGGGAACGAAGGGTTTTTTGTGAGGGGGTGTCGAATAAACCCCTCCTTCCCACTTGATTGGTTTAGGGGATTTTTATCTCTTCTGCTGAGCCAGTCAGGGCCGAGCCGGTGAGACGTCTTGGCAGGGGGGGGGGTTATCCTGCCAACTCCTATTACAGAGAGGAGTCAAAAAGGCAGCATTTCCCCCCGTCATAGCGGTGTTGCTATGGCGACGCCTTCCATGAGTTGCGGTGTCTTAAGGTGTCGAGTTAGAGCGTAGGGCTCCCGGGTCTGCTGCGCTCGATTTATGTAAACCTGAGTCAGTTGGTCACGGACTCACGGTTTGCATGTCTTTCTCATGACTACCACTCGTGTGGGAAGGTTTTCTGGGAGGGTCTAGTCTTACTCTCTGATTAAAGAAGAGTGACTGGATGTAAAATCATGTGAAAACGGGTTTTTTACTCCCAGCTGTGCAGTTGGGTTCATACGGGTGATGCTTCTTCTTTATTATTATAAAGAGTTGGATGTGTCTAGATGGATTGGAAATGGGGGCCCCTGATGGAAACAAGACTAACGTCTTTCTCAGGTCTGCCTCCCCTTACCGATTGTGTGTTTTGAGCCGTACTATGTTGTACCCTTTCTGCAATCTGTTGGTTAAAGTTTTCATTCATTCATTCATGGAGTTGGTTGCATCCCGCCCTCTTGTCGTTCCCCTGGGCCTCTTGGGGATTCAGTAAGATGGTCTGAATAGCCTATTATTGATGTGGATATGCCCAACGCACACATAGTGCTAACTCAGGATGTTCTGTTGGACATTAGGTAACTGACTGGCGCGCCTTGATTGCTTGGGGTTAAAACAGCGTTTTTATCGGGATGGGGGTTTTTCCTCTTCCGACGCCCTGTGTGGGTGTTGTTGACGGGTTCTCGTTCATATCAGGGGATGATGACGGAATGGATCTGTACATATGTGGAAGGGTCTCACGCCCTGGGGGTGGGCTGCCGGGCGCGGTTCGCACCGGAACGTCTGAGTGGCGCCTTCTTTTTATGTTTAAGATCAACACGCATATCTGCCCCTTCTCCTGGAGTTGGCATGTCGGCGTGGTTAGGGCACGGGACTGGTTCTGGTCGCGCTGGTCCGGATCAGTTGAACCCGTTGTCCGCCGGGGATGCAGATCTGCTGTTCTGGTACCCTGAGGGACTTGGGGTTTTTTCAGGGGGAAAAATGCTAGGTCGGTCCGGGTGTCGCAGGGTTGGGCGCTATGGAACCCTTGTTGGGTACATTGTATTCTACTCTGTCGTAATGGCTTACGGCTGTGCCAGCCTGTACGCGTCCGATCTCGTCGGATCTCGGCCGCCATACAGGTTGGTCTTGGTTAGTACTTGGTTGGGTGACCTCCTGGGAATACCAAGTACGGTGCTGGGGCTGGTTTTCCATTCTTACGCATGGCGAAGAGGGGCCTGTTGGGGTGGTCTTGACCTCCTCGGGGGACCCTGTGCTCCCCGTATCACCGGGCCCGGTCCGAGGTAATGTTTCCTTGACCTGTAGGCCCGGGATAACCCTGTTGGAAACTGGAACACGGGCTGCGGCAGCGCAGGTGTGTTTGGGTTTTTTTCCTGAGGGGTTATGGGACCAACCACCGCATGGGGTAACACCTGGGTGGTTGGTTCTCTGGTGTATTGCTGCGGTGTCAACTCCCGGGTTAACCGGTTTTGAGGGTGCCCCTGCACGTTCATGACGTCTGCCAATCGTGTCAGCCTTCTCTGCCTCGACCCCTCTGGGTGGGTTTTTTTTAGGTGGAGCCTTGGTCATGCAACTACGCCAGCATACGCCCCTTCCGCCGGGGCGGCTGTGTTCAGCTGTCCTTTCTGGCGCCTGTCTCGTCCGCAGTCTCCGGGCTAGGGTTCACAGCCTGTTGCCTGGTTTTCCTCAGTGCGCTGCCTGCTTCCGTTGGTTAACCTTTTTTGTGTGCTTACAGCCATGCTGACTGCCTGTTGCAGGGTCAGGGTGCCAGGCAGTGTACTATCGGGGAGGACGGGGCCCGCTCGGCTGAGGGGCCTTTGTCCGAATACGCTGGCGATGTGGGGGGCGGGGCACTGCGTGCCCACCTGGTGGGGTCTTGATGCTGGCATCATGGACTTCTCCGGGCCCCCGTTCCAGGGGGTCCAGTCCCTTTGGTGGGTCTGGGTCTTCCTTCGCTCTCCGCTGCTACGGCCTTGCCACAGGGTTGGGTTTGCCCTTGACCCCGTGATTCTGGGGGCAGTAACGAGGTTGTTTCTTCCGTTCGTTCCCGGGTGGCATGCGGGTTGTGCGTGTGTGTAGTCGTGGGGTCAAGCCACGGTCTGCTCACCCTGTGCGTTGAGTTGCTTGAGTGCCTCTTCGCACGGTCGGGTCCGTCGCCCTCCCGGTAAACCTCTAATAGGGGGGGTGCCCTCTATTAGGGGGGGTCGGGGGGGCTCGGCCCTCCCTGTTCTGTTGGTTGTGGGGGGCCTTCAGCGGGGTGTATTTGTCGGCCAGTGGCTCCGCTTGGCCTCCCTTTGTGCATGAGTGATGCCAAGCGGAGCCCCTTAATGATACAGAACGATAGGTTATGACTATAACCAAGTTCTGTTAATTAGGGGTGACGCTTGGCATCCGACACCGCTGCAGCCCTTGACCTCACCTTGTGGTGAAAGCTTGGGTAGGAGGAGAGCAGGTGACCACACACCTGCTTATGAAGGTAAGCTGATGAGGGGTGTGGTCAGACTAATACTGGTATTAAAGGTACATTTGTGGAATTTATTCAGTGCGCGTGCACGTACGCGAGGGAGTGCATGAGTGATGCCAAGCGTCACCCCTAATTAACAGAACTTGGTTATAGTCATAACCTATCGATAATCACGCTGAATTATTGCCGGTACACACATTACAAAAACCTTTGTAAAACACTCATTTTCCGTGGGATTTTTTAAAACTGTATGGACCTGTAGAACTATAAGACGTCAGGCTATGGAACCGTTATGTTTTCCAGCTCCTATACCTCTCAGCTGGAACCCAAAAACAGGCATCTGGCAACAAGTAAACAGAAATGTAAGTACACAAAACTTTTACTTCTGTGTGTTCAAACCTCTGTAACACTATTTCATTAGCACTCAAAGAAACTTCAGAATGTTGCCTTTCAAAAGAGACCAGACTCTTTGCGTGTTTCACCACAATACAGAAGGTTAACCCTTTCACTGCCACACTACAGAAGGTTAACCCTTTCACTATCACTCTACCAAAGGGTTAACCCTTTCACTGCGACACTACAGAAGGATAACCCTTTCAATGCCACATGACAAAGGGTTAACCCTTTCACTACTACACTACAGAAGGTTAACCCGTTCACTACCACACTAGACGGTTAACCCTTTCACTACCACACTACAGAAGGTTAACCATTTCACTACCACACTACAGATGGTTAACCATTTCACTACCACACTACAGAATGTTAACCCTTTCACTGCCACACTACAAAAGGCTAACCCTTTCACTGCCACAATACAGAAGGTTAACCCTTTCACTGCCACACTACAGAAGGTTAACCCTTTCACTACCACTCTACCAAAGGGTTAACCCTTTCACAGCAACACTACAGAAGGATAACCCTTTTGGGGCGGTCAGGTGGCGTAACGGAGATTGCGTTCGTCACCAAACCCCGGAGCGGCTAGATTCGCCTGTTCGAATCCAGCTCACAGCTCCGGGGTTGTCACCAGCTTGGCTGGCCGTTCACACTAATACAATTGGCAGTATTAGAGGGAGGGAGAAGCTGGCGGGGTGGGTCCGGATCGTTGTAAACAGCGACTCCTACAGTTCGGTCGGGGCGCCTGCTAAGCGCGGATAGGACTTGAGTGGGATAGTGTGATCCTTCCACACGCTACGCCCTCTCAATGAGAATCCGCGCTGCCAGGTGAAAAGAAGCGGTTGATTGGCTGGACGTGTGTCGGAGGAAGCACGTGATAGCCTCCACTCTCCCAGACCGACTGTGGGGGGTAAGTGCACAGCGACCAGGAAGGGGATTGGGAATTGGCATAACGACTAACATTGGGATGGGAGAAAATCGGAGGAAAATGGAGGGAGAAAAAGATAAAAAAATAAAAAATAAAAAAAAATAAGGATAACCCTTTCACTGCCACACTACAGAAGGTTAACCCTTCCACTACCACTCTACCAAAGGGTTAACCCTATTTCACTGTGACACTACAGAAGGATAACCCTTTCACTGCCACACGCCAAAGGGTTAACCATTTCACTACCATACTACAGAAGGTTAACCCTTTCACTACCACACTAGACGGTTAACCCTTTCACTACCACACTACAGAAGGTTAACCCTTTCACTACCACACTACAGACTGTTAACCCTTTCAATACCACACTACAGATGGTTAACCCTTTCAGTACCACACTACAGACGGTTAACCCTTTCACTACCACACTACAGAAGGTTAAAAGAAAAGAAAAAAGAATGAAAGCAAAATCGTATAGTGGAGAATATTTTTTTTTGTATCTGTGTTGTTTGAATAAAGTCATCAGGGGTCTATTGGGTCTGACTGACTGACTGAGTCATACTGTGACCCTCTCCAGCAGCAGGCCTCTGCCTCTGCCAGCTACACAAACACCGGTAGAGACTAGAGAACATGACATCATCGCTCTATCCGCCACTAGAAGCACTCCCAAGGCTCCGGGTTCACCAGGTTCACAACACTAGATGCAGATGAAGGCTGAAACGTTCACTCACTGACACGAGACATCCTTCATACTAAAGCGTGCCTTTTTCTTTTTTCTTCTTCTCTTTTTCCCCTCATTCCGAGTGCTCCCTGTTTAACGGACCCTGGAAGTCATTACAAGGGTATTATGTTACAACTTGGTCCAAGGCCTTTTTTGTTGTACCCTTCCCCCTAAAAAACTGCCTTACCTCACCCCAACATGTCTGCCTAGCGAAGCCCCCCTCCTCACCCCAATACGTCTGGTGACTGAGAGCTTTGGGGAAGGGCTCATGCTACTATTGGACCAGCGCTGGATACACAGTGAGGGAACAGTGTGCGTCTGTATCTTTATCTGGGGCCCTTTGCACTGTGTGTGTGTGGAGGCATGTTCATTCCTGGCTGGGCCCACACACTGAAAGTAAAGACCAATCACGATGGGAGTAAACACTAACAGACACAAATCTCTGCTCCCCAAGGCCAGGGACGTGACATCAATTCCCTCCACTCCTCCATTCAAACGGATTTCATTACAGACTCGCAACACATCACACACCCCTTCGCTGCTAAATTGTATGTTAAATTGTCTTTATTTCCTACTACATCATGTAAAACAATGGAGCTTGACAGTAAATACAACCCTATGTGACCAGGATATAAATGCCAGTAAATACAACCCTATGTGACCTGGTTATAAAGGCCTGTGTGACCAGGTTATAAAGACCAGTAAATACAACCCTATGTGACCATGGTTATAAAGACTACAACCCTATGTGACCAGGTTATAAAGACTACAACCCTATGTGACCAGGTTATAAAGACTACAACCCTATGTGACCAGGTTATAAAGGCCTGTGTGATCAGGTTATTGTCCTGTAAGGGTTTGGCCACTAGTGCCATTGCTGAGTAACAAAGCACTAGATGAGCTCCCACCCAGAGTTCTGAGGTTTCGGCTGAGACTGATGAGATTCACATACGATATTGTACATGTGCCCGGTAAGTGCTTGATAACAGCAGACACATTGTCGAGAGCTCCTGTCAAGCACACGCTCACACAAGAAGAAATGGACAGGGAAACAGAAGTCAAAGTGTTCGTGGATGACTTACTTGACTTAAGCCTTTGCACTCCCTGCGGAGCATAGGCCACTGACGATTTCTTTCCATGTTGCGCGGTTTTTGGCCTCCCGAACGATGTTGTGCCATCCCAGTCCGTGGATGCAGTTGTGCAAAGCCTCCCAGCCACGGAAGCTAGGCTGAGGAGCATACAGGAGAAACAGGGGGTTGACCCTGTCTGTGCAAAGCTCATCAGATACTGTAAGACAGGTTGGCCTGAGAAGCATGACCTTCCACCGGAGTTGGGGACATACTGGCCAGAAAGAGAGAACCTCACACTGGCTGGTGAGCTACTGCTGCGTGGTCAGAGGATCGTGATTCCCCAATGCATCAGACAGGAGGTGCTTAATGACCTGCACGCTGGACATCAAGGAGTTGTCAAGTGCAGAGCAAGAGCACGCCAGTCAGTCTGGTGGCTCGGACTGTCGGTACACATCAATCAGCTGGTGGAAAAGTGTGACACATGTTCACAACACAGGGCAGAACGCAGAGAGCCCTTGGTCCCCACACCAGTGCAAGAAAGGCCCTGGCAGCGGGTCGCTACTGACTTGTTTTTTTGGGAGAAGAAGACTTATATGGTGATTGTGGACTTTTTCTCGCGATATATAGAAGTTGCCCATCTTAAGGTAGCTTCGGCGGAGACAGTCGTGGCTACGCTGAAAGACGTGTTCAGCCGTCACGGGACACCGCAGACCCTGGTTTCGGACAATGGGCCCCAATACAGTGGGTTACCCTTCCAGAGCTTTGCGGGTGAGTATGGTTTCACCCATGTGACTAGCAGTCCACGGTATCCGCAGGCAAACGGAGAGGCTGAGCGGGCCGTGGCTACAGTGAAGGGGCTGTGGAAAGGAGGAGACGACAAGGCAAAGGCGCTGTTGGCATACCGCGCCACGCCCCTGGAGAGCGGTTATTCCCCTGCACAGCTCCTCATGGGGAGACAGATTCGCTCCAACATACCACAACTCCCAAAGACTCTACTCCCTCGCTGGCCAAACATCAGAGACTTCAGGAAGTCGGAGATGCAGGCAAAAGAGGATCAACAACATCGCTACAATCTACGTCACGGAGCCCGTCCCTTACCTACGCTGCAGTGTGGCCAAAATGTGTGGCTCCCCAAAGAGAACAGAGGAGGGACTGTCATACAGCAGGCGACAACGCCCAGGTCATACATCGTACAGACGGACGAAGGACAGTTGAGAAGAAACCGTGCTCACCTGCGCACTCTTCAGCAACCTGCTCCACAGGCAACAACACCTGAGATACCTGAGCCTAATGTGGAACAAGATAACTCAGAGACACACCCATACCAGCCAGCTCAAAGTGCCAGTGACATTAGAAATGACAGACATTCTGATAACACCAAAGTGCCCTATGTGACCTCCTCTGGCAGTGTCACGTCCTCCAGTTAGATTGGATATGTGAGAGACGGGGGGGGGGGGGGGGGGGGGATTGAGGGAAAGATGATGTGATTTGCATCTGTTCATAATCTCAGTAAGAGATGCAAGACAAGAGTCTTGGTGAGATTATTGTTTGAAAATGTTATGCAAATATTGGATGCCTATTGTAGTGTAATACTTGAAAATATGATGTTTTGTTATTAAGGGAATGGGAGATGTTTCTTACTAAAAGGGGAAGATGTCCTGTAAGGGTTTGGCCCGTGTTGCTACACGGACACATTTGTATGTTGCACGTTAGTTCCTGACTGACCTAGAATTAAAGAGTCAACGTGATCACATCTCTCCGTCTATTATTATCTGTGAACTAAAGGTATAAGGTTTACACAACAGTTATGAAGACCAGTAAATACAACCCTATGTGACCAGGTTATAAAGATACAACCCTATGTGACCAGGTAATAAAGACCAGTAAATACAACCCTATGTGACCAGGTTATAAAGGCCAGTGACGGAGCAGAGAAAAGACCTAAACAGCAGTCTTCCATTTTGGCCTGTGATCTATTCATTGGTCCTGTTGAATTTTTTCTGGGCGCATAATCCTTTAATTTTCAATAGCAAATGTAACCGAATTTAAGCGTCCCCAAGGCGTCTGTACCAGACTGGTCAATAGAAAACCAGACAACTAATTACTGAGCACACCATGCTCTCTCTCTCTGCTCTCCCCCCCCGTGTATCTCTCTGCTCTCTCTCTGCTCTCTCTCTCCTCCCGCTAGTGTATCTCTCTGCTCTCTCTCTGCGCTTTCTCCACCCTAGTGTATCTCTCTGCTCTCTCTCTGCTCTCTCTCTCCTCCCCCTAGTGTATCTCTCTGCTCTCTCTCTCCTCCCCATAGTCTATCTCTCTGCTCTCTCTCTCCTCCCCCTAGTGTATCTCTCTGCTCTCTCTCTGCTCTCTCTCTCCTCCCCATAGTCTATCTCGCTGCTCTCTCTGCTCTTTCTCCACCCTAGTGTATCTCTCTGCTCTCTCTCTCCTCCCCCTAGTGCAGTGGTTCTCAAACTTTTTACACCAAGTACCACCTGAGAACGTAGCTGGCTCTCCAAGTACCACCATATGACCGACGTTAAAATACAGTATATTCAGCTATGCACAGTTCACGCAGGAGGCAAATGTATTCCTAATACCATTATTTATTGTTAACTTTTGTCAGACACAGCCACAATGTACAAAGGGATAGCACTTGAACTAGCAAACGCTTCCACACAACTCATACAATGCAAGGGGCATTGAGAACATAATAACTAACATTCTCACATAGCAAGTGAGAAAATTAAGAACAACTGTATTTCAGCAAATGTACTTAATTCTCTCTCTATCTCTATCTCTCTCTCTCTCTCTCTCTCTCTCTCTCTCTCTCACACACAGCAAGCAATTGTCCGTCATTCTCTCTCTCACACACACACACACACACACACACACACACACACACACACACACACACACACACACCACACACACACACACACACACACAATTATTTTGTTACAAAAACTTAATTTCCTGCATTCTGGTGCAGGAATTTTTGAATGTTTACCCTTTAAAATGCCAGTGTTTGTGATGGGCATCACAAATTATTGTAAAAAAGAAAAGAAAACACATATTCAATACATTTTTGAAAGTTTACCCTTTAAATGCCAGTTTGTGTGATGGCATCACAAATTATTGTTAAAAAAAAAACACAAAAGGGGAGCTCCAGTAGCTCACCGCGTACCTCGAACGCTATTTCGGCGTCGGGGACAACCGTGCTCGTCACGGATCTGGGGTAGCGAGTTCGACTCCCGGACAAGCCGTACAGTAACTTTCTCAGAGTGTCTTTCCCCCCATCTGTACCCCCATTCAACCTGTTTCTGTCGGTCATACTTGACCAGAAAAAAAGCGATAAACGCAAAAAGAACCAGCGGAATGGTCAAAGTTAAAAAAAAAAACACAAAAAAACACAAAAAAAGTAAAATATTTTCAATATATCAAATACAAAGTAAATTTTTTTGGGGGGGATTATTACAGGCTAGGCATGTGTCAATGATTAGCAGCAACACAGATTTTGATGGATTTTTTGTAATGTCAGATTTAACACCAATTATTTTCAGAAAAGTGGGAGTACTTCATTTTTTATCTGACATTACAAAAAATCTAAAAATAAATGGTTATGATCAGGGCTGAAGTTGAATTAAATATGTATGACTGTTTAGACTGCATTACTCTCTGTCACAGTGATCTCCTGGTTGTTCCCCACTTAGGTTATCTAACTATCGCGCCGCTGCAACCAGAAACACTGGCCTGGCCTGCTTCTAAGTTCAGTGGCCTGGCAATTTTTTTTTATTTTTTTTTATTTTTGTTGCTTTTTTGTAAATGTTTTCAAGTACCACCAGCAGTACCACCAAGTACCACTAGTGGTACGAGTACCACAGTTTGAGAACCACTGCCCTAGTGTATCTCTCTGCTCTCTCTCTGCTCTCTCTCTCCTCCCCCTAGTCTATCTTCACTACACACATGAGTGCATGCTTACCAACTGTCAGTCTGCAACACTACTATCACTGACATCTAAGAAGGGAGATCCCCCCTTGAATGGCCATTCTAAGGTTTCTCTCCTCCACACTGCCTGTGGTGCATTTCCCCCTATTGTTAGGTTTGAGTGAGTTTTTCCTTACCTTCGCGTGGGGTATGTCTGGGAGTGTTTGCATTAATTCATTTATTTGCATTTATTTTAAATTTGTTGGACCTTATGGTGTTCTTGTTTTGTTCTTGACTTATTGTTATGTTTCTTCTTGACTTGTTTAAAGAAGACGTGTCCGGCCCATGGGGACATTAACGTGTGTTGTCGGGCCTTACAAATAAATTTGATTTGATTTATCTCTCTGCTCTCTCTCTCCTCCTGTTAGTCTCTCTCTCTGCTCTCTCTCCTCCCCTAGTCTATCTCTCTGCTCTCTCTCTCTGCTCTCTCTCCTCCCCCTAGTCTATCTCTCTCTCTCCTCCCCTAGTCTACCTCTCTGCTCTCCCTCTCCTCCCTCTAGTCTACCTCTCTGCTCTCCCCCTCTCTCTCTTCTCCCCCTTGTTTACCTCTCTCCTCCCCCCTCTTCCCTCTCTCCTCTCTCTCTCCTCCCCCCTGCTCCCTCTTCCCTCTCTCCTCCAGGCAGCTGTGGGGTTCATGTACACAAGAGCAGCAGCCAGGCCGTGTTAGGTTTCCACTCCCCCTCCCCCCCTTAAAAGCCTGTCCCATAATGGCCCTTCAGTCACACAAACACGCATAGGGTTTCACACAAAAACACAGAAAACTGCATGTGGCTATATAGACATTGACTAGAGACATACTTAAAATAGAGCTGCATCCAACTTGGGTGATGTTGTTGATGCTGTTGTTGTTGTTGTTGTTGAAGCAGCTAGATATTATTATTATTATTGTCATTAATATCTGATATATATGCTAATATGAATCTTGAAACTGAAAGTCAGAGTATAGGTTACAGGAATTTGGTATCATATTGATGTGCAATTAAAATAGGGTACTTTCTTTTTGTTTCTTAAGTAAATAAAACTAAAATACTATTTTATTCCCACCTTGTTTGACCACAGCATGGAAATACAATTGTAAGGCTATATATGACCACAGTTGAACTCTAGGTCTAAGAGCATGTGATTACCATGTAATTGACTCCTTGTTTTCAAGTAATAAATTAGAGCACAACTTGACAGGCTGATCGGCCAATAAATCTACTGCTAAAAGGTTGACTAGGCTTCTAAGCAGAACCTAGAAGCCTAGATATCGTTTGGAACGCACTGTCAAAAAGGTTACAATGCGATAAGGGGGAAACATACAGTTGCCTAATTACTGAAATCACAATTACAATTATTTCATTGACCACACATCACACAAGGGAGCCTGACTGGAATTGGTTTCCTCGACAATTAGTTTGAAAAGACATGTTGAGTTAGGTAGTATTTGTGTCTAGTAATTACGATAGGAAATTAATACATCTCGATCGTTTCAAAAGTGGTACTCGTTCGGATCGAAGAGAGAAACCGCCCCCTGCTTCTTGTGAATAAACACTCAGGCTGTGACAATGATAACGTGAACATGGTAGTATTAGAACACTGAACACTGATCTCTCCACACACAAGCACACGTGGACACACACACACACACACACACACACACACACACACACACACACACACACACACAAACACACTACAAAAAATTTCACTTTAAAAATACATAAGTGTATATTGTATATTATTGTACATAGTGTGTTACAATGCTTCTTAGCTTAGCACTGTATTTTATTGTATTTTATTCGTATTACTTTATCATGTCTATTTTATTATCTATTCTATCTTATTTTTGCACAATCAAGACGGGCATGGCCACCTTAATTTCACTACATGTCTGGATGAGTATGTGACAAATAAATCTCTTGAATCTTGCATCTTGTATTTGTGTTGTGTGGTGCCGGTGGGACGTCTATGCAGGTCCTATATGGAGGTGTAGTGGTTACGTCATTGCTGTTTCCGGCCGGTCCACCTCGCAAAATTGCAACGTATTTTTCCATTGCCCATTTCTAAATCGTCTCATTTAAAAAAAATAAAGCATGAACATTTGCATGGTGTACCTTTCTGTGCGTATTCATCCACAATCTATAGCTCAACATGAAACAATTAGCAATTAATCGTAAAATAATTACATATAATTTTATTTCAACCACAAATGCTTAAACAATAATGTTAGTGATAGAAGGGAACTCATTTTGTGCAAAAATGGAAAGCTTTCCAATGTTCATGAGGCACAATTGTTACAATAGCCGATAATCCATTTTCCCAATGATAAATCCCTATATGGGTGGACCTCGCGGGAAACTAAAGTGAAGTCAGACTACACCTCCCTATAGCTGTATAGGCTCTCTTTTCCAAACAGACTCCCTCCAGACGAGGGTCATGGACACAGACACAGCAGCCACTCACTCAGCACACAACCCCTAATTTGCTGGTGGTTTTAAAAAAACACTGGCAATAGTAGATCACTTCCCTCAGACAACGGGAGGAGTTAGAGCCTCACTGGGACCTAAGTGGAGGGGCCTTTTGTCTCACTCTGGTGTTTGTCTTGGACCATTGTGTCTCCTCACCACACAAGCCCACTGCCACAAAAAGGAAACTAAATGTATGGAAGCCATTTCCCCCCGTGCTCTCTATCCCCCCTCTATCCCATCTCTACGCCCCCCCACACACTCACGCACGCACGTACACACACACACACACGCACGTACACACACACACACACACACACACACACACACACACACACACACACACACACACACACACACACACACACACACACACATCCTCACTTGACTCTCACACACACACACACACACACACACACACACACACACACACACACACACACACACACACACACACACACACACACACACACACACACACACACACACAAAAACACTGACTGTTTCAAATGGTGTGTAGAGCTTAATGTCATGTGGCTAACAACAGTGCCCCCCCCCCCCCACACACACATGCACAATACAAGACAACTGACTGATTCCACAAACAAGACATAATGCTCCCCTCAGCTCACGACGAGGAGGACTAGAGCTCCTGTCAAGTCAAAAGGCAAAGCAGACAAATTACCAATGATCTCTTGACCCAGGAAACTGTCCAAAAGCAAACTGCTCTAAAAACTGATGAAACACGAAATAGGACACAGCTATCTGCCAAATGGAATGAATATGTAAAGTGGATCCATCCAGCCACACACAGACAAAAGATCAGCACTTTAAAAAAAGGTTTAAATGGTCCAGGTTGGCCCCAATCTCTTTTTATTAATTATGAAAGTATCATGCCAGCATCTCTAGGGATAGGCGTAGAAGCTGGCTGCACAAAATAAATGAGGCTGGAATATGAGGGATACATTTGTTCGTGAACTGGTTGGGGAGGAGGGGGGGTTGAGAAAGTGTCCCATCCTTCCCTCCTTCTTTCTTTCTTTCTTTCTTTCTTTCTTTCTTTCTTTCTTTCTTTCTTTCTTTCTTTCTTTCTTTCTTTCTTTCTTTTGTTCTTTCTTTCTTTCTTTCTTTCTTTCTCTCTTTCTTTCTTTCTTTCTTTCTTTCTTTCTTTCTTTCTTTCTTTCTTTCTTTCTTTCTTTCTTTCCAGTCATGGATAATAAATGGATCACTGGTAGAGAGACACACTGTCTCCATCACAGACATGACATCACCCCTTTTACAACCAAACCAATGGGGGCCATTTATGGAACAGTGCTATGCAGGTTCAATACAAACGTGTGTATGTGTGTGTGTGTGTGTGTGTGTGTGTGTGTGTGTGTGTGTGTGTGTGTGTGTGTGTGTGTGTGTGTGTGTGTGTGTGTGTGTGTGTGTGTGTGTGTGTGTATGTGTGCGCACACGTACGTGTAAGCACAACCACGTATGCATCATAGGCTAGCTGTGTGAGCAAAATGTGACATGTTTTTAGTACATAAACGTCAAATACTATTTAAATATTTTTTACATTGTTAATGTTAGAAAAAGGTCTTATAGATTAATATTTGTGTTAGCAGAGAACACCCCTTTTCAAACTCTCTGAGTGAGGGAATCACAGAAAATTACCAAAAATGACTTTAATACTAAATAAATAAATAATAATATATATTTTTTAAAAGCTCGATAAAACGCACATTGTGTTTTAAACAAGAATATTCAATATCTAAATCTAATTTAAGTTCAACTTTAATAAGCTCTGATGGTCATACTTTTGTCTTATACTGCAGATCCATAGTTAGAACATATTTCTATTAAATATATTATTTTAAACACCCACATCATTCAGACACATCAACCATTAACACCCTGGATTATATTTTCCTAGGCAGTAGAAGACTCATAAATAATTCATGAGCACTTATGGCTTTACTGTTTGTCAGGCTGGGAGCCATCCAATCACTGAGCAACTAACTTAAATGTCCTAACATCTCGAATGATGCGGTGGCTATATACTAGTTAATGTTTTAACTTGCTTTAACCAACAACACTTTGTTACAAACTGCCTGGATTTTTAGTGTTTGCCTTTTCAGCATCTTAGTTTTTTTTATGAAATGTAACAATCCACAATACAAACATGAGTAAATACAACACAGCAAGAAGCCATGACTAACCTAGAACAACCATACGCAGCAAGAAGCCATGACTAACCTAGAACAAGTATAGTAAATACAACCCTACGCAACAAGAAGCCATGACTAACCTAGAACAAGTATAGTAAATACAACCCTACACAGCAAGAAGCCATGACTAACCTAGAACAAGTATAGTAAATACAACTCTACGCAGCAAGAAGCCATGACTAACCTAGAACAAGTATAGTAAATACAACCCTACGCAGCAAGAAGCCATGACTAACCTAGAACAAGTATAGTAAATACAACCCTACACAGCAAGAAGCCATGACTAACCTAGAACAAGTATAGTAAATACAACCCTACACAGCAAGAAGCCATGAGTAACCTAGAACAAGGCTGCGTCGCAATTCTCCCCTTGGCCCTACGGCTTGGCCCTACCCCTCGTCTTGGAGTGCCCTCGATGGGAGTCACCCTTCAGAGTGGAGCCACAAGGGATGAATTGCACTACGAAATGGGACAGCACTATGCACTCAGTTGCCAACAGCGTAATGACGCAACACACCCACATGCTGACTGTTTACATTACTTACAGGCAGCTTACATCAGAAGGACCATGAAGCTTGCTCTGCATACCATGTACATTATAACGAATGTGTTGTGAAGGATCAGATTAAACCGAATATATATATTTATTTGTGGATATATATTTAATAGTATTTGTATATCGTTTGATATCCCTTGTATATTCCTTGTACATATACACTGAATATCCCTTTATTCTACTACAGCCCATAATAGTTCATTCTCTTATTGGACAAAAGGACCAGGCGCCAGGGACAAGCCCCTGGCGTTCAAGTTCATATAAATATGGCGCAAGAAATGTAGAATTCCTCTTAGTCCTTTACCCTTCTACCCAACTAAGTAACAAGACGTGAAGCCTCACCCCACGATACCGCGTGCGGTGTAGTACGGCCTGTTTGGCCTTAGAATAGCAGTGAGACCTCGTGCGAATTAATAGCTGAATTGCCAGAGTTTGGCACCGTATTTCTATTAAGTAATAATAGTCTATTATGTATGGTGCATCGTTCGGTTAGAGTTCTAAAGTGAGCAGCACCCCCATCGTTTCCTCGCGTTATCTAGAGTCTTAACCAGGCTGGGCAGACCACGCGTGGTGCTTTCATCCGAGGAGTTCTGGGCGAGGACGAGTGGACCTGCACATTGGATTACCTACCCCGACGACTGCTGAGCCCTATACGGCATGGAATATCTATTTGCTTTGGTGCTTTGATTTGTGGAGCGGATAATCGCCAACACCGGTGAGTGTTGGATTTACCCCGAGAGGAGCCAAGGTGAGACGGCGCTCAGACCAGACTGAGGTCGCCTCGCTTCTTCTTCGTTGTGGACCGACAGCGACAGCTACAGCTATCGTCTACAAGAGAGCCCAAGTGTATTCATCTGTGGATCAAGGTTCCACGGGCACTGTTTTCTGTACCTGAATTCTCCCTGGAAATCGTTGACCAGACGGGATACAGCCGACGGCTCTCCTACCCCCCCTACTGGCTTACAACCGGCGGGACCCCTTCAGTATATTATCCAGCTATAATCATTAAGTGACCATCGCTATAATCTCTTAAGAGCCAGGTTGTATACTTGCTTCCTGTGTAACCAGAGATTGGACATTCAGTGTTGATTTGCATACGAGTACTCATTTGCCTTACAAGAGCATTCAATTCAAATCATAAATGTAATAAGTAATTATTATATGTACCTTTTGCTATATATTAAATATTTGACTATTACCTTTGTGTGGACCTGATTTCATATGTGGGAAAGTGTTCATCATACTTAGATATCGTGTACTGTATGGCCAGTAATTAAAGTACATAAAGCGGTAGTGGTTTAATGATACCATACTTATCAATACAGTCAGGGAATTGTACCCCTCAGTTACAATTGGTCCTTCGAGCCGGAGGGTAATCAGTGTAATATTAATATAGTGGTATTAATATTGAAATGGCCTATGATGAACACTCCACGAAACGGTCCTCCTAAAGTAGAACGCCCGCAACGTAGACGACAGCCACCTCAGTACTTAGAGGATTACGCTGTCAGTAAACTACCTAGCCTTCTACAAACAGTAAACGCAGTAAAAGTAGAAAGTAAAATTATGTCCAACAACCCCATCAACCAGGATACCCCGACCACAGAGGCCCTAGTGGGTTCTAATGTAACTGACCAAGCTCACGGTGGGGACCAGGAGGGAACTGACACGACTTTACCCCCCGCCAATACCGAAGAAGTAGTCCCCCCAGAGCTCCGGGAGGAAGACAACCCTCCAGAGGTGGAACTCTGCACGGAACAAGATGAGGAGAGCGCCGAGGAGATAGAGCTCCAGGACTCCCCAACGAGTACAGCCAGGAGCGGCTCACCTCTACAAGCGTCTTCCCCCAGCGAGGCGGAGAGGATGCTGTCACAGGCGTTCCTCGTCAGCCTGACAGCCTCTACCGAACGCGATCGAGTCCAGGGTGAACGCGATCGACTTCAGGGTGAACGCGATCGACTCCAAACACAGCAACGGAGCGAAGAAGAACACATACGCCTGGAGATGAGACGCCTTCAGACGGAAGAGAATATGGCAAGAGACCGGTCCGACACCCAGCGTGCCGCTGACGGTGCCCAAAGAGAAGCAGAGCGCGACATCGCTCTCATCCAGCGCGAAGCCGAGCGCGACAGACTACAGGGCGAGCGCGACAGACTACAAGCCGAGCGCGACAGACTACAAGCGCAGCTAATGGAGCAGCTGATCACCAGGGCAACACCCCCTCCCTCCACAAGGGGTTCCAGAGCCTCGTCAAGACACACGTCAAGGGCACCCTCCCCTAACCGATTAGGCGACCTTGAACTCGACCACCAGAGAGAGTCTACACCCCCCTCCGAACTCCTTCCCCGACCGGTCCAAGTGAGACCCAGCTACAAGGAAGGAACGGCGGACACGGCGGAGAGGCTAAATAAATGACTACAGGATCTAGATGACCTGGCAGAAGAAGAAGAGGGAGAAGAGGAGAGTCAAGCCCGACAGCAACACATTACTCCACAGGACCAGGAGGTCCAGTACAGCCCAGGCTATACCCCCGCGGCTCTGCGCTACAGACCCCCGACTCGACTCACGGGTGAGCATGACGCACGACCAGTCCCGAGGAATAGCACCTGGACCAGCGGGCCATGGTACCCTGCCAGTACCAGCCCACCGAGAGGCGTAAGAAGAGACTCGCCCAGGAGGCCTCTCTTCCAACGCTCACCGATGTGCCAGCCATCCATGGCGTCATACATTGGCACACCGACGTTTCCAGACTTCACCCATGAGAATCGAGCACAGTACACGGAGCTCCGGATGTGCTTAGAGACAATGATGGTGGATGTCGCTGATGAACGCCACAAGTATACAATATTATTGAAGCACCTGAAAGTGCCCCGAGCGCACAACATAGCGCTGGCCTATGCCACCTCTACGACCCCATACACCGCGGCTCTAGCAGCGCTGGACCAGAGATATGGACGTATATGGGATTACGTAATACAGGAGATAAGGCATATTGATCGCCTACCCCCAGCAACAGACAATCGCTCACTAGACGACCTGTCTATAAAAGTACAATTCCTGGTAGGGATGCTGGGGGCGCAACGAGAAAAGGGTATGCACAAACTATACGCAAACTCGAACGTCGAGAGGATTTTAGAGAAGCTGCCGCCCGCCCGACAGGAGCGCTTCAGGCGGCAAAGAGACCACCGTGATCCTAACGGTCCCGAGCCATCCCTCCTATATTTAGCCGACTTCCTGGCGAGAGAAGTCAGCAGCCTACGGCTGGATACGTTCGTGCGGAGCACGCCAAGCTCCAGAGAAGGACCTAGGAGAGTAAACGATGGCCGAAGATCGGTGACTGTCATGCACCAATCAGAATCAGTACCGAGCAGCAAGAACCACAGTACCCCCTCGACGAAAGAGAAGTGGAAGATGGTGTGCCCGTACTGCGAGAAGGAACACTGGTTATCACAATGTGACCAGTTCAAGAAGATGACCGCTGAAGAAGTAAGTCACTGGATAAAGTCCAACAGGCGCTGTTACCGATGTGCGCGCAGTCACATGGCAGCCGAGTGCCGCCTAAAGAAGAGGTGTAGTCGGTGTGACGGAGCCCATCTGGATGTCCTACACGACAGTAACAAAAGAAAGCCTGCACCATCCAACAGCACAAAGGCAAGTGTTATGTACATTGACCCCGCTAGCAGCAGCGGCGCCCAGGTGCTCTTAAAGGTGGTCCGTGTAACCCTGAGTTACCAAGACAAGATCATGGACACTTACGCCGTCCTTGATGACGGGTCATAGAAGACCCTTCTCCTCGCGTCCGCTGCGGCCCAGCTGGGGCTACGGGGGAGCGAGAACCAGATGACTATTCGGACAATAAGACGAGATCTAAAGACGATAAAGGGCGAGAATGTCTCCTTCACTATCGCAGCAAGCGGGCAGCCAGAGAGACGGTACAGGATTACTAATGCTTTCACCAGCCAAGAAATAGGACTATCGCAGTACACCTACCCCATCGTCAAGCTGATGGAGAAATATGTGCACCTGCGTCAACTTCCTATCCCGCTCATAGACGGCGCCACCCCGACCCTGCTGATAGGCTCCGACCATGCAGACCTCATAGTCCCGATAGACCGGGTCCATACAGGACCCAGAGGTTGTCCTGCAGCAGTCGAGACCCGCCTAGGATGGACGTTACAAGGCCCCCTCGCCAAGTCTCTTAACCGAACAGCAGCCACTAGCTGCCTCCACTCCAGAGCGACAGAAGGAGACACCACACTCCTGCAGCATGTAGAGAGGCTATGGACACTAGAGACAATGCCCTTTAAGAACGAAAAGAAAGACATTCGTTCTAAGGAAGATATCTACGCTATAGCCCTCCTCGAGCACGGGACAAAGAGAGTCAACGTCAGCGGAGTGATGAGATACGCAACTCCACTCCTGAGGCGAGAGGGAATGCCCACCTTTCGTGCTACAAAAGAGGCGACGGAGCGGTATCTATTGAACACAGAGCGGCGCCTAGCCAAAGACCCCGCTCAAGAAGCTGTGTACCGCGCTGAGATTAACAAATTAATCACAGCGGGACACATAAAGAAAATTGACATTAAAGAGGCCGATCAGACGACCGAATCATGGTACGTGCCGCACCACAAGGTCCACCACAACGGCAAGGATCGCATTGTGTTTAACTGCAGCTACCAGATCGGATCACAAAATCTGAATAAAGAACTCTTGGCCGGCCCAACACTCGGCCCCTCCCTACTAGGCGTGCTACTACGCTTCCGCCAGGACAAGGTGGTTATCAGCGGCGACATCAAAGGGATGTTCCTGCAGGTGAGGCTAGTGGAGGAGGACAAGCCCCTGCTGCGGTTCCTATGGAGAGAGAGGATCGGAGATGAGCACCCAACCATCTATCAATGGGAAGTCCTCCCTTTCGGAACCACATGCAGCCCATGCTGTGCTACGTTTGCACTGCAAAAGCACGTCGCAGAGGACCCAGCAGCAGATGAAGAGGTCCAACAAAGTGTGACAAATAGTTTCTACGTGGACAACTGTTTACAAAGCGTCTCGACGCCAGAAGAAGCCGAGGCTCTCCTACTTAAGCTCCGCGCCTCCCTGATCAAAGGCGGCTTTGATCTCAGGCAGTGGGCCAGCAGCGACCCGCAAGTACTGCGCCGCCTCTCCCCCGAGGACAAGGCCGCGAGCAGCGATACTTGGATGGCGACCATCCCAGGAGAAGCCCAAGAAATGACACTAGGACTAGTCTGGCGCTTCAAAACAGACTCGCTCCATTATAGACACAAACCCCTGATCAAGGAGCAGGGAAGGTCGACGGCAATACCGACCACCAGACGGAGTGTATACAGAACACTCGCCAGACAATATGACCCGTTGGGATGTATTCTACCTTACACCACCCGGGCAAAGATGATTGTAAGAGCGCTATGGGACAAAGACCAGGGCTGGGACGATCCCATACCCGAACACCTTGCATCCACATGGAGAGAGTGGGAGACGGAACTCCGCTCACTCCCCGGTGTTAATATACGCCGCAGCTACTTCCCACCCACAGTGAGGCCAGAGACATGCAAGATCGACCTGCACGTATTCAGCGACGCCTCCGAAGTAGCCTACGGTTCGGTGGCTTACTTGCGTGCCCAAGAGGAGGGAGGAGAAATACATACTGCTTTCATCCTGGCTCGCTCAAGAATAGCCCCACGCAAGCAACAATCTATCCCGCGCCTAGAGCTCTGCGCAGCCCTAGCAGGAGCGCAGCTCGCCACGTTAATCCAACGTGAACTCACCATTCCGGTGCAAAGAACAATCTTGTGGTCAGACTCCACGACCGTACTCACATGGATCCGGTCTGATTCGTGCAGATACAAGGTCTTCGTGGGAGTCAGAGTCACCGAGATTCAAGAGTTAACAGAAGTAACCAGCTGGCGGTATGTGGACACCAAACACAACCCAGCTGACGTCATCACCCGGGGAATGTCCCTGGATGACCTCACCCGTCCCAACCTCTACAGTGACGGGCCAGAGTTCCTCAAGCTCCCCGAAGAAGAGTGGCCTACACCCACCCCACGGGAGGCGAGCAAAGAGGAGGCAGAGAACAAGAAACCTATGTTCTGTGGGTTGACACACACACTCGTCCCCACAGACCCGGTTCTAGACGATTGCCTCACCCTAGAGGGTGCGCAGCTAAAGACATTTCTGTGGCACCACCCAGAGGTTCAGCCCACAACTGACATTTCAGCAGCTGACTACGAAGAAGCAGAACTCCTTCTACTACAACGAGCCCAGAGAGACTCGTTCCCCGATGAGCTAGCTTGTCTACAGGGAGCAAAGCCCGTCCCATCAGACAGCAGACTGCTTCACCTGGCCCCCGAGAGCGACGCCCATAATCTCATCAGAGTGGGTGGTCGTCTGCGGAGAGCCCCAGACCTACCGGATGACGTTAAGTACCCGATAGTCTTGAACAGCCGACACAAGGTCACAGAGCTGATCATAAAGAAATACGACGAGGATGTGCACCACGCAGGGGCAGAGAGAGTCTTCGCGGAGATCAGACGTCGTTATTGGATACTGCAAGGGAGAGAAGCAGTGCGGCGCTTCCAGCGAACCTGTCTAGACTGCCGTAAGTGGCGCGCGCAGCCCAGTATACCCCGGATGGCTGACCTACCTCCCTGTCGCCTCCGACTCGGCGACAAGCCCTTCCACTCCACCGGTATGGACTGTTTTGGCCCGCTGTATATAAAGAGAGGAAGAGGAACCGAGAAGCGGTGGGGTATTGTATTCAAATGCATGACCACCAGAGCGATACATATCGAACTCCTTCCAACCATGAGCACAGACTCATTCCTTATGGCCTTCCGAAGATTCACATCACGGAAAGGAAAACCGTCTACATTGTTGTCCGATCACGGGACAAACTTCAAAGGCGGAGAAAGAGAGCTGAGAGAGAGCTTCCAAGCTATGGGCCCAGAACTTAAGACCCACCTCGCTCCATCCCAGATTGACTTCCAGTTTAATCCCCCGAACGCACCTCACTTCGGTGGAACCTGGGAACGAGAAGTACGTTCCATAAAGACAGCCCTGTACGCCGTGCTTGGGGCCCAGACTGTGGCGGAAGAAGTCCTAATGACAGTCCTCACGGAGATCGAGGGAGTATTGAACTCAAAGCCCCTCGGTTACGTCTCAAGTGATGTAGCAGATGTCGACCCAGTCACCCCCAACACCCTCTTGATTGGGCGGCTGGACCCCGCGCTACCACAGACAATGTACAGGCCTGAAGAAGCGAACGGCCGAAGAATGTGGAGGTACAGTCAAGTACTGGCTGATAAGTTTTGGAACAGCTTCCTACTCCACTACCTACCGTCTCTACAGACCCGCCAGAAGTGGGTAAAAGAGAGAGACAATTTGACAGAAGGAACAGTCGTCATGATCATCGACCAGTCACTACCCAGAGCTATGTGGCCGGCTGGCCGCGTAAGCAAAGTGATCACCGGTGCCGATGGAAAGGTCCGAGCAGCTGAAGTGCTCGTCCAAGGACGGATTTACACCCGACCCGTGGCGAGGCTAATAGAACTGCCAAGGCTCCCTGATACTATTGATGACGACCATGACCCTATGACTTTGTGAGTTGACTGACCCTTACAGCGGACATTGAGTAGTGGACAGTGCGGTTAATCTGTCTCTGCTCAGCTAATTAGGTGGGACTAATTAGGGGGCGGCTGTTGTGAAGGATCAGATTAAACCGAATATATATATTTATTTGTGGATATATATTTAATAGTATTTGTATATCGTTTGATATCCCTTGTATATTCCTTGTACATATACACTGAATATCCCTTTATTCTACTACAGCCCATAATAGTTCATTCTCTTATTGGACAAAAGGACCAGGCGCCAGGGACAAGCCCCTGGCGTTCAAGTTCAAAGGTACCGACGAGACATGCCTTTACTAGCCTCAGCTCCGCGCAGGAATACGGCTACCGAAAGCAGAGCGGCACTACTTGTCCACTGTGCATATAAATATGGCGCAAGAAATGTAGAATTCCTCTTAGTCCTTTACCCTTCTACCCAACTAAGTAACAAGACGTGAAGCCTCACCCCACGATACCGCGTGCGGTGTAGTACGGCCTGTTTGGCCTTAGAATAGCAGTGAGACCTCGTGCAAATTAATAGCTGAATTGCCAGAGTTTGGCACCGTATTTCTATTAAGTAATAATAGTCTATTATGTATGGTGCATCGTTCGGTTAGAGTTCTAAAGTGAGCAGCACCCCCATCGTTTCCTCGCGTTATCTAGAGTCTTAACCAGGCTGGGCAGACCACGCGTGGTGCTTTCATCCGAGGAGTTCTGGGCGAGGTTGTATACTTGCTTCCTGTGTAACCAGAGATTGGACATTCAGTGTTGATTTGCATACGAGTACTCATTTGCCTTACAAGAGCATTCAATTCAAATCATAAATGTAATAAGTAATTATTATATGTACCTTTTGCTATATATTAAATATTTGACTATTACCTTTGTGTGGACCTGATTTCATATGTGGGAAAGTGTTCATCATACTTAGATATCGTGTACTGTATGGCCAGTAATTAAAGTACATAAAGCGGTAGTGGTTTAATGATACCATACTTATCAATACAGTCAGGGTGTGAGGTTTTGTCCGCTGCTCACCAACTTTCTCTGTTTTCTTTAAGCCTACTGTTAGAAATTCCCTTCTCACTCACTCTCTCTAGCCCCCACCCTCTCGTTCTTTACTCTCGTTTACTCTCAGTGGCCACACCTGGACTATTATCAATTACCTCTCGCACCTGTGGTGGCAGGCTAATTAGTTCCCCTGTGGGCTTTAAATACCAGGGCTCTTCCCCTCGTTTCGGCGTGGGGTCGTGTTGTAAACATGCCGTATCATATTCTCAAACATGTAGACTCTTTCGGGAGATCCTCTGTTCTGCCTATGCTGTATTGATTCTCCGGCGTAGAGATGTTTGCTCCAGCCTTCGTCTGCTGTCGCCGTTGCCTGAGAGTGGAGACTGGGCTGCGCTCCCTAGACTTCCACGGGAGGCATCCCAGTGATCCACTTCGGACCCCCGCGCAGCTGTTCGTCCTGACGCACATCCAGACCAGCGCAGACGCGCATCTCCTAGACCTTCGAGCTTGGCACGCTCTCCCGACCAGCGCGCAGACGCGCATCTCCTAGACCTTCGAGCTTGGCACGCTCTCCCGACCAGCGCGCAGACGCGCATCTCCTAGACCTTCGAGCTTGGCACGCTCTCCCGACCAGCGCGCAGACGCGCATCTCCTAGACCTTCGAGCTTGGCACGCTCTCCCGACCAGCGCGCAGACGCGCATCTCCTAGACCTTCGAGCTTGGCACGCTCTCCCGACCAGCGCGCAGACGCGCATCTCCTAGACCTTCGAGCTTGGCACGCTCTCCCGACCAGCGCGCAGACGCGCATCTCCTAGACCTTCGAGCTTGGCACGCTCTCCAGACCAGCGCGCAGGAGCGCATCTTCCAGACCTTCGTGCTTGGCACACTCCTCCACGCAGACACACCCCGATGCGTCTCACGGTTCCGGTGCGCACTCCAAGTTGTGGCGCACCACTCTGTCCTCGGCTCGGACAGCCGGCTTCCCGGTGGCGACACCCTCGCCACCGCCGCCTGTTCCAGCACCACTCTGTCCTCGGCTCGGACAGTCGGCTACCCGGTGGCGACACCCTCGCCACCGCCGCCTGTTCCAGCACCACTCTGTCCTCGGCTCGGACAGCCGGCTACCCGGTGGCGACACCCTCGCCACCGCCGCCTGTTCCAGCACCACTCTGTTCTCGGCTCGGACAGCCAGCTACCCGGTGGCGACACCCTCGCCGCCGCTGCTGTTCCTGCACCATTACGCATACGCCTGGGTGAGTTTTGACTGTCTAGATCATCTCCGTTTTCGTGTGTTTCTAACACTGAAGAATTACCACCTTTTTAATCTGACAGTCACTCACCCAGCGTTGTGCCTCTGTTTGTTTCACTTGGATATTATTTTGGACGTTACATCTCCCACTGTGTGTGTTCACACCAAAGATAGTATTCTCTTTGTATTTGTTTTGGTACTTTGCTCTTTGTGTATTTTTCACGAAGATAGTTCTACCCGGTGACGACACCCTCGCCACCGCCGCTGTTCCAGCACTCTGTTCCTCGGCAGGGTATCTGCAGGTTTAGCCCAGTCAGATTTAAGGCTTTTTAAGACTTTTTAATGCCACTCAGAATTAAATTTAATACCAATTTCACGATAACAAAATGGCAAAAATCATGGGTACTCTCAGTACACTCATTCAAGGGTACTACGACTATGCCTGCACCTCATGGTACCAAAGCACCTCAAAGGCACTAAAAACAAGATTACAAACATCACAAAACAAACTGGTCAGACTACTGCTTAACCTCACTCCTAAAACCCACTTTACCCCTGCCCACATTCAAAACCGCTCTTAAAGAGCACCTACGGGAGGCTGCAATTCGAAACTGGCCACTGTAAATGTCCAACCCCCCCCCCCCCCCCCCTCCTCCTAATGTACAGTCTCATCCCCATCATATATATATAATATTTTCTGTTATGATCTCTGGGTAACAGTACTGTATATTATTTGCATATCGTATATGTCACAAATGTAACAGTACTACAGTATATACCTGTATGTCATGTATGTCCCTATGCCATAAATGTCATGATGTCATGTATGTTTTTACTGTATTTATTTCTGTATATTTTATTTCATTTTTATTCTATTTTACTCTACCTTATCCTAGGCAACTTGATTGATTTGTGTTATTATTCTAATTCGTGACCTGTCCTGTCTAAATGTTTAAATGTTGAGCGATTTGCAGTGTCAAATTTCCCACGGGATAATAAAAGTATTTCTATTCTATCTATTCTATGTTGTGTATGTCAATATGAATTGAAAATGGGGGACCCTGATGTAAACAAGACAAACGTCTTTCTCTGGTCTGCATCCCCTTATTATTGTGTGTATTGAGCTGTACTGTATTGTACACATTCTGCAATCTGTTAAATAAAGTTTTCATTCATCCAGTTGTTTTGTTTTTGTAGTTTGGTTGAATGAATACTTTATTTAACAGATTTCAGAATGGGTACAATACAGTACAGCTCAATACACACAATAATAAGGGGATGCAGACCAGAGAAAGACGTTTGTCTTGTTTACATCAGGGTCCCCCATTTTCAATTCATAGTGACATTTATGACATGCACAACATACATGACATTTATGGCATAGGGATATACATGACATACAGGTATATATTACCATTACATTTGTGACATACATGATATGCAAATATACAGTACTGTTACCCATAGATCCTAACAGAGTCAGGGAACATCGCTTGAAACACCTCTCCTAGTCCCTCATTTCCATTGTAGGACTGATGCTTTGCGACCGTATTTAGAACCCACAGTACCTCAGCTTCAAGGGTTGGCGTGGAGCCGAACGTTACCCGGACAGGTGCAGATGTAATTGGTGGTAGACCTACCTGTCCCTGAGCAGTTGATGTGTACGGTGTCGGCGTCGAAAATAAATTTGATATTGAAGTTGTCTGCAGGCGGGTTTTTGTAGAGGTAACATGCTTAGCGCTGTGCATGTGACTCGACTGCTTTTATTCCCATCGTTCCCAGTTTAAAATCCTTTTTGAAGAGTTTGCAGCGGGCCTCGTACATGTCTTTCACTGGGAGTCCAACCACGGTGCAAACAGAGGGTTTTCGAGCCAGTTCTCATTACATTTGCACTTTCCCATGTTAAATTAACGAGTGCAAATAAATACAAATCAATTAAACTAAACTAAACGTCAGCGTTATCGCTACGGCTTGAATAACGTGTTACCTATGCTCCGGTGTTCTGAAATAGCTCCCGACGGCGACACACATTAAGGACCATAAATTGGTTCCGCCCCACTGCGTACCGTTTGCGTGAAAGAAAAAAAAAAGCCTGACTTAATATCTCCCGTTAATAGTTTCCCCCCAGATTTCACAATGAAACATAAGATGACATGGCATGTTTTTAAGACCTCCGAAAGTCGGATTTAAGGCATTTTAAGACAAATTAAGGCCTTAATAGTTGATAGTTGAATTTAAGACCTTTTAAGACTTTTTAAGGTCCCGCGGACACCCTGCTCGGCTCCGACAGTCGGCTACCCGGTGACGACACCCTCGCCACCGCCGCTGTTCCAGCACTCTGTTCCTCGGCTCCGACAGTCGGCTACCCGGTGACGACACCCTTGCCACCGCCGCTGTTCCAGCACTCTGTTCCTCGGCTCGGACAGCCAGCTACCCGGTGGCGACACCCTCGCCGCCGCTGCTGTTCCTGTACCATTACGCATACGCCTGGGTGAGTTTTGATTGTGATGTCACTCACCCAGCGTAATGCCTCTTGCCCTCGTCCCGCTGCTGTTCCTGTACCATTACGCATACGCCTGGGTGAGTTTTGATTGTGATGTCACTCACCCAGCGTAATGCCTCTTGCCCTCGTCCCGCTGCTGTTCCTGTACCATTACGCATACGCCTGGGTGAGTTTTGATTGTGATGTCACTCACCCAGCGTAATGCCTCTTGCCCTCGTCCCGCTGCTGTTCCTGTACCATTACGCATACGCTTGGGTGAGTTTTGATTGTTAAGTCACTCACCCAGCGTAATGCCTCCCTTTGTTCTCACTTAGTTAGTAGTTTGGACATTTCATCTCCCACTCTGTTTTTGTTCTCACTTAGATAGTATTTTTGGACATTACATCTCCCCCTGTGTGTTTGTCACACGAAGATATTATTACTTTGTTACTTTGTTTATTTGGACTGTTCTGCATCTGCTCTGTTTGTTCCCTTTTGAATATTAACCCTCTCCTCTGTTCTGCAGAGCGGCCCAGATGTTTTCCCACCAGTCCCCAGTTCCTCCCTGTCCCCAGCCCGCCTCCGCGGGCCTCAGTCCCCTCTGTCCCTAGTTCTCCTAGTCCCCTGTTCTCCTGTTCCCTAGCTCTCCTTGTCCCGACTTCTCCTAGTCTCTAGTTCCTCTGTTCCTTTAACCTTCCCCTAGCGTTCCTTTAATGTTTTCCCCTAGCGTTCATTAACCTTCCCTTAGTGTTCCCTTTTCCTGCCCGCCTCTTAAAGGCACCTAGTTTTTCCCCTCTTGTTATATTCCTGTATTTTGTGTTTTCTCCCTTAAAGGGACAGTGCCCTTTTTCCCTGTTCTCAATAAATATCTGTTTCTTGGCAAACCATCATACCTGTCTTGTGTTGTGCGATTGGGGTCGGTTACAAACCATAACACAGGGAATTGTACCCCTCAGTTACAGAATGTCTTTAGTGTTTATGCTTGTATATAAAAAGGTTTTTGGTATCAAACTCTTGACATTTTGTGTTGTTATTTTGTAGCACAAGTTTAATCAAATGTTAGTCAGGTTCTTTATATTCATACAGTATGTCAGTCAAATAGAAAATGAATGGGTGAGACTATAATAAAGCATATACAGTAGTACTACATGGTATTGCATGGTACTACATGGCAGTATAGCGTACTACATGATACAACAGAATATGACCATGGTAGTATAGGGTACAACATAGTATTGCAGGTTAATACAGAGTACTGCAGTGTATTACATGGTACTGGTAGTGGTAGTACATTAGATTTGTGAAAGGTTTGCAGTGCATTCTGGGAAATACCATCTCTCCCTTCTCTCCGAGCCTGCATCTCGGCACACTTCCCTTGAAGCCATATTTGGAGGGCTGGAACGTCACTACCCCTTGATCCAAAGAGAAATGGGACAGCCCTACACTTGGCGGGAACGCGCAAAACGGAGCCGTAGGGCCAAGCCATAGCGCAAAGGGGAGAATTGGGACGCAGCACAAGTATAGTAAATACAACCCTACGCAGCAAGAAGCCATGACTAACCTAGAACAAGTATAGTAAATACAACCCTACGCAGCAGGAAGCCATGACTAACCTAGAACAACCCTACGCGGCAAGAAGCCATGACTAACCTAGAACAACCCTACGCAGCAAGAAGCCATGACTAACCTAGAACAAGTATAGGTTATTCCTGCTGCTCATTCTGCTATAGTTAAACATTTACAGGATTTGAATAATTCTCTGCAGAACCTTGCTGGACCGATGAGCATGATGATGGAAAAGCCTGGCAGAGCTGGAGACACCACAACATTATCTAATTCCTGAGAGATGAGCGCAGCAGCAGGAAACCCATGGGACAGCAGGACAGGTGATCTATGCAGGACGGTAACTAACCAAGCAGACCACAAAACCAATCAAAGGAGCCATGTGAGCCTAAGTCTGCTGGCCAACATAATAATAATAAACTTTATTTGTATAGCACTGTTCATACAGAAACTGCAGCTCAAAGTGCTTCACAACAGAAAAAAGACAGGCATAAAATGAGCACATAAAGTGCAGACATATAAAATCACAGTTTTTCACATTAGGATCTAACATGCCAACAGGCCAACTTGTTTATGGTTTGATTCAGTTTTAAATAGACAATAATAAAAAGAGTAAGATAAAATAGACAAGCAATAGTGCAGTGCAATAAAATAGTAGAATAGAATAGACATAAAATGAGCACATAAGGTGCAGACATATAAAATAAGTGTTTTACAGTGCAACATAGAACCACCAGTAGAGATACTGTAGGCTATGTGCCCCTGCTCAGAACCTATAGGACCATTGGTAGAGGAGGAAAAGTATCATATAATCCTACAGTACATTCTAGAGACAGAGCATCCAGGCAAATAGTTGTCCCTGACCCCATTGGCCAAATGCCATGCAATGCAGTGTCTCGTCCTGCACAAAGTGAAGAGGTTAACTTTAGATATGCCCCACCAAAGCGGTGTCTGGGACACCTCCAGGTATAGTTGCCACCTCTATGAAAGGACCCGTCCCGGAGAGCAGCTCGGCTTACAGCGTCACAATTCCCAGTATGTAAAGGCTTTAACCCTTTCACTACCGCACTACCAAAGCCAAGGGTTAACCCGTTCACTGCAACAATACGGTTAACAGTCTGTAGTGTGGTAGTGAAAGGGTTAACCTTCTGTAGTGTGGTAGTGAAAGGGTTAACCTTCTGTAGTGTGGCAGTGAAAGGGCTAAAGAAGGCCCAGAAGGAAAGGGCCTTCTTTGACATCTCAAGACAGTGTGTGATGATGACCTAACCCAAGGGGTTCCCAACATTGGGGTTGTGTTGTGAAGGGCCAGATTAAACCGAATATATATATTTATTTATATATATATATTTAATTGTATTTGTATATTCTCTAATATTCCCTGATATCCCTTGTATATTTCTTGTACAATATGCATTGAATATCCATTCTAGCCTACTGAACATCCCATAATAGTCTCCATTCTACTATTGGTCGAGACCTTGGTGCCAGGCTGCCATACCCCTCAGACCCAGTTCAAACGTACCGCTCCACATGTACGAACAAGTCCTAGTTCCGCGTAGGAATCTGACTACCGCACCACTAATGGGACTATTTGTTCATAGTGCGTATATATACTGCGCTACTAAAGTAGGACTTTCTTTTCAGTCCAGTTTCTTACCCTCCAATAGAGTCACAGACGTAAAGCCTCCCCGCGACGCCACGTGTGGGAGTAAGGCCAAGTTCGCCTACCATCGGTATTGAGACATCGTGTATATTAATATTTGAATAGTCATATTTGGCACTATATCGTCGAGTTGGACGTAGTCTATTAAGCTAATAATAGTCTGTTAATATATAGTGCTTCGTGCGGTGAGAATACTACCGTAGTCAGTACCCCATCGTTTCGGGCAGAGAACTGGCTGCTTACCCAGGGTGGTTGACCCCACGCGAAGCTGCACCCGAGGAGCCCCAGAGCCGACGAGCGAGTGGACCTGTATACCGGATTATTCTACCGACGACAGCCCGCCTTCCCAGGCACGGATTATGCTTTGTATGCTTTGATTATTCCATGGATAAAGACCCCCGACACTGCCGTGTGTTGGAACCCCCCCCCCTGGAGAGGACGCAAGGTGAGGAGACGCTCTGCAAGACGAGGTCGCTTCACGTCTCTCCCCCGTGGACCGGAGAGAGCCGGCCCACAAAGAGTCCACCTGCTTTCATCTGTGGTCCAAGGATCGCCGGCGCATTGAACGGCACTACAGTGGGTTCACCTGGGATACCCTTGGCCGGATGAGGCAGCCGGATTCTACCCCCCCCCCCCCCTCCTACTCCTGTCGGCTTACAAGCGACCGGATTAACCCCCTCTAGTGTATCCAGTATATAATCATTAAAGTATCATTGCTGTTATTCCTTAAACTATTCCAGGTCGTATATGTACCGCCTGCGCCTTCAGAGATTGGACATTCTCTATTGATATACCGACGAATACTCTTGCCATAAAAGTGCATACTAATTCCATTCATAAATGTGATTGATTTGATTAAGTGCTTGCTCTACACACCATCGCTGTGTAGAAATAAAGACCTATTTCTAATTCGTACATTTGTGTTGGATCCGTTTCATCTACGTGACAGTGTTCATCATAATATATTTATGCCGTGTACTGGGTGGCCGAATATTAAGTACAAAGGTAGTGGTAGTAAGTATCATATCTAGTAATACAGTCAGGGAATTGTACCCCTCAGTTACAATTGGTCCTTCGAGCCGGAGGGTAATTAGTGTAATATTAATATAGTGTTATTAATATTGAAATGGCCTATGATGAACACTCCACGAAACGATCCTCCTAACCAACGCCCGCAGCGCGAACGACGGCTCCCTCAGTACTTAGAGGCTTACGCTGTCAGTCAACAACCTAGTCTTCTACTAACAGTAAACGCGGTAAAACTAGAAAGTAAAAGTATGTCTAACCCCAACGCCCAGACTACCCCGACCATAGAGGCCCCTACGGGCTCTAATGTAACTGACCAAGTTCACGGTGGGGACCAGTGGGAACCAGACATGACTTCACACCCCGCCAGTACTGAAGAAGTAGTCCCCGATGAGTCCCGGGAGGAATACAACGCTACCGAGAGAGAACTCGGCACGGAAGAAGACGGGGAGAGCACCGTGGAGATAGAGCTCCAAGGCTCCGCAAGGAGTACCCCGAGGGAAGGCTCCCCTATACAACCGCCTTCTCCCAGCGAGGCAGAGAGGACCCTACAGCAGGCCTTCCTCATCAGCCTGAACGCCGCTGCTGAACGCGACCGACTGCAGATCCAGCAGCGAAGCGAACACGAGCAGATACGTCTAGAAATAAGACGCATTCAGATGGAAGAGAATGTGGCCCGAGAACGAGCCGGTGCTCAACGGGACGCAGCGCGCGACAGACAGCAGTCGCAACTAATAGAACAGCTGATCAGACGGACAACACCCTCTCCCTCCGCCAGAGGCTCCAGGAACTCGTCTAGACACACCTCCAGGGCGGCATCCCCTAGCCGAGTAAACAACCCTGAACTTGACCAACAGACGAGGTCTATACCCCCCACAGACCACCTCCCCCCACCGGTCCAAGCGAGACCTAGCAACCGGGAAGGAGCAGCATATCCTGTGGAGAGGCTAAACCAGAGACTACAAGCACTGGATGACCTAACTGAAGACGAAGAGGAAGAGGAGGAGAACCACGCCCGAAGACAGCACAGTACTCTACCGGACCAGGAGGTCCGGTACAGCCCAGGCTATACTCCCGCGGAGCTGCGCTACAGACCCCCGACTCTATACACGGGTGAGCACGACGCACGACCCGCACCGAGGAACAGCACCTGGACAAGCGGGCCATGGTACACTGCCGGTACCAGCCCATACCAAGGAGCGGGAGGAGACTCGCCTAGGAGGCCTCTCCCCCAACGCTCGCCGATGTATCCACAGTCAGCGTCATACATTGGCACGCCTATGGTACCCGACTTCACCCAAGAGAACCGGGCCCAGTATACAGAACTCCGCATGTGTCTGGAGACCATGTTGGTGGATGTATTGGATGAACGCCACAAATACGCCATCCTACTGAAGCACTTAAAGGTGCCCCGCGCACATAATATAGCGCTCGCCTACGCGACTTCCACCACCCCATACACAGCAGCGCTGGTAGCATTGGACCAGAGGTATGGGCGCATATGGGATTACGTGATCCAGGAGATCCGACACATCGACCGCTTACCCCCAGCAATAGACAATCGAGCACTGGACGACCTGTCCATCAGAGTGCAGTCCCTGGTAGGGATGTTGGGAGCGCAGAGAGAGAAGGGGAGGCATGAACTTTACGCCAACTCAAATGTGGAAAGGATCTTGGAGAAGCTGCCGCCCGCTCGACAGGAGCGTTTTAGGCGACAGAGCAGGCCTGTACACTGCGATGATATGATCGCGAATTGCCCCTTTAATTGGCCGTTGCGATTGGTAAATATTATCTGGGGGCGGGCTTGCGAGTAGTGCTTTCAAGCCTTGCATTCGCATTACACTCCTAAATTATCCAAGGCGTGTGATGACGCCACTCACGCGAGCTGTCAGTGCGACACAATGTCGTGGTGCTATGAAAGAATCTGTCGGCAATGAATGAACTTACTGCGATCACCGATAGCCTGAGTGAAAAAAAAGATTTGCGCGGAGTGAATCTGGGTCACGCTATATACTTGGAACTTGTAGTCTATCGTGCGATTAAAGACCATGTCCCTGTCTGCGTAGTCTATACATCCAACACCAAATCCCATAATTCCTAGCGAAACGAAACTGAATGTGGGCTCTCTTCCTTTCAATATGAGCTATTGCATCGCCAAAGAAGCACCTCATTTCAATACATTTAAGACGCAAAAAAGACGGAGTGGATATCAGTCCATCTTATGACAACCACGTCCGATGTGGAGAGATGATAAGATGATGATGATTGACGTGATGATGTGATGATTGATTGACGGGGACACGGAAACTTCTAACGTTCAGGATCAGCCATGCATTACGTGAGTACCCCACTATTAGGACGTGAAATACTGTCTACTTAAATTGACACCGCGGATCAATAAAGTATCAACCTATCTATCTAATAATGAGACGATATGCAAATAATATAACACTAATAATTGTCGGTTCCCCGTATATGAAATGAAATGACTGCTGGTAAAATCACTGTTTATTTCTCGTTTTGCATAGTATTACATTCCACTTCTATAAACAATCAAAGTCCTACCGTAAGAGCCTCATACGAGTCAATTAAACCTTTTTTATTTGTCTTTCCTTCGAGCTAAGTTGGACTGAACATTTCACTGTCAAAAGCGCAAATGTAAATAAGGTTGCGTTGCAACAGTTTTCAAAATAAAGGTCATATATACAAATACCTCTCAATTCTTATATAAAAAAAGTCCCGGATATACATAAACATTAATTGGCATAGATCTCTATAAACGGCCCAACACATTGATCACTTTAGGCACACACTGAAACCAGTAACATCACAAATATGAAGCAGGTAATTACCCATACAAATAATAAACCTTTCATGAGGTTATTTACAATAATAATAATTCATTTGATTTCTAAAGCACTTTTCATTGTGAAACAAATGTATGCAGAGTTTCTTCTCCTCCTGATTAATGGTGTGTGTGTGTTGTGATGATCTCATTCAAGGAGCACTACACAAGCGTGCGCACACACACACACAGTTTGTTGTTTTTGTTCTATTAGTCATTTACACACTCTCAGTTGGTTCATTATAAAAGATACAAACCTGAAAACAAACGCACTTAAATGTTAAATAAAAGGACCACAGTAATGAGGCAGGAGGAACATATTTTTTTTAATAATGGTAAAATTGTTATTAAAAAATGTGCCCCTAAAAAAAATGTTTTGCCCCTAAATTTCTCATTTAGGGGCAAGTGTGCCCCTAGTGAAAAAGCTTAGCGTACAGCCCTGCAGAGGGACCACCGAGACCCGAATGGCCCCGAACCGAACCTCCTCGATCTAGCAGACTTCCTGGCGAGAGAAGTCAGCAGCCTACGGCTAGATACATTCGGACGGAGCACCCCTGGCTCCAGAGAAGGAACCAGACGACTAAATGATGGAAGAAGATCGGTGACTGTGATGCACCAATCGGAGTCAGTACCGAGCAGCAGGAGCCACAGTACCCCCTCCAGAACGGAGAAGTGGAAGATAGTGTGCCCCTACTGTGAGAAAGAACACTGGCTAGCGCAATGTGACTCCTTCCCCAAGCTGAACGCGGAGGAAGCAAGTCAATGGATAAAGTCCAACAAGCGCTGTTTTCGCTGTGCGCGCTCACACATGGCAGCCGAATGCCGCTTAAAGAAAAGGTGCACCAAGTGCGATGGAGCCCATCTGGACATACTTCACGACAGTAACAGACGGCGCCCTTCACCCGCACCATCCAGCAGCAAAGCGAGCGTCATGTACATCGATCCCGCCAGCAGCAGTGGAGCCCGAGTACTCCTAAAAGTAGTGCGTGTGACACTAAGCTACCAGAATAAAGTCCTGGACACTTACGCCGTCCTCGATGACGGGTCAGAGAAGACCCTGCTGCTCGCCTCCGCTGCGGCCCAGCTAGGGCTGCGGGGAAGCGAAACCCAAATGACAATTCGGACAATAAGACGAGATTTGAAGACGATAAAGGGCGAGAATGTCTCATTCTCTATCGCAGCAAGCGGCCAGCCTGAGCGACGGTACCAGATTACAGACGCTTTCACCAGCCAAGAAATAGGACTGTCGCGGTACACATACCGCGTCGCCAAGCTGATGGAGAAATATGCACATCTGCGCAAGTTACCGATCCCGCTCATAGACAATGCTATGCCGACCCTGTTGATAGGCTCCGACCATGCAGACCTCATTGTCCCGATAGACCGGGTTCATACCGGACCCCGAGGCTGTCCTGCAGCAGTCGAGACCCGTTTGGGATGGACTCTCCAAGGCCCGCTCGCCAAATCTCTCAACCGAAGTACAGCCACTAGATGTCTCCACTCCCGAGTCACAGAGGGAGAAACCGCACTCCTGCAACACGTAGAGCGGCTATGGACCTTGGAACAAATGCCCTTTAAGAACGGAAAGAAAGACATTCGCTCTAAAGATGACATTTACGCCATTCACCTCCTCGAGACAGGGACCAAGAGAGTCCCGGTCAACGGCGTGTTGAGATACGCCACGCCACTCCTGTGGCGAGAAGGAATGCCTACTTTCCACGCCAAGACAGACGCCACAGAACGGTACCTGCTGAACACGGAGCGGCGCTTAGCCAAGAACCCCGCCCAAGAGAGTGTATACCGCGCTGAGATTGAGAAGCTCATCACAGCGGGACACGTCACAAAGATGGACATTAAAGAGGCTGACCAGACCACTGAATCGTGGTACGTGCCTCACCACAAGGTCCATCACAACGGTAAAGACCGCATAGTATTTAACTGCAGCTACCAGATCGGATCCCAAAATCTGAATAAAGAGTTACTGCCCGGTCCCACACTCGGCCCCTCCCTACTCGGCGTTCTACTCCGCTTCCGCCAGGAAAAGGTGGCCATCAGCGGGGACATTAAAGGAATGTTCCTGCAGGTGAGACTAGTAGAGGCGGACAAGCCCCTGTTACGGTTCCTATGGAGAGAGAAGCCAGGAGATGAGCACCCAGCCATCTACCAATGGGAAGTCCTCCCCTTCGGAACGACGTGCAGCCCCTGCTGTGCTACATTTGCACTACAGAAACATGTAGCAGAGGACCCAGCAGCGGACGAAGAGGTCCGACACAGCGTAAAGAACAGCTTCTACGTAGACAACTGTCTACAAAGCCTTTCAACCCAGGAAGAAGCCGAGGCTCTCCTGATTAAACTCCGCGCCTCATTGATCAAAGGCGGCTTTGATCTCAGGCAGTGGGCCAGCAGCGATCCGCAAGTACTGCGCAGCCTCTCCTCCGAGGACAAGGCAGCCAGCAGCGAGACCTGGATGGCTACAATCCCGGGAGAAGCCCAGGAGCAGGGTTTCCGTTAGAAAAAATTGTTGCCGGTCTCCGTGACCTGCAAGATTTCAATCTACCGGACAAATGAGATTAATTCCGGTCATAGTTTATTGAGCTTTAAAACAATTGAATAAAGAATGTCATCCTCAAGGCATGTAGATTTATAATATTATTACTTAAAACTATAGGCTACTTTTGCGTATACAGTCATTAATATATTCCAAATAAAATAAGTCCCTCGATACTCCGTGCTGCTGCTGACTTGAAATAAAATAGACCGCGTATGTGGGCAGTCGGTCCGACACTAAACAGCAGTCTGTTATAATCACATTTTTATGAGCTAACGAATTCCGTTATATTGGACATTTGTATTAATTATATCAAGCGAAGAACTGAGAAATTTTGCAGAGAGAGACTGCAACATTATCGTGGGTTTGCGTGATGTATATCTCCACCTCCGAGTCCCAACGACTTGGTGCTGGTCATAATGTCCGGTGAAAACAACTCCCTCCAAGCACAACTTGACCACCCGAACCGTACCAAAACAGGCCAAAATTAAATAGCCCATGCGACGAACGATTCATTACATTCGTTTCATCGTTGCTCCACCAAGCAGCCGGTCCAACAATGAAAGCTGTTATCAGCGCGAGCCGGTCGCAGTTAGTTTGCAAGAAGCATCCAGCTGCAGACCCGCAGAGCAGCTTTCCAGGTCTGGGGACCGCACTGTGCCAGCAAAGCTGGTGGGTTCTGTGGGTCTGCAGCTGCATGCCTTCCGCAAATCCAGCAGCAAGCTCTCGCTGAGCGAAGCAACGACAACAAACGCAATGATTGTTTCGTTCATCGCATAGGCCACCCAACTCCAGCCCATCCAAATACAATTCAAATAATCAAACTGTGCCCAGAGGGAACTATTTTCACCGGACACTATGACCGGAGAGATTAAATATGTCGGACTTCAACAGATTTTGCCGGTCAAAAACCGGTAATTACCGGCTAACGGAAACGCTGCCCAGGAGATGACCCTGGGATTGGTGTGGCGATTCAAAACAGATTCGCTTCACTACAGACACAAGCCCCTGACTACAGAGCAGGGAATGCCGGCGGCGGCGCCGACCACCAGACGGAGTGTGTACACAACACTCGCCCGACAATATGACCCGCTAGGATGTATTCTACCGTACACCACCAGGGCAAAAATGATTGTACGAGCATTGTGGGACAAGGACCAGGGCTGGGACGACCCCATTCCCGCACACCTTGCATCCACCTGGAGAGAGTGGGAGATGGAGCTCCACTCACTCCCAGGCGTTAATATGCGCCGAAGCTACTTCCCACCCACGGTGAGGCCAGAGACATGTAAAATGGACTTACACGTCTTCAGTGACGCCTCAGAGGTCGCATACGGATCAGTAGCCTACTTACGGGCCCAAGAGAAGGGGGGAGAGATCTACACAGCATTTGTCCTCGCCCGCTCGAGAATAGCCCCACGCAAGCAACAATCTATCCCACGTCTAGAGCTCTGCGCAGCCCTAGCCGGAGCGCACCTAGCCACGCTCATCCAACGTGAGCTCACCATACCGGTGTCTAGAACAATCCTGTGGTCAGATTCCACGACGGTACTCGCCTGGATCAAATCGGACTCATGCAAGTACAAAGTCTTCGTGGGAGTCAGAGTCACCGAGATCCAAGACTTAACCGAAGAGTTAACCGGAGAAACAGAGTGGCGCTACGTTGATACAAAACAGAACCCAGCTGACGTCATCACCCGGGGGATGCCCCTGGATGACCTCACCCGTCGCAATGTCTACAGTGACGGCCCCGCATCCCTAAGACTCCCGGAAGGACAGTGGCCCATGCCTATCCCGAGGGAAGCAAGTCCAGAGGAGGTGGAAAATAAGAAGTCTGTGTTCTGTGGATTGAGCACCGTAGCCTCCACCGACCCTAACATAGACGATTGCACGTCCATAGAGAGTGCACAACAAAGAACATTCCTGCGGTACCACCCGGAGTGCAAGTCCCCCGCTGATATGTCAGCAGCTAACTACGAGGAAGCAGAATTGCTTCTACTGCAGCGAGCCCAGAGAGACTCGTTCCCCGATGAATTGGCCTGTCTACAGGGAGGAAAGCCCGTCCCATCCGACAGCAGATTAATTCATCTGGCCCCCGAGAGCGACGCTCATACCCTCATCAGAGTGGGTGGTCGCCTACGCAGAGCCCCCAATCTACCGGATGACATTAAATACCCGATCGTATTGAACAGCCGACACAAGGTCACAGAGCTGATCATAAAGAAATACGATGAGGATGTACATCACGCAGGAGCAGAAAGAGTCTTCGCGGAAATCAGACGTCGTTACTGGATCCTACAAGGAAGAGAGGCGGTACGACGCTTCCAGCGAACATGTCTAGACTGCCGCAAGTGGCGCGCGCAGCCCAGCATACCAAGGATGGCTGACCTTCCTCCATGTCGCCTCCGAATCGGTGACAAGCCATTCCACTCAACGGGTATGGACTGCTTTGGCCCGCTGCACATAAAGAAAGGAAGAGGAACCGAGAAGCGGTGGGGTATTGTATTCAAATGCATGACCACCAGAGCGATACACATCGAGCTTCTCCCGACCATGAGCACAGACTCATTCCTTATGGCCTTCCGTAGATTCACATCACGGAAAGGAAGACCGTCTACCCTATTGTCCGATCATGGGACAAACTTCAAAGGCGGCGAAAGAGAGCTGAGAGAGAGCTTCCAAGCTATGGGCCCAGAACTTAAGACCCACCTCGCTCCAGCACAGGTTGATTTCCAATTCAACCCCCCAAACGCACCCCACTTCGGTGGCACTTGGGAACGAGAAGTGCGCTCCATAAAGACAGCCCTGTACGCAGTACTTGGGGCCCAGACTGTGGCGGAAGAAGTCCTAATGACAGTCCTCACGGAGATTGAGGGAGTACTTAACTCGAAGCCCCTCGGATATGTCTCCAGTGATGTGGCGGATATCGACCCAGTTACCCCCAACACACTCCTGATGGGGCGGCTAGATCCTGCATTACCCCAGACAATGTACCGGCCTGAAGAAGCGAACGGCCGACGAATGTGGAGGTACAGCCAAGTATTAGCCGACAAGTTTTGGAACAGTTTCCTACTGTACTACCTACCGTCTCTACAGACCCGCCAGAAGTGGGTAAAGGAGAGAGACAATTTGACCGAAGGAACAGTCGTCATGATTATTGATCAATCACTGCCCAGAGCTATGTGGCCGGCCGGCCGCGTAAGCAAAGTGATCACCGGTGCCGACGGCAAGGTCCGAGCAGCTGAAGTGCTCGTCCAGGGTCGCACTTACACCCGTCCCGTGGCGAGGCTCATAGAACTGCCTCGACTCCCAGACACAATCGATGATGACCATGACCCTACAACCCTATGACTTTGTGAAGTTGACTGACCCCTACAGCAAACCCTTATGTGTAAATAGACAACGCGATTAATCTGTCTCTGTTTAACTGATTAGGTCTGGGACCAATCAGGGGGTGGCTGTTGTGAAGGGCCAGATTAAACCGAATATATATATTTATTTATATATATATATTTAATTGTATTTGTATATTCTCTAATATTCCCTGATATCCCTTGTATATTCCTTGTACAATATGCATTGAATATCCATTCTAGCCTACTGAACATCCCATAATAGTCTCCATTCTACTATTGGTCGAGACCTTGGTGCCAGGCTGCCATACCCCTCAGACCCAGTTCAAACGTACCGCTCCACATGTACGAACAAGTCCTAGTTCCGCGTAGGAATCTGACTACCGCACCACTAATGGGACTATTTGTTCATAGTGCGTATATATACTGCGCTACTAAAGTAGGACTTTCTTTTCAGTCCAGTTTCTTACCCTCCAATAGAGTCACAGACGTAAAGCCTCCCCGCGACGCCACGTGTGGGAGTAAGGCCAAGTTCGCCTACCATCGGTATTGAGACATCGTGTATATTAATATTTGAATAGTCATATTTGGCACTATATCGTCGAGTTGGACGTAGTCTATTAAGCTAATAATAGTCTGTTAATATATAGTGCTTCGTGCGGTGAGAATACTACCGTAGTCAGTACCCCATCGTTTCGGGCAGAGAACTGGCTGCTTACCCAGGGTGGTTGACCCCACGCGAAGCTGCACCCGAGGAGCCCCAGAGCCGACGAGCGAGTGGACCTGTATACCGGATTATTCTACCGACGACAGCCCGCCTTCCCAGGCACGGATTATGCTTTGTATGCTTTGATTATTCCATGGATAAAGACCCCCGACACTGCCGTGTGTTGGAACCCCCCCCCCCTGGAGAGGACGCAAGGTGAGGAGACGCTCTGCAAGACGAGGTCGCTTCACGTCTCTCCCCCGTGGACCGGAGAGAGCCGGCCCACAAAGAGTCCACCTGCTTTCATCTGTGGTCCAAGGATCGCCGGCGCATTGAACGGCACTACAGTGGGTTCACCTGGGATACCCTTGGCCGGATGAGGCAGCCGGATTCTACCCCCCCCCCCCCTCCTACTCCTGTCGGCTTACAAGCGACCGGATTAACCCCCTCTAGTGTATCCAGTATATAATCATTAAAGTATCATTGCTGTTATTCCTTAAACTATTCCAGGTCGTATATGTACCGCCTGCGCCTTCAGAGATTGGACATTCTCTATTGATATACCGACGAATACTCTTGCCATAAAAGTGCATACTAATTCCATTCATAAATGTGATTGATTTGATTAAGTGCTTGCTCTACACACCATCGCTGTGTAGAAATAAAGACCTATTTCTAATTCGTACATTTGTGTTGGATCCGTTTCATCTACGTGACAGTGTTCATCATAATATATTTATGCCGTGTACTGGGTGGCCGAATATTAAGTACAAAGGTAGTGGTAGTAAGTATCATATCTAGTAATACAGTCAGGGAATTGTACCCCTCAGTTACAGGTTGGTATGACATTCTTGGCACTACCAGCCATTTGATGAAGTCCTCCTAGCTGACATTCTTAGGGATTGACTTCTGGGCCAGTCCTATCTATCTCTGCATCACCGTCACCATCATCATCATCATGGCTAGTAGTGGGCAGCTTGAATTGCCAGGTCCTAAAACCAATGTTTAAGGAGATCTTTTATTTTTAGAGCATTAACTCTTTGGAATAACCTGCCTCAAAAACTCTGCTGCATTTACAGTAGATTCACTTTTTAAAATAATCTTAAATTGTTTTTAACACTGTAAAGTATTATTTTTAATTTTTTTATAAAAAAATTTTCTGTGCTTGCATGTAATTTTACCCATCTTAATTGTTAGTTTCATTATGCATTGTGTGTTGAGTACTGATTTTTAATAATTTAGTTTTTGCAATAATAATTGTTTTTGTATGTTTTTTTTGTGTGGACCCCAGGAAGACTAGCTGGTCGCTATGGCACCAGCTAATGGGGATCCGTAATAAAATAAAATGGCCAACAGTATAGTGGAACCGACATCACAGGCGAGCTGGGAATGTGCCAACAAGTTAGGAGTTAATCATACTCCTGGTATTTTGGTCATCTGGGTTTGAGGTTCTCTATGGGGAGCTGCCAAAGGGATGGCAGGAGTGCGATACCAAATTTAGACCACAAACAGCAGCAAAGCAAATATCCTCTGCTCAAAAAAGCTCTAGAAATTCCCTTCCTTTCTCAACAACTACTAAAACACTTGCTAGTAGTAATTCAAGCAAATGCTTAAGTTCATAATGAATTGAGCGATTTTAGTCTGTTTTAATTAAGCTAGTTGCTATAACTAGATATGTCTTGGCTGACAGGGTTCCCACAGACATTGCTAAATGAAATTCAAGGACTTTTAAGTACTTTTCCAAGCACTGTTTATCATTTTCAAGGATGTCACTCGAAGGATACAATTCACTTTTAAATAGGGATGTTCGCTATTGGCTTGTTTACCGATATCCGATATACCGATATTGTCCAACTCTTAATTTCCGATACCGATATCAACCGATACCGATACGGGGTTTCCCCCCCCCCCAAAAACACAACATTATGCATACTTTTCACAATAAATAAAATTAGAATTTGTTCTTACTTGCTTGCCTGGGTAAATAAAGGGTAAAAAAACAGATACAGATTTTAATGCCAATATCGGTAGGTCGATAATATCGGACATCCCTACTTTTAAATGCTTTTAAGCATCTTATTGGCCTGCTTGCCAGCTAGAGCAAGCTAGAGCATCACACATGAAGAAATGAAGAAAAGCGACTCGGCAGATTGTATTAATCTTTTTTTATAAAAAAAACGATTTCTTGATTCAGAACAATTTGATCATGGATGAACAAAACATTCAATGCGAATGGTTGATTTGAATTTCAAGGACTTTTTAAGCACCTTGTTAAATTGTTTTGCTGTTTTCAAGGAATTTCAGGCCTTGACTTTTTTTTAAATCAAGCACTTTAATTAAGCACTTCAAGGACCTTGTGCGAACCCTGCTCCCTGCCACCAACATCAGCACGTTGTGGTGTAAAACCAGCTGTTAGTCAGTAGCGTCAGTTATTACATCAGTATATAGATGTTGGGACAGTAGCGTCAGTTATTACATCAGTATATAGATGTTGGGACAGTAGCGTCAGTTATTACATCAGTATATAGATGTTGGGACAGTAGCGTCAGTTATTACATCAGTATATAGATGTTGGGACAGTAGCGTCAGTTATTACATCAGTATATAGATGTTGGGACAGTAGCATCAGTTATTACATCAGTATATAGATGTTGGGACAGTAGCGTCAGTTATTACATCAGTATATAGATGTTGGGACAGTAGCGTCAGTTATTACATCAGTATATAGATGTTGGGACAGTAGCGTCAGTTATTACATCAGTATATAGATGTTGGGACAGTAGCGTCAGTTATTACATCAGTATATAGCTGTTGGGACAGTAGCGTCAGTTATTACATCAGTATATAGATGTTGCGCTGGCAGGCCTGCGTGTCCACGTTAGGTGGCAGGTGGCACCTCATGTATGTTTGCTAGAGGTATACTGACATTTTCTATTTTTGGGGGGAGAGACCTGACTTATTTTCTTGATCCTCCTATCACAACCGTTGCTTCCCACGGACAAGGGAGGATCAGGAGAAGAGGGCGGGGCTCGAGATACAGTAGGTCAATTGAAAACCCATGTTGGGGTGTAGAGAAATACATGCTATATGTGGTGGAGACATGTATATAGGCTACAGCTATGTGAGGTCCCTGAAATAAAGTCCTATATAGGTATAATAATACAATCAGGAATCAAACCATTTAATATACTCATTAACAACAGCCATGAGAAAATCACATTAAAGTGTGAAAATAGACTATGTAAACTAAATGAATACATACGTTTGGGGGCTTGAATATTTACAATGCCGTAAAAAGGGACACTTGGGGCTTGTTGGGACTGCATTGAAATAGCCCAGATACATGGCGGTACAAACAGAGAGTTTATATAATGATCGACATCCTATAGACAAAATCTTGGATATATATTTATTGCTCATGAGAAAAAGATAAATCTTGCAGTATTTTTAACGTTTACAATATTCACCACCTTCACCACTGGGTTAGCTTTCTGATTCGACAAACAAGCACATTCTGGCTTTGTTACACAAGCTGTAGCAAGTCCTATAATACCTTCAGAGAAATAGGTCAGAGTAGCAGACAGGTCAGAGGTCAGAGTAGCAGACACAAGTTCTCTCTGAGCGAGTCTGAGAGAAGCAGCCTCCTCCTACTTCCTGAAGTGTAGTTCCTGTTCGCTTTCTAAGGTTCTGCTTTCAACCTGAATGGGCGTCTCTGTCAGTCACACAGCAGCAGCAGCAGCAACTAATAAAACACTGGGACTAATTGAGCTTTTCCTTCCATTGCTTGCAAACAGCAACCAGGGTAATTTACAGCAAGGGGAGGTTGAGGCATAGGCTCAAACATGTCATCTAATAGTAGCAAAATATTCAGACTAGAAGAGCAACGATAGTTTGTTTTCTGAGGAGTGAGCTATCAAATCCTGTGGCGTTGTCTTTTAAAGCATCCGCATCTGAGTTCAGATGCTTTTTGACATTTGCTTATTATTTATTCAGGGGAACATTCAGAGAAACCTTCACTTCTAACGATAGCGCTCGCACATATTTTGAAGCAGTATATCCAGATGTTGAGATCTGCGACAATGCTGGGATTAAAAGTGAACCATTTCAAAGACACAGACGGGGAGAAAGCCTACGGAATAAGTAATCTGGGAGGGAAAATAACTGTAGCCGTAATATTGAGATATGAAGACGATTTTGGCAACCAGCCAGCACAGCTGTTTCCCATGACATGGTGTGTGATAGAGAAATTAGTGAAATTGCAATTGGATCACAAGAAATATTACCCCAATTGGCCAGATGGTGTGACACTTTGATTAGGTTCAAATGGGAAACTTTGTGTCATTAACCCTACGCTGCATAGTGAGACAGACATAAAACCTGGTACCAGTGGTGGTTCTTGTCACTACCTGATTTACTCCCCATTGCCAGATCAGGACCCCCGGCAAGTCGGCAACCCTTGCACATGTACTGTGCTTGTAATGTGCAATTCGGAGATACAAAGATATTTATGTTAGCTATTGTTTGATAGCAGAGCAAACAATAGCAACTGCCTTGCTATTTGTCAGCTAAATGAACAGCTGACTAGATTAGAGATTATTAACACATTGGTCGCCAAAAATGGCTTACGACGTGTTTGCCCGCCATGCGTTGAACGCCAACAATGTCGTACGCCGTTTTTTAAATCAATATAAAAAAAATTCGCCATGGCATTCATAATTCATCCAGCCAACCTCTGGGGCTGCAGCGGGACCCTGAATGAGATTGCAATGCCTCAATACCACCGCCTGATGGATGGTCGGGCGAGTTACACTCTCAAAACCGGAAGTTGTGATCGGTGCGTCAAGGAAATCCCTCCGGCAGTAATATCTTGCTACGGGACTACAGACAAACACTGGCATGCATTTGGATTGCTTCCATAACGCAATAATCGATATGATTTCAGCGTTTATTGCGCCATACAAACCGGAAATGGATCTAGGTGATCGGCGTCAAATAATTGGGATCTTTTTCTTCCAGTCTCATCGGCGAACGGTAAGAGGACAGTAACGTTATTTTCAGCCCAATTGTGCATTTCTTTGTTTGCAAACAGTCTGATCAATATATCAACCCATACTACATAAAGCCGTTACTGACGTTAAAGGAATTATAGACGACCCCACCCCCCCTTTCCTCCACGCATGATGAAGCATAATGTATACCGATCATATACATTTGACATTTTTTATATACCATGTATAGGAAAGAAACGGCAATCGATAATCTATCATTATGCGTTTGGGCCTATAACTAGCGTTTTTGGAATTACAGCAGAAAATATACACATACTTATATTCAAGACGGTATTAACACAACAATGTATGAATGAAAAAATATAACGTTCCCACATCCGGAACGATAGATAATCGATGTTGAATGGGCCATAGTAATGTCAATATAGCAATACAATTTAAAAAGTTATAGCCCTGCAAAGAAGGTAAACATCTCCATAGGCTTTCAACGGTGGCAGACTGGCTATATTGATGGGTACAATGGCTGGCAGTCAATGTGTTAAGGCATTAACTAACCAGTGATGTACCTGAACGCGTTCAATGAACGATCGTTCGTGAACGCGTTCGTATTTTGGGCGAACGTGAACTGAACGGATGTTTTCCCCCCTAAATGAACGTAATTGAGAACGCGTTCATTCTCAGTGCTGTATAACGGCGTTCAAAAGTGCGTTCATTCTCAGCACTATATTATAACGGCGTTCAAAAGTGTGTCAGATTTCATATGCCTTTCAGCCGAAAACACAGTTAAAACACACCGTAAACAGGCTTTAAAATAATGCTGAAAACCACACAATCTGGCAACCGCTCTGGGCGGAGCTTCGGGGAGTCTGGTAGTAGAGCAGCAGCACTCGCACTTTCAGAAGGCGCTGCACTCGCTCAGAGTCAGACTCTACAACGTCGGCGTATGAGCATTTAAAAGAGTTTTAGTTAAAGTCAGTAAATGTTTTGCACTTTGAATATTGAACTTTGAGGTACAACCTTAGTTTCATACCTCAGCCTGGTTCCTACCTCGTGTTGTGTTAGTACAGAGTTATGTCGGCACATGTTTATATGTTATATGTTTGCACAATGACTACTTTCACTTTTGGTTCTTTAAGTATATTTAGATTATTATACTTAATAAAGACCTTTCCTCATGTTTTTGAAAATATACTGTAGAGATGAAAGCTGCAGCTGCTACTAGTGTGTACTAAACTATAAATTAGTTCATTTTTGAAACCATGAACTTTAGTTCAAAATTTTGAATTTTGAACTATGAACTGAACTAGTTCATTTTAAAATTTGTGAACTGTGAACTGAACTAGTTCATGTAGAAAGTGAACTTTCCCAACATTGAAACTAATAAACGTTAGCATTAGCTAACTAGCGGCCGCCATTTTTGTTCTTCTATGAATGTTGAGCTTGATGTATTGTGCTTTTCATCATATATATATATTAGGGCTGTCAGTTTATCGCGTTAATTATATTAATTAATTACACAGCAAATTATCACGTTATGAAAATTAACCCAATTTTTTTTTAAATGGTCCATTTGCATGTTCTTGGTATCTGATTCTAGGGACATCTATGGATATCAGGGAATGTATTCCCAGTGTCAGAAATACTGTAGGGCTAGATCCACAAAGAATGGATTGCACGGAGCAAGTTGCACCCTTACTTACAATTCATTATGAATTGAAAATGGGGGACCCTGATGTAAACAAGACGAAAGTTTGTGGTTTGTGTATGTTGAATAAATGTTACGAAAGGTTTCTGCAAATAATGTGTTTTAAATTAGAGCAGTAGGGGGTGCTACAGAGTCCCTTTGTGGCACCTCCTCCTACAAGAGCATCAAAGACCGGGTACCTCAAACGTTTTATACCAGTGGTTCTCAAACTATGGGTCGCGACCCAAAGTGGGGTCGTGGGTAGGTGACAAAAATCTATAATCTTTTTTTTGTATTTTTATGTTCTAGCAACATATTTAGGCTAAATATGCCTAGTTTTATAAATGTGTATTGATAACATAGTGCTGTATTAAAATGTTCTAATAAATATGCATGATCAAGTTAAACGCGTTCTTTTATTTTGATATTCCTTAATTCCACGTTGAAATTACGTGATACATTAACACTTTGGTTGCCAGCAGGGGGTGCGCTATTTATCGCTTGAATGCCAGCGCTTTAGTCAATGAGAGGACGGGGATATTTGCGAATGCATAAACGATATCTTAAATTATGGCTATGTGTCTAATACGCCCGTCGCTTATCAATGACTTGCTTGCAGTCAACATGTACGAAACGGATTGTTTTTTCATCAGTACATTTCCGTTTTATACCGTTTTGAATACGAGTATAGTCATATACACACATACACACATAGGGGACACGTTGTGAACGCTGTGAAAAAAAACTCTGATTAACCCAATACTGGTCAAATAGATTCCTTACCTCAGATCAGATGTTCTGCAAAAAGATTATTCCAATTCCTGATCGCCATTCCAAATATCAATCGTGTTTATTGATCCAACGTTAGACCTCGAAACAGATAATCCACGCTGTTTTCGGTTGCCTCAATGAATGCAAATGGCTCAGAAGTAAAATGTGGAATCCGGAGTTTTTTTTTCTCATGCATTTCCATTGACTCCAATCCAATGGGTGCAATACTTTCCGGGAGACGATAGGGGGTGGTATTTGCCCTTTTCGAGGTCAGAGCCAGTCCCAATGATAACGTGAGGCTGGATGGATGAAAAATTAATGGATATCATATCACTAATAAAAGAAATAACGATTAAATAACGAAATTTCTCGTCATTGGCACTCAACGCATGGCGGCCAACAACGAGATTTCTCGTTGCTGGCACCCAATGTGTTAAGTGTGGGGTCGCCAAAAAAATTCCTAAATAAAATGGGGTTGTGGTATAAAAAAGAAATTGAGAACCACTGTTTTTTTTACAAATGTTCACCAATAGACAAATTTGTGAGGGGGGCGTGGCTTAACACATCAATGACCATAACTCCACGCCTGTCGGTCTGAACATTATAGAACTTGGTACCTAGGCTGAATAAAAGTTAGGAAAACTGTATGCAAAATTGTAAGCAAGTCAATCAAAGGGGGCTATATGCGGATGTACAGAATGGGGGGGCGTGTTTTACCATTCACAATAATATAAATCAATAGATGGATAACACTATGGAGTGGCTGGTTAGTGTAGAGGTCTAAGAATTCACCTACTACCACTGCAGAGACCCGGGTTCAATTGATGATATGAGTCCTGGTTGTTGCAACCGTCTACTGATATGACGTCTACTGGTCGGTCGGGGCACCTGTTCAGCAGGGAGGGGAGGGGATCTGGGGGAGATAGCGCGAACCTCCACGCACATTACACTCTCCCAGTGAAACTCCTAGCTGTCGGGTGAAAAGAAGTGGCTGGCGACTCCACATGTATGTTGTGTAGTCTATTCCCCAGGTAGGGAATTGGCATAACGACTAAATTGGGGGATGGGAGCAAATGATAAAAGAAAAATGTAATAATAAAGGATATACACTATACTGCAGATCATGGATGTTACAATGCTGGAATTAAAACATATATCAAGGCAGGAAGTTATGTGTTCATCAAACAAAGGGGTGGGGGGGGGGGGTTATGAACGTGGAGAAAGACAAGGTGTTCTTGTGCGTGTTCTGAAGCACTTCTTTAGCATCTATCATCCCTTAGTTACAGATGGTTTCGTTTTTTTTCTTCCAAGCTCCTACTTTTAGTATGCTCCATTTAGGCTGTAATAACATGTCTTCCTCCGTAGCGGTTCTACAAATTATGCACGCTAAAAACACTGTTAAACATATGCTTTTTAAACCAACGCTATACTCTAAAAGATAAATGCAGGGATCCCACAGACATTGCAACATTTTATTCAAGGACTTTCAAGTACTTTTCCAAGCACTATTTTTACAGATACAATTCACTTTTAAATGTTTTTTTTTTTTTTTTTTTGAAAATTAAGCACTTTAAGCACTTCAAGGACCTTGTGCGAACCCTGTAAATGCTTTTTCAGAGCTTCTTCAAGGGCTAAATGGCTTTGTGGTACATCACTGCTATTTGAAGATGCATCAGGGGTCCCATATTGCACCTAAAGTCAGTACTCAACACACAATGCATAATGAAACTGACAGTCAAGGTGGCTAAAATTACATGCAAGTACAGAAACAAGACAAAAAAAAGTCTATAATAATATTTTACCGTATACAGTGTATATCCAACGAAATTAACAATTATACAAATGCCTTATACAGGATATACCCCTAATACCTATTTTCTAAAACCCTACACACATATGCTCCAGCTCGAACCCCCCCCTCCCGGACCCCTCCTTGGATAGTACCTCCATTATCCCTCACTCCTAACCAGACACTACCATTATAAGCTAGCTTTTATTCTCTCCACCACTTCTAACCACATTTACATTTTGGATTCGTTGAGACCCAGAATTCTTGCTGTAGATATTTCTTGATAAATCACATCGAGATATGTAAGAGACCAAACTTTCCGGCAAATTTTTTCCGGTTGAAACCAGCGTGATGCGATCAGTTTTTTAGCTACTGTGATACCCGATAAAACCAATCTCTTTAGCTGTGGATTTACTGCAAACTCAAAAACATCATTCAAAACCAATACAGAAGGGTGTACTGGTATATTCCAAGATACGAGTTTTGATAATTGATGGGTCACATCTTTCCAGAATGCCTTAACTGGTGGGCAGTCCCAATACATGTGCATAAATGTCCCTTCGTCTCCATTTGTACATTGGGAGCATTTTGAGTCTTGTTTCAGGCCCATTCTGTTCAGTCTTACAGGAGTCAAGTATGTCCTGTGAATATAGTTAAGATTGATTTGTTGATGGTCCGGGTTCCTTGATGTAAGACGGACATTTGCCCATGCTTCTTGCCAATCAAAGTCACTTTCCAGGTCTGGTATATCCCTCCTCCAGACAGTGTCTAGTTGGAGGGTTTCATACGAGGACGTTAGTAATTGATAATAAAAACCTGATACAAAACCTCTCAATGTTTCTCTTTCATAGAAGAATTTATGGTATCTGTGGTGTTCAACTGGTATGTCTAATAGAACACCGTGAGACCTCAAACATAGGCGTAACTGTATGTAAAAAAGCCATGTGGACTCGGTGAGGTTAAACTTTGTGCATATTTCTCCATAACTACAAAAGCCCTGGTTATTAAAAATATCCCCTAATGAGTGTATGCCTTGCTCTTCCCATATAGGGAATCTTATAGGACGTTTTTCCATTAAGAGTGCATTGTTATTGAATATGGGAGTGTGATTATGCCATTTTTGAGGGTTAGGATATTTTTTTTGTGTTTCCCGCCATGTTCGGATTGCATGGGTAATTATGGGGCCAAATTTCCGCTCACAGTGCTTGATTGGAAGTTTAGTGTGTGCTATGTCCTTCAGTCTCTGTGGGGCTACTATGTTTTCTTCCAATTCTCTCCAGGATACCAAAGCCTGGGGATCAAACCATATTGTCAATGGTCTTAATGTGTAAGCCTTAAAATATTGGAAAAAATCTGGAACTGTCATGCCACCGTCTGCTTTATTTCTCTGTGCGGTGGATCTTTTTATGCGAGGTGGTTTGTTATTCCAAATAAATTTGTATGTGGAGGAGTGTAATCTTTTCTAGTAGCCCTCTGGAGGGGGTAACGGTAGCATTGAGCTGATGAAGTTGATTCTTGGTAGTACATCCATCTTAACTATTGATACCCTTGCCTGTACTGAGTTTTTAAGTTTTGCCCACCTGTCCAGGTCGTCATTGATTTTGTTCTGTATTTTTGTGTAATTGTGCTTCACCGTTTGTCTTATGGTGGGAAATATTTCCACACCCAAGCATCTAAAATGTTTTACCATGGGTATCGCACCTGGGAGGGTTGTGTCTTTTTTTGCATGGGTGTTAAGTGGAAGGAAAGCCGACTTCGGCCAATTTATTTTAAATCCCGATAAATCACAAAAGTTCTCTATCAACTTGAGTAGATGAGGCAATATGGTGTTGGGGCTTTGCATGAACAATATTACGTCATCCGCATATAAACTAATTTTATGTTGTGTGCCCTTGATTACGATTGGTTCTATGTATTGGGATTGTCTTATATATTGTGCTAAAAGCTCTAATGATAGATCGAATAGTCCGGGACTAAGAGGGCAACCCTGTCTGGCTGAGCGTGATACCGGAAAGATTTTGGAGATGAATGTACCTGTTGTAATCATGGCCGATGGGTCCTTGTATAAAACTTTAATCATATCAATGAATCCTTTTCCTAACCCCATCCTTTCTAATACTGCCCATAGAAACGACCATTCCAGCCTGTCAAATGCTTTCATAGCATCCAGGGACAGCATCGCCTTAGGTATGGTGTCCTCTTTGTCTGCATCTAGTACGTGCAGTATTCGTCTTATGTTATCATTGATCAGGCGACCTCTTATGAAGCCAGTTTGGTCCGGATGAACTAAAGACGTCATATGCTTTTGTAATCTGATGGCTAATACCTTAGAGTACAGTTTGACATCGGTTCCGAGGAGGCTTAAAGGTCTGTAACTACCGCACTCGGTGGGGTCTTTGTCTTTTTTGAGAAGGACTGAAATGAGTGCAATATTGTCGTGTTTATGGAAGCTCCCCTCCTTGACTGAGTATAAGATCATATTTAGTAATAAGGGTCCAAATATGTCCCAACAAGAGAGGTACATTTCTGATGGGATACCGTCTCTTCCAGGAGCCTTACCATTTTTCATTTCGGATATGGCCTTCTTGAGTTCCTCTATTCCACATTATTCTTCTGTGGTTCTGGGGTCCATTCATGGTGCTGTAATGGTTTTAGCTGTGCCCAGCAGCTGGCCTATAGGTTGACCTTTCTGTTGGCAGGTATGTTGGTCCATTACAAACATTTAAATAAAATGTTGGATCACAAGAAATATGACCCAATTACCCCCAGTCGTCCAGATTGTAGCACTATAATTAAATGACAATAATACAACATATTTCCTACACTGTTAAGTCCAATTAACACGAAACCTGCTGTCTATGTCAAGATGTCCGTGGCCTCTTGGACTACTCATGTGTGCCATATTGGACTATCTGTCAATTTGTCGATTTCAAACAGTTTCGATTCTAAGGTATATACAAAAATGATCATATTAATTAACATGAAGCTTGGTAGACATTTAAAGTACACCTAGATCCATGAACTGCCTTTATTTTATAAAGATCATATCTGCTATTAATAAGATAACTTGATTAACCCTTTCACTACCACACTACCAACGGGTTAACCCTTTCACTGCGACAATACAGAAGGTTGACCCTTTCACGGCCACACGGCAAAGGGTTAACCCTTTCACAACCACACTACAGAAGGTTAACCCTTTCACTGCCACACTACCAAAGGGTTAACCATTTCACCATGACAATAGAGAAGGTTAACCCTTTCACTACCACACAACAATAACCCTTTCACAACCACACTACAGAAGATTAACCCTTTCACTAACCATCTGTAGTGTGGTAGTGAACCTTCTGTAGTGTGGTAGTAAAAGGTGAACCGTCTGTAGTGTGGTAGTGAAAGGTTGACCTTCTGTAGTGTGGTAGTGAAAGGGTTAACCATTTGTCATGTGGCCATGAAAGGGTTAACCTTCTGTATTGTCGCAGTGAAAGGGTTAACCCTTTGGTAGTGTGGTGGTAGTGAAAAAGAACAGAGTGTGATAAAATAGTTCAAAAAATATATAATATGGCTGTTACGATGCTACCGTTGAAGCACATACAAAAAACAAGAGGTTCTGCCTCTTCATACCAGCGTGGCATTATTAAAATGAGGTGTGATAAACCTGAACACTTGAATCCAGAGAAAAATATACAAGCAACATTAGAACCACAAAGTATGCAGATGTTAGCTAAGCACCCCCACAAAGCATTCATTGCAAGCGTTTTTTTATTAGACTACCTAATTTGTAGAACAGCTAAGGAGGAAGATGCATAACTGTAACCCAAGTGGAGTGTGCTTATGTTAAGACACCTGGGAAGAAAGTCTAGACCAGGGGTCTCAAACTCACGGCCCGCGGGCCTATTGCGGCCCACTGGATGATATTTTGCGGCCCCCCAGATGATTTAAAAAATAAATAAAAAAAGATTTCCCAAAAAAATTTAAAATTAAAAATATATATATTTTTTTTTCAGTCATGTCATCACAAACACTGGCATTTAAAGGGTACAAATAAAACAATCCCTGCACCAGGATGCAGGAAATTAAGTCTTTGTAACACAAAATCTCCTGGTGGGGGACCCCCCGCTTAAAAATTGGCCTGACTGGGGCTATATTTCGCACTATATTTCCTGGCCTGAATGATTTCCCCAGTCTGGCCCTGGTTAAAAGCCTCCAATGCTTATTAGTGTGTGTGCGTTTGAACGTTTGCATGTTTCAACCATACATTTCCATAAAAATAAATAAAAATACTTGAAACCCTTTTTGTGTGGAATATTTGATGCGGCCCAGCCTCACCCAGAGACTCTACCTCCAGCGGCCCCCAGGTAAATTGAGTTTGAGACCCCTGGTCTAGACAGATGACATAAAACCCATCGATAAAGGACCAGACATATTAAAGAAGTCCATAACAATATTATGTGCAATAGCAACCTCTCGTGGCTTGCAGCAGGGACTAGGAGAGAAGGGTGTGTCTGCAGAACATACTGTTGTGAATTACCATATTTCCTTTTTGAATAATCAACCATGATGGACAAAGTATATGAGCATTATGAGCAGTGCATATTGTTGTTACAAGTTGCAAAGGTCTTGAATTGTGAAAGTGAGAATACAGCTTTTGATGCTTCCCTCATGTAAAATGAGGCTCATTCAATTTATAAAAAAATACAATTTTGTAACAATGACGTCATCAGTCAGAATTTAACTACATTTTGCAGTAGCTTGTTGGTAGTAAATTTGCAAAGTTATTGTAGTTGTTACTTACTTTTTTGGCTATTTTGAAGTGTAGTTAAGTTCAAGTTCTTTAATAGTTGTCATACAGAAGTACAGAATACTTTCATACAAAATGCTTCTTACTGTTACGCTCCAGAGACTGTGCTAGACAAGATAGTATCAAATAACATAATAACATAATATAGCATGAATTTAGAAGAAGAATGAGGTCACAGTTGTTCGGTATAGACATATGTACAATGTTCTGAGTTACCATATAATATACAATACACAATACTATGCAGTGTACTAATGTACAGTACTATCTAGTGCAAAGCAGAAATGGGATGAGGTACAATTTTAGGTACAATTTACAGTAAGGTGTACGAGTTGTAGTGCAATCCTTCATCCATAAATATAAAGTGTGGGGAGTGGGTGCTACAGTGTGTTTGTTTAAAGTGGGTGTGTGCTATAAAGTGTGTGTAGTGGGTGCTACAGTGTGTTTGTTTAAAGTGAGTGTGTGCGTGTGGATGTGTGTGCTATGTGTGTTTGGTGGTTGTTGTTGTGTAGTGTTCATTCATTGTTCGTTTAGCAGCCTGATGGCCTGGGGATAGAAGCTACTTCTGAGTCTTTCTGTGCTCGCCTTGAGACTCCTGTGTCGCTTGCCTGACGGCAGCAGTTCAAAGAGGCAGTTGTTCGGGTGGCTCGAGTCCTTAATAATTCTCTTAGCCTTCCCCTTGCAACGCTTGTTGTAAATGTTCTGGAGGGTGGGGAGCCCCCCTCCAATTGTGCGTTCGGCTGAACGTGTCACTCTTTGTAGTCTGCTTTGGTCTTTTGCAGTGCTATTCCCAAACCAGGAGGTGATGTTGCCGGTCAAGATGCTCTCTATTGTACATGAGTAGAAGTTCTTAAGGATCTTCTGGCTGACTTGGAACTTCCTTAGGCGCCTGAGGAAGTAGAGGCGTTGTCGTGCCTTCTTCACCACACTGTTAATGTGTATGGTCCATTTCAAGTCCTCGGATATGTGGGCTCCGAGGTACTTGAAGCTGTTGACTCTCTCAACCGGTGCCCCGTCGATGCTGAGGGGGCTGTAGTCCTTGACCCCCGACCTCCTGAAGTCCACAATCATCTCCTTTGTTTTGCTGACGTTCAGGGAGAGGCTGTTTTCCTGGCACCATCCCGCCAGGACCTTGACCTCTTCCAGGTAGGCCCTCTCGTCGTTGGCAGAGATCAGGCCCACCACCACTGTGTCGTCAGCAAATTTGACGATTGTATTGCTACTCCGCTGAGCCACACAGTCGTGTGTGTACAGGGAGTAGAGGAGGGGACTCAGAACACAGCCCTGGGGGGCCCCTATGTTGAGGGTGATGGATGAGGAGGTGCAGTTGCCTGCTCTCACCACCTGGGGTCTGCCAGTCAGGAAGTCCAAGACCCACTGGCAGAGGTCATAGCCCAAGCCCAGGTCCCTGAGCTTGGCTATGAGTATGGAGGGGACTATGGTATTGAATGCCGAGCTGTAGTCGATGAATAGCATTCTCACATAGTTCCCCTGCCTCTTGTCCAGGTGTGATGCTGCTGTGTGCAGCACATGGGATATGGCGTCCTCCGTGGACCTGTTGGGGCGGTATGCAAATTGCAGGGGGTCCATGTTGATGGGGAGGGAGGAGCAGATGTAGCCCTTTACTAGCTTCTCAAAGCACTTCATGGCTATGGAGGTGAGAGCTACAGGGCGGTAGTCGTTGAGGCAAGCAGGCTTGGATTTTTTGGGTACAGGGATAATAGTGGACTTCTTCAGTTAACTAGCTAACCTACAAATAATTTCTTTGTCTATCAAATAAAGGAACTGCGACTGCTCCTGTGACACAATAAGATATTCTGCTCTCACAAAAAAGCAGACAGGCCAATTCTTTAGAACTGTTGTGATCAAGTTAAATGGCATACAAAGAGAAAAAAAGTTCATATACATATTTTGTTGACTGCTTAAAATGTGATTAGGCACATACAAAAAAGTATTCTGTGAAGAAACCAGATTAGATATAGGGTTGTTTTTTGCAACTGGTAGGCAGCTATTAAAATTACATGTATGCACTATAGCTTTTGCAATAAACCCAATTGAGTGGTATATCATGCAGTCATATTTGTATTGTATTTCTTAATAATTTTGTATTGCTTTGCATAATGTAGATAGTTTTCCTTAAGTAATACTAAGTTAAGTTCTAACTTTAGTTAACAAAATTATATTCCTCCTGAGGGTAGAAAATGCTGTAGTTCAACTTCTTCCAGTGTGAAATAATTGGTAGCTTGCAAAACTATGCTTTCAAGGTAGCCTCTCCCAACACTGTTCATTAGATAGTGACCTACATACCCAAAATAGAGAACTAGATTGTGTATCAGGACGTAAGAAGTGCAGTGATGACAAGCCACGGTAAGGCACCACCAGTATGCCTCCTCGGGCCCTACAGTGACTTAGAACACTAGTGACAGCAGGACTGAAAATTAAATCATGCCAGCAGACCTCAACGCTACGCCTCCCCCCCCTCCTTCTCCGTGTTCCTGTTCTGAAATACCAACTTCCACAGGGCAAAAAGCAGTCCTTATCACCTGTCAAAACACCTCATTCCTGCGCTACGACGAGGACGTCTAATTATACACATTATATAATTGGATAGATGGAGTGAGAGATAGAAGGAGTCCGAAGGAAAGAGAGAACCGTTCTCGTTTCCTCACCGGTGAGAGAGAAGAAGAAGGGTGGCGAGTTGAAAAGGACATGGAAAACCGCGGGACATCAAAGTGAGACAAACATCAAAGCTCTGAAGTCTGAACAGTTGGCGACTCAAAGTAGTTCAGTCACTGACGGAGCTGAACCCGTTTCACCACCAGGCTGCCATACAGGAGTTCTCTTCATGCACAGACTCACTACATTATACTACATCAGCTACATTACATTGCTACATGTTTACAAGTTGAAAAAAACACAGTGATCCATTTTACGGGGCGATAAGACCTCATTTTGATTGCACTTTTTGTTGTTTTGATCAAGGACTCTTGTTCTGGTATTTATTTGTTCTGATTTGTGATTTTAATGCAGTATTATTTTATTCTATCTTTTAGAAAAGCCTCAATGGACTGGTGTTGAAATCTAGCACTCGTGCTATAAACACGCAAACAACACATCTGGTCTGCCCACTGTGACTGGTCCAATGTAGCTGTGGTGTCCATTTAAAAGTTTTCATTCATATATTTTTTCATTCACTTGTTCTTGTAAACAAAATGTATCCATGTACATAATGAGAGTAAATTGATATCGGAATGCATTAAAAACAGATAACAGTAGAAATCTTGAGTTATCAAATAATGAAGTAAATTCAGTGGCAGTGCAGTTAACAGAGCAGTTGTGTGTACCGGCAGCAAATCATTCCATGACCGGTCAGGAAATCCGACAAGAGATTAATCAACTGCTATGATAAATAACAAAACAAGCATCTTTTCACAACAACCCTTTTCATTTAATCCAAATTACGGGGGCATATAAATGGCTGACAAAGTCTGGATTGTGGCAAAGTCTGAAAGTATGTGGATTGTCTCTGAGTTTTCAAGGCCGGCACATGTTTCACACAATGGCCATGTCATACTTTATTTTTTTTTAAAGTTTACATCTTACTGTGCTGATGTCTATAGGCTGTTACTGCAGATCCTCATCACCAGCCACCCCCCCCCCCCCCCCGTTCCAAGTTCAACCACCCCTCCCACCCCCACCCCATCACCTTGCTTCTTTCTCTACCTTGACCGTCAAACGTATACATTCAAAAGCTCAACGAAGCCTTCTTCTCGCCACCATTACTAATTATTCATCCTTGTGAAAAGCTTTAACTCTACAGTACGGTACTAAAAAAATAAGCAGCGCCAAAAACACTAAAACAACAACAACAACAACAAAGAGTTTGACTTGCAGTTAAAAAAAAAATAAGGAGTATAATAATAATAACACAAATCCACACATGGTACTAGCAACACTTGAAAAGACAACAACAACAACGACCAAAAGAGTTGCTCTATTGAGAGCTAACATTCAGTCAGAATAGGCTCTACTGTGTTACAGAACTCTCCTTAAAACTGGTAAATGAGGGGGAAAACAGAGGCAAACAGCAGCACTTACCAGAAATAGAACGCAACATCCAGAGCAGAGCCTGAAAAAGATTCCTCTCTCTCTCTCTCTCTCTCTCTCCTCTCTCTCTCTCTCTCTCTCTCTCTCTCTCTCTCTTCTCTCTCTCTCTCTCTCTCTCTGTGTTCGCCATTCGATCCACTCCATGTTACTCAGTTCCCATATGGCGCCCCCCACCCCTCAGAGGCAGAGAGAGAGAGAGAGAGAGAGAGAGAGAGAGAGAGAGAGAGAGAGAGAGAGAGAGAGAGAGGAGAGAGAGAGAGAGAGAGAGATGAGAGAAAGAGAGAGAGAGAGAGAGAGAAGCGCTTGGGGGGAGGTTGGCTTGGGAAGCGGACAGGCTTGTCCCTCCACGCAGCTGGTCACCCTCATCAGTGTCTTCTTAAATCCAACGCTCTCCTCCACCATGTGTCCGCAACACCGCAGAGAAAGGCAACAGTAACAAAGTGATCCTCTTACAACACACACAGCCCAGAGAGATAGATAGAGGGGGGAGAGTATATATAACAGTGTAAAGACAGACAAAGGCAGAGAGAGAGAGAAAACAAGTGGGAGAGAGGGGAGAAGGGGGGGGGGGGGGCGAGGGCAGCTGGAGAATAGCAGGTTTAAGTTTTCAGCGTTTCCTTCACTTTGTTAAGGAACTCCTCAGCTGGCGGAGTGGGAGGGAACTAGAAATGGGATTCTAAGCAGTGCTCTCTCTCTTTCTACTCTCTCTCTCTACTCTCTCCCCGCCCTCTCTCTCTCTCTCTCTATCGCCCCTCCTCAGGGTGTTGGAATGCAAGGCAAGAGCTTGAAGAGGCCCAGCTAGACAGGCTTCAGAGTCTCTGCACCTTGACCTTCAGGTCAGAGAGAGAGAGAGAGAGAGAGTACTTACATGTGGTGGCTGTTGGGGGTGGGGTGGTTGGGGGGGTTGTCATGACAATCACATGACAAAATCTGGTCACATGGCAGATATAAAACTGCCTTTAGTCATAATTATACTAAATTACAATCTGTGTTACATTGGCTGTGTTCCACATGCACTCATTTCTCCCAAGTAGAACTAATGCTGCCCTTACTCTGATTAGTATGTGAATACTATGATTGAGCTGTTTGTATGCATTCTGGAAAAATTATATTCTATCGTGGTAATATTCACTTTTTCATGCAATCTCTCATACTACAATTATAATTTGATGCCATTGAGTCAAAACTATATTCAAGTGATGTCGTCCATTTGTCTCCCGTTATAAAGTACAGCGATATTGCTCCCACGGTGTTTGTATTCAGTGTTATTCAACGTGGAGACCAAATATAGTGGCAGTAAACGTTAACATCACAGTGAATGTATGTTATATTGGGTAAGTATTAGAACTGGAGGAAACACTTTTGAAGGATGTCGAGGTTTTTCAAAGTGTATATAGTGTTAAATATTGGTGGATAACAGCATCTACTTATAGCCAGGTCAGAGAGCTAGAAGAGGTGGTGGAGGACGACAGAGAGAGTCAGTGTCTCCACGGCAAGTAGGGTGTGTGTGGCTCCAAGGTCGTTCAGCATCTTGATAAGCATTGAACGTTTAATGTGTGTTAAAGGTGAATAGCAGTTGTCATGACAGCGCGTCACATAGCGACGAGAAGAGAGGCCGGGCCTGTCGTTGCTATGGCGAGAATATAGAAAAGTGAGTTTCTTCCGGGTGTAAGTCAGACTGAGATACGAACCACACAGAAGAGAAGAAGCTTGATCAGAGACTTTGAAACGATCCCCCCCCCCCCCCCCCCTCCCCTCGCGGGGAAAGGGGGGGAATGAATGAATGAATGAAAACTTTATTTAACAGATTGCAGAATGGGTACAATACAGTACGGCTCAATACATACAATTGTTAAGGGGATGCAGACCTGAGAAAGACGTTTGTCTTGTTTTTCATCAGGGTCCCCCATTTTCAATTCATATAGACATTTATGACATACACAACATACATGACATTTATGGCATAGGGACATATAGGTATTTAGTACTGATACATTTGTGACATAAACGGTATTCAAATATACAGTACTGTTACCCCTAGATCCTGACAGAGTATATACATATGATGGGGAGGGGACTGTACATTAGGAGGGGGTGGGTGGGTGGGAGAAAAATATACATACGGCGGGGAGGGAATATATACATGCGGTGGGGAGGAGACTGTCTATTAGGAGGTGGTGGGGGTTTTGGGCATTTACGGTGGCCAGTTTCGAATTGCAGCCTCCCGTAGGTGCTCTTTAAGAGCGGTTTTGAATGTGGGTAGTGATTCACATTCCTTTACAGCTTTGGGTAGGGCGTTCCACATTGTTGTGGCATAATTGCAAAACGTGTTTAGTCCCTTGTTTGAGCCGAATCTGGGTTTTACATGATTTGTTGAGCTTCCTCTGGTGTAGTGGTTGTGGTATTCACTGACCTTTGGGAAGTATTTTGACATGTACATGGGTACCCCGGTCGTATAGTGTATCTTGTAGACCAGGCCCATTGCAAGTTGCTGTACTCTGTCGTCTACTCTAAGCCATCCTAGGTTGTCAAAGTGGGCAGGGGTGAGGTGGGTTCTGGGGTTCAGGTCAAGTAGTAGTCTGACCAGTTTGTTTTGTGATGTTTGTAATTTTGTTTTAAGCGCCTTTGAGGTGCTTTGGTACCATGAGGTGCACGCATAGTCGTAGTACCCTTGAATGAGTGCTCCTGCCAGAGTCTTCAGGGTATTCTTGTTTACCAGAGAGGAGATCCGGTACAAGAATCTAGTTTGTTGGTTGACTTTTTTTATTACATTGGATGCCATTTTGTCACAGGAAAGATTTGCCTCTAGGATGGAACCCAGGTAGGTAATTTCGTCTTTCCTTGTGACAATATTGTCACCCACTGAACCGAAGAGAATGGACTCTGTTTTGCCCATGTGTAATGATAGTTTGTTATCAGCGAGCCATATGCAGATTTTGCCTAGTTCTGTGCTGAGGGTTTTTTCAACCTGCAACTTGTTCTTGTCAGAGACCAGCAGGGCTGAGTCGTCCGCAAACAGGAACAGGTTGCAGTCACAGGCTGACGACATGTCATTTGCATAAATTAGGAAGAGTAGCGGTCCTAGTATGCTTCCTTGTGGAACACCACAGCTCACTGTGAGGGGGGGGGGATAGAGTACCGTTTACCTCTACCATCTGTTCTCTCCCCTCCAGGTAGGATTGCATCCAGCTCACTGATAAGCTAAGGACTGATGTGGCACGACCACGGAGAAGGCTTTTGGAATAACAGCCCGCAATGACCACCGAGCGGGGTGAAAGGAGATATCATTAGAATAATGAATTTAGTTTCTTCCCAAGATCTTTCAAGGACAATTACAGAATTGGTTTCCATCTGATTACGAGGTTTGTTTATGGAATAAACAACGTTTGTCGAAGAAAGGTATCACGTCTGGCAGTGTCGTTTCTTATGATTATGGATGTACTAATAGGGGTTGCAAGAAAAACACAACGCACAACAGAGAGAGAGACGAAGGAGATGAGGAGATGAGATTGGCTGATTGCCAAATATCTAACACTTTGATACTTTGATCTGTGTAGGATCATGAAAATATATCAAATTGGGTCCCACAACCACACCCCAACTCTGCATAATTGCTGTAACCACACATCCACACACAATAGACCCGTTCAAAGCTTTAAATAACTATCTACCATTGCAGGCTTGCAACTCTCTTCTAATCCAATACTTAGTGTATAACATTTACAGTGATATTTACAGTGCAGGGAGCTGTGCATTCTGCATACAGTGGAATTCACTATTTGCTGCAATAGTGTTTAAATTGTCATTTTCACACCACATATGATAATATATCATATAATACAATTTGTAATAACATCATAACCAAAATTTCAGTTACTACCATTTTTGTTGACTTAATGCAGCCTGAGTCACGCAGTGCTTCAAACTGTCCAGCATCCAATTACATCAGGGGTTCTGTCGTGGAATATATTATCATGTCATTATTGACAGCTTGACTGGTTCACTGTGACCAGCTATGTAATGTGTGTGTGTCTCTTTAAGGCCATGGTTAGACTAGGTGTTTTTGTTTTTGTTTTGTTGCTGAATGAATACGTTTGCTGTCCCTGTTAAATAGAAATGCCGTTTTGGCAGGAAAACGCGTTGCCCTACTGACAACGCTGAAATTGTGTTTCCGTTTTGGAAAAACGCCAAAACTCGCCGACAACGTGTCATGTAATCTGCGTGGAGCCGTTGTTGCTGTAGATACCGACATCTGCGTGCCCTCACCAACGTCCGGTGACAACAGAGCTGTCCCAAATAGCTGCAGCTACCATGTGTTGTCAAGTTATTGTTATAAGGACGCCAGTCCAAGCTACAACAGTCTGCATTCCCTTAACAATTGTTTGTATTGAGCCGTATTGTATTGTACCCATTCTGCAATATGTTAAATAAAGTTTACATCCATTCATTCTGCTAGCATTAATGATTGCATGAGCAGCTTGCTAACGTGAGCTAACGTTAGCTATCAGACCCTGTTAGTTCAGAGCTCCTCTTTCAATCTTAACAAGCATTAAACAAAATGGCCCAGTCATCTATTCACCTTTGTTTAATACACAAGGCGTTGTCTAACTGATAGCTCCTGATATCATCAGTTTGTGCTGGCTGGCTAACTAACGTGAGCTAACGTTAGCTGCTAGCCACAATGCTATACTGTTATACTGGCATATTCCATTCACGTTAGCATGTAAGCTAACAAAATCGGCGCCGATGAGACTAAACTCCGCTCTTGGTGGTCAATTGTGTTGATGTTAGTTTTGTTTCATCAACAAATGAGAGGCAGAACACACAGTGAATGTATCCGTTTTGTTTATTGCACTTTAATTGCTGAAAAATAAGTGCTACAGTGGCTAAATAGCACACAGAGGAATTTAAAGATGGCGGCTTGTTGATATTTTTTGCAGGAAGTGTATTGGCACATTCAAGTTCTGATTGGTTGAAAATTGCCTTCATGTTCGCCACCTACTGCCACCTACTGCTTTGTCATTGTACTACATCACTGTGCTCAGGAGGCAAAACAAAAGTGCTCAGGTTGCAAAACAAATGTCTAACTCGGCTGCCACTACGTTGCGCTCTGGAAAGCGAAACTCATCTTGAAAACTAAAACGAAAACACCCTAGGTCTAACCGACGCCTAAGAGACTCCAAGATACCAACATCTCCCCAGCCATAGCAAGGTTATTGTTGCTTCCCGTGACTGGGAACCATTTTTATTTACTTTCGTCATCTGATATACATATCTGATGTATGGTGTTACGTCTTGAAACTGTGTATTTAATGTACGTCTGACCAGAGGTCTTGGTCACTTTATGGCCAGATGCTACTGTGTGAACATGATGTATCTGTCTGTAAACTGTCCTTTCATTGTGGCCAAGGTGAAATAAACGTTTCTATTATTAATAATGACTCAGAATGATTTATATAAAACGGCTCATCATTTTGTCCTTTAATATTTCCCATTACAGTTCCCAATTCATTTTCTACCCGGTCCACTTTATAGGATTAAAATTACTTGGCGGGCCAACCCCGAACCCCTCACACCCCTCCCTCATTCAAAATGCAGACATAGGCTATGCAGTGACGTTGCATGGGTAAAATGACTGAGGATGCCGTTATGCTATAAGGTCGATAGCGGCATCGTTTCACTAACAGAGCTTGAAGAAAGTGTTACAGAAAGTGTGTTGCGGAATAAATTCAACCACATCATCTATGTTTGGATTCACTGGTGTTGTCCACATATCATATTGCATGTAATAACAAACGTTACATGACAGTCACAGTGTAACTCCTCTCGGTTCAACAAATAATGCAGACGTTCAGGTTGAGCTCAAGTGCATTTACTGGGTAACAACCGCTTCAAATCACAGAAGAGACTGCCTTACAAAATGATTTCAACAAACGTATTGTTGCCAAAAAGCATTAAAATAACAGCGTTGTGATCGTATAGTATGAATTAGTTTCCATTACGGTTCTCTCTTTCAAAATAGCAAAATAGCTTCCCTCACTTAGCCGATCCAGTTAGCCATTCTCTTTGTAGTTTTTGATATTGTCCCTTACTCCCTCTAGTCTGAACAATACACAATTGCGGTGTTGGCCTTACATTTTCTTTAATTTTCAATTGTTGTTCAAATCGTAACTTTATGAAATCGTTCACTATCAGAAACTCTACATCTCTGTCACCATCCAGTTTAGCTAGCTAGAACGAAGGCTATAGACCACCGCAACACTTCCGGTATTCTGAAATCATGGGAGAGAGAGTGGGTGAGAAAATGAATGAATGTGAATGAGAGCCTTGACATTAAGTGGTTGTAGCTACGGCTGTGGGGGTGTGGGAGACATGATCCAATATAATACGAAGAGACCAGTCCCAATGATCCAATAGACTTGTATACGACTGAGTCTCCTGAACACAGAGAGACCAATCCCAAGTCGATCGGCATTTTCTCGGCCGAGCTATAGTCACTTTTCCGCACTCCCAAACTCTTGAAAGAATAGCACTGTTTTTCAATGTGTACAAGGAAGGGCCTCCTCCACCCTCCTAGGCCATGAGAGCTAGCTTTGGCTAACAGGGAAGGTTTTTGGCTAATGACTAGGCCTCAACCACCATCGGACTAATAGCAGAAGAGACGGTAGAGACAATGGGCTAAATCCACAAAGAATGGATTGCACGGAGCAAGTTGCACCCTTACTTACAATTCATTATTAAATAAAAATGAGGGACCCTGATGTAAACAAGACAAAAGTCTTTCTCTGGTCTTGTCATAATCACAGCACGAGCGTACTTCATTCCCCCTCCTTTTCCCCTCACATCCACCACGCACCCCTCTTCATCCTCCCTCCTATCCACCACACACCCCTCTTCATCCTCACTTCCACCACGGCGGAAGCCTCACACCCTTATATGGCCAGCATCCCTTCACCTCCCATCACTCAGCCCAGCTGCACTTCATCCCCCTGATTCACACACCGTCAGGCACCTCACTCCTCACAGCTGTATCCCATCCCCCGTTGATGAGGACCCTATTCTACTGGACGACGCTGACCAGAAGTCGTTGTGGTGTTAGTATCACTACCTAGGTACAACGTCTCGACCTGAAGCCCTGCTAACCTGCTCTTGTGATTATTCCTTGCTCCAACCTGTCTCTCTTGTGCCCAGAATCCCCATTCCAGTGCACCTTCCTGTCTGGACATCTCATGCTGCACAAGGAGTGTTCCTGCTCTCTCTCTCCCGACACAGACCTGTGTCTTCTGCCCACAGCTGCACTAGGAGTGCACCTGTCCTCACCCCCCAAGAACATTCTAATTCCTGTCTGTTGCACATTCCTAATGTATACTTGTCTGCTTGGGAAATACCATTAAAACCCCTTGAAACTCTCCATTCTCCTCTCCTGTGTTCAGCGATTGGGCTGTGTTCAAAACCCACTTCTCACAGAACACCACAACCAAGATGTCAGCACCAGCTGCACTCGAGACCGAGGAGGAGGATACACATCCATCACGTAAAAGGAAGTTTCAGAGGGAGCCCGTGAGTATTATCGACGACCAGACTGCTCGGGTAGACCAACTCGCTCACTCGTTGGATGAAATCATTGCTCAGCTTACCGCTCTCACACACGGGTCTGCGGAGCGAGACAGACTATACGGCCATTTCGAGGCATACGTAACGGCTCAGCAAGCCCCACCAGACTCTCCCCCCACTCACAGGGAGCCCCACGTCCCCGCGCCGGAGCGTTATGATGGAAGCGTCTCCAAATGCCGAGCTTTTATCTTTCAGTGTTCGCTAGTTTCATCACACCCATTCCAAAACGAGAGGTCTAAGGTAGCTTACCTGTCGGCCCGGCTTACGGGCGCTGCGCTGGAATGGGCAAACGCTCTCCACTTCAATAATTCTCCCCTCTGCGAGTCATACTCCGCGTATATCGACCACATGCGCAAAGTCTTTGACCACCCTCCGGGTGGCCCGGATAGAGCCGCCGGCTTGTTTACGATCCGCCAAGGAAGTCGCAGTGTGAGCGAATACGCTATCGATTTTCATATCCTGGCAGCTGGCTCCGACTGGGGTGACACGCCACTGCGAGGGGCTTTCCGCCAAGGCCTGAGCGACGTTTTGAAAGACGAACTTGCGTCCAAAGAAAAACCAAATTCCCTAGACGAGCTAATCCATTTGGCCAGGGAACTGGACATGCGTATCCGTGAACGCCGCCGAGAGAAGGCTAGCATCACTCGTCCACCTGTGCCCTGCCCAACTCGCTCTCCCCGCGCCGTCCGCACTGAAAGTAGTTCCCCCGAGCCCATGGACCTAGACCGCTCACGCCTTCCCCCCAATGAACGCCGTCACAGGCTCGCTACGGGGGCATGCTTATACTGCGGTCAACTCGGTCACTCCGTTGCTTCATGTTCGATTCGCCCCAAACGACGGAGCTCGACAGTGACGCTGGGCGTCTGTTCGAGCCTTGACATCGCTCCCAGCTCCGGTCCAAACATGCTATTCAGCGCCACGCTGTGTCTCAATGGCCAATCACTCCCGCTGTCCGCCCCGGTCGACTCAGGGGCTGACGAGAACCTCATCGACGCTGGGGTAGTCTCCCGCTACCACATCGCTACGGACGCCCTGCCGATACCCCGTGATGCCCGCGGGTTAAACGGAAAACTGCTCACGCGAATAACTCGCCACACCGTACCCCTCCGCCTCTTGTTATCCGGTAATCATAGCGAGAGTATTCGTTTTCATGTCACCAGCTCTCCCCACAATCCCATTGTCCTTAGCATGCCTTGGCTCAAATTACACAACCCTGTCATCAACTGGCCTACCGGCTTAGTGACCAGCTGGAGCGCTCACTGTCACGTTGCCTGCCTACAATCAGCTCGGTCGCCACTAGGGCTCGCTGGTTCCCACCTCCCCAACGAAACCATTGACCTGTCTGCTATTCCTCCTGTCTACCATGACTTAAAGGCTGTATTTAGCAAACAACAGGCTCTCTCCCTGCCTCCCCATCGCCAATACGACTGTGCTATTGATTTACTCCCAGGAGCGCCACTCCCCGCTAGTCGCCTGTTCAACCTCTCACGCCCAGAGAGGGAGTCGATGGAGAACTACGTCCACGAGTCCTTGGCCTCAGGCATTATCACTCCCTCCTCCTCTCCTGTCAGCGCAGGGTTCTTCTTTGTCTCCAAGAAAGATCGTTCCCTTCGACCCCTGTATCGACTACCGGGGTCTCAACAATATCACAGTCAAAAACAAGTACCCCCTGCCTTTAATTGACTCTGCTTTTGAGCCCCTGCAAGGTGCCACCATCTTCACAAAGCTGGACCTCAGGAACGCCTATCACCTTGTCCGCATCCGGGAAGGAGACAAATGGAAGACGGCCTTTAAGACACCACTCGGCCACTTCGAGTACAAGGTAATGCCCTTTGGACTGACCAAACGCCCCTGCTGTCTTTCAGGCCCTAGTCAATGACGTTCTCCGCGATGTACTCAACCGCTCCGTTTTTGTTTATTTGGATGACATTCTGATCTTTTCCCGCTCCATGGAGGAGCACGTCCAGCACGTCCGCCGGGTCCTCCAGTGTCTTCTGGAGAATAAGCTGTTCGTCAAGGCGGAGAAGTGTGAGTTCCACGTCTCCTCCATCGGCTTCCTCGGCTACATCATCGAGGGCGGCAAGATCCGGGCGGACCCCGAGAAGATCAAGGCGGTGTCCGACTGGCCCCGTCCCACCAACGTCAAGCAGCTCCAACGCTTCCTGGGGTTTGCCAACTTCTATCGGCGCTTCATCAGGAACTACAGCCGGGTCGCGGCACCCCTCACCCAACTCACCTCGCCTTCCGTGCCCTTCGTCTGGTCCGAGCTGCGCCGGCGCTTCACCACCGCACCCATCCTCGTCCAGCCGGACGTGTCCCGCCAGTTCGTGGTGGAGGTGGACGCCTCCTGTACCGGAGTGGGGGCGGTCCTTTCCCAACGCTCCGTCCTCGACCAGAAACTGCACCCCTGCGCCTTCTTCTCGCGCTGCCTGACCCCAGCCGAGGTCAACTATGACATCGGAAACCTGGAACTCCTGGCAGTCAAGCTAGCCCTGGAGGAATGGAGGCACTGGCTGGAGGGTTCAGAGGTTCCCTTCCTGGTTTGGACGGACCACAACAACCTCGCCTACGTCCAGACGGCCAAGCGCCTGAACTCCCGCCAGGCCCGCTGGGCGCTGTTCTTCGCCAGGTTTAATTTCACCCTTACCTACAGGCCTGGTTCCAAGAACACCAAGCCAGACGCTCTCTCCCGGCAGTTTGTCCCCGAGGAGGGTCCCGCGCACCCCGACACCATCCTCTCCACATCCTGCTTGGTGGCCGCCGCCACCTGGGAGATCCAGTCCATTGTCAGGGAGGCTCAGCGTGCCCAGCCAAACCCAGGTAACGGTCCACCTAACCGGCTTTTTGTCCCTGACCTTGTCCGCTCCCAGGTGCTCCAGTGGGTTCACGCTTCCCGTTCGCCTGCCACCCTGGGATCGACCGTACCCTGTCCTTGCTGAAACGGCACTTCTGGTGGGTCTCCATGAGAGAAGACACCTGCGCCTTCGTCCTGGTATGCACCGTCTGTGCTCGTGCAAAGGCCTCCCATCGACCGCCCGCCGGGCTCCTTCGTCCGCTCCCTGTTCCCGGTGGGCCCTGGTCGCACGTCACCCTGGACTTCGTCACCGGCCTTCCCCTCTCACACGGTAACACAGCCATCCTCACTATTGTTGACCGTTTCTCGAAGGCTGTGCACTTTGTTGCTCTTCCCAAACTCCCCTCTGCTGCAGAGACCACGGATCTGATGGTACTCCACGTCTTTCGCCTCCATGGGAACCCGGTGGACATCGTCTCTGACAGGGGCCCTCAATTAGTCTCCCAGGTCTGGAGGGCTTTCTGTTGGGCCCTGGGGGCCACGGTCAGCCTCTCCTCCGGGTACCACCCGCAGACCAACCAGGACCTGGGATCCGCTCTCCGCTGCGTGACAGCCCGAGACCCCTCCGGCTGGAGCACCTTCCTGCCGTGGATCGAATACGCCCACAATTCTCTGTCTTCGGCGGCCACAGGTCAGTCCCCCTTTGAGTCCTCTTTGGGCTACCAACCCCCGCTGTTCCCTGCTCAGGAAGAGGAGATCGCTGTCCCATCGGTGCAGGACCACCTCCGCCGCTGTATTATTTTAGATTACTTTAGTTTTTCTACAAAGAATACAGTAAATTACCTTTTATCAAAATATTAACCATTAAATAAAGGTTGTAATCTGTAAAATTTGACAGTAAGTGTTTTGGCAATCGTTGCTGCCAGACATTTACCGTTTTTTTTTACAGTTTTCTTTTTTACAGTGTATGGACTAAGCTAACAGGTTGATTTCCACCACTCACGGACTACACCCACCTTTTTTTGTGAACAATTGGTACTGTTCTTTTCTCTCTTGGAAGCCACATTTCTTCTTTAGGAAGCTGCTGATACACGATGCTCCACTATACTGTTCGCGCCAGGTTTGGGGGCAGGACCGAACCATTTCATGTAAATAGAGTAGGGGTGTTGGGTCTGGATGTTTATTTAATTTTTTTGCCAAAAGACAAGAAAATAAGCATTATTTGTGTATTGTAAATAGAATATGATATTAATGATGATAGGTTCATTGGTAATTTATGCCTTGTCCAGCCTGGCTGGGGCTAGCCCTGGTACACAAGCTAAACCATGATGATACAACAGTCCCAGCCAGGTGAATGGATGAATGAATGAAAACTTTATTTAACAGATTGCAGAATGGGTACAATACAGTACGGCTCAATACACACAATTGTTAAGGGGATGCAGACCAGAGAAAGACGTTTGTCTTGTTTACATCAGGGTCCCCCATTTTCAATTCATAGTGACATTTATGACATACACAACATACATGACATCATGACATTTATGGCATAGGGAGATACATGACATACAGGTATATAGTACTGTTACATTTGTGACATATATGATATGCAAATATACAGTACTGTTACCCATAGATCCTGACAGAGTATATACATATGATGGGGAGGAGACTAGATTACAAACATCACAAAACAAACTGGTCAGACTTCTACTTGACCTTACCCCTAGAACCCACCTCACCCCTGCCCACTTTGACAACCTAGGATGGCTTAGAGTAGACAACAGAGTACAGCAACTTGCAATGGGCCTGGTCTACAAGATACACTATACGACTAAGGTACCCATATACATGTCAAAATACTTCCCAAAGGTCAGTGAATACCACAACCACAACACCAGAGGAAGTTCAACAAATCATGTTAAACCCAGATTCGGCTCAAACAAGGGACTAAACACATTTCGCAATTATGCCACATCTATGTGGAACGCCCTACCCAAAGCTGTAAAGGAATGTGAATCCCTACCCACATTCAAAACCACTCAAAGAGCACCTACAGGAGGCTGCAATTCGAAACTGGCCACCGTAAATGTCCAACCCCCCCCCCCACCCCCTCCTAATAGACAGTCTCCTCCCCACCGCATGTATATATTCTCTCCCCACCGCATGTATATATTCTCTCCCCGCCGTATGTATATTTCTCTCCCACCCACCCACCCCCTCCAAATGTACAGTCTCCTCCCCACCGTATGTTCTCTCCCCACCGTATGTATATTTCTCTCCCACCCACTCACCCCCTCCTAATGTACAGTCCCCTCCCCATCATATGTATATACTCTGTCAGGATCTATGGGTAACAGTACTGTATATTTGAATATCGTATATGTCACAAATGTAACAGTACTAAATACCTCTATGTCATGTATGTCCCTATGCCATAAATGTCATGTATGTTGTGTATGTCATAAATGTCACTATGAATTGAAAATGGGGGACCCTGATGTAAACAAGACAAACGTCTTTCTCTGGTCTGCATCCCCTTAACAATTGTGTGTATTGAGCCGTACTGTAGTGTACCCATTCTGCAATCTGTTAAATAAAGTTTTCATTCATTCATTCATTCATTCATTCATTCATTCATTCATTCATTCATTCATTCATTCATTCTATACATTAGGAGGGGGTGGGTGGGTGGGAGAGAAATATACATACGGTGGGGAGAGAATATATACATACGGTGGGGAGGAGACTGTCTATTAGGTGGGGGTGGGGGGGTTTGCACATTTACGGTGGCCAGTTTCGAATTGCAGCCTCCCGTAGGTGCTCTTTTAGAGCGGTTTTGAATGTGGGTAGGGATTCACATTCCTTTACAGCTTTGGGTAGGGCGTTCCACATTGATGTTTAACACATTAACACGTTTAGCAATTATGCCACATCAATGTGGAACGCCCTACCTAAAGCTTGGTCACTTGGTGAAAGGTGTCTGTCTCAGCCAGGGTCAGCCAGGTCTGGCCAGGTTGTGAAAGGTGTCTGTCTCAGCCAGGGTCCAGCCAGGCCTGGCCAGGTTGTGAAAGGTGTCTGTCTCAGCCAGGGTCCAGCCAGGCCTGGCCAGGTTGTGAAAGGTGTCTGTCTCAGCCAGGGTCCAGCCAGGTCTGGCCAGGTTGTGAAAGGTGTGCTTCCGGCTTTCGACATGGACAGTCGCATTATTCTCAGCTCCCAACAACGACGTCAAAGTAAATCAACAACAAGGTTTACTATACACTTTCTACTCACCCTACTTTGGATTACGGATCAGTACCTTAATTCAACATGGAAATACCACCAGACAGGAGTGGATAAGGTAAAAAAAGAGTCCCATTGCGACTTTTACCTTCTAAATGGCTCGGAGAGGAAACATCCATCCATGGGGACTGCAGCAATACACAGCGTGTTAACGTCGAATCCGGGACGAAAGAGTTTACCCCCATCGGGCAGGTTTGATAGAAGATCAATGATCTTCTTATACCTGCTTCTTTCGGGAGACATTCCGCTGAACCCAGGTCCAGTTATCACTCGGTACCAAGCGAGACAACTCGGACTACAGACGCAAACAGCGACGACCACCGTTGCGACCAATGCATCATCCAACATCAACAACCCTCCACCGCCCACTACTGGATCACCGGCGCAACTACAACGGAACGCCCGAGGGACCAGAACTAGACGGGATGAACCAGAGGCTACAACACCGGTGCAAATCACAAGAAATCCAACCGGCAACCCCACGGACAAATCGCCTGATAAATTAGCCAACCTAGCCAGGCTGGCTATGTTTACCAGCCCAGGAGAACAAAGGGTTGCCGCCAGAAAAGACAGGACAAAGGATCCCCCCTCCCCACACACCAGCACACAGACCTCACGGAGACAACAACAAAGCCCCCCCCCTCCCTCCCCCACAGCAGCACCAGAAAACCATTACCTGGAACTTGAAGACATCAATAACACAGCTAATAAAAACGGACTACACATCTTTCACCTTAATGTGAACAGCATTAAGCATAAGCTGGACGAAATAAGAAACCTGTTTATGAGCGGTAAGGTAGACTTATTATGCTTTACTGAAACTAAACTTGATCCATCTGTAACAGACCCTGAAATAGAAATAGAGAACTATACTATAGTCCGTAATGACAGAAACCAGTATGGAGGTGGTGTTTGTATGTACATACATAAGGACACCAAATTCATTACCCGTACTGACCTTCATCATGAGACAATTGAAACCGTATGGGTGGAAATTTTATTTGAAAGGGCAAAATCTGTTCTAGTCGGCACAATATACAGACCGCCAGATCAAACTGGCTTTTATGATACTATGGATGTGTGCTTAGCTGGAGCTGAGGATGCGGAAAAAATTCTTATTGGGGATTGGAACACGGATATGCAACAAAAAGATGCACCCGTCTTCAAATCCTTCAATAGGTTTTGTGATCTGCACGGCCTCAGCCAACTAATCACCCAACCCACAAGGATATGTGAATCAACTCAGACTACCATTGACCTCATACTGACCTCTGACAAGTCCAAGATATCCAATAAAGGGGTTATAGCATGCGGGTTAAGTGATCATTATATGATATTCTGTACCCGCAAAAAGCTAAAACTAAAGGCTGGCTGTCACAAAACAGTCACATCTAGAGACCTCAAAACCTACTCTAGCGAGGCCTTTAACCTTGAACTGGAGAGTCTGGACTGGTCAGATGAACTCAATGGTACACTGGTTGAAGAAACTTGGCTTGGCTTCAAAACCAAATTTTCATCAATACTAAACAACATGGCCCCCCTAAGAACCACCAGGGTAAAAAATCGCGCTGAGCCATGGATGCACACTGAAATACTGACCGCTATGAAAGCCAGAGACAAAAAATGCTCTGAGTTTCGTAAAAGTCAGTCAAAGCTTACCAAAAGCACGAGCAGTGAACTCCAAGACCACGTGACTGAACTCAAACTAGAAAGAAACAGACTAAGAAATGACGTAAACTCCATGATCAAAACTGCTAAAAAAAATTTCATCAATGACAAAACCTAGGAAAACAAAAATAAACCACGTGAACTTTGGAAATTACTCAACAATCAACTAGGCTGCAGTAAAAAACTCAAAACCAGGTTCTCAAACATAAACATAAAGACGGACAACACGCTCATCACAGACAAGCTGGATGTAGCCAATTACTTAAACACTTTCTTCACAAACATAGCCACAACACTGGTAAACAAACTACCCTCCCACTCAGGGCAGTATGGGGTAGAACACATAGTAGCATACTACAAGAACCTAGGCGTCCACAAAGACGACTTCAAACTGGAAATAGTAACTACAGATGAGGTACTCAAAAAACTGAGCGCCCTCCAACCAAACAAGGCCACTGGCCATGACAACATCCCCTCCAAATTCCTCAGAGACTCAGCAGCAGCCATCACCCCAGTCATCACACACATAATAAACCTCTCCATAAAACAGGGACACGTCCCCAAGGACTTCAAAATTGCGAGAGTAACACCCCTGCACAAAAAGGGCAGCAAATTAGACCCGGGTAACTACCGCCCTGTTTCTATCCTTACATCCATCTCGAAAGTCATGGAAAAAATAGTATACGAACAGATCGAAAAGTACCTCGCGGAAAAAAATCTAATCTACGAATTCCAATCTGGCTTCAGAACATCCCACTCCACTGACACATGCCTTCTCTACTTGAACGACCACATCAAACAAGAGGTGGACGCGGGCAAATACTGCGGCATGGTCATGCTGGACCTACAAAAGGCCTTCGACACTGTCAATCACACCATTCTGATTGACAAGCTAAAAGCAATTGGTTTTGATAGTTTATCAGTGAGCTGGATACAATCCTACCTGGAGGGGAGGGAACAGATGGTGGAAGTAAACGGTACACTATCCCCCCCCCTCACAGTGAGCTGTGGTGTTCCACAAGGAAGCATACTAGGACCGCTACTATTCCTAATTTATGCAAATGACATGTCGTCAGCTTGTGACTGCAACTTGTTCCTGTTTGCGGACGACTCAGCCCTGCTGGTCTCTGACAAGAACAAGTTACAGGTTGAAAAAGCCCTCAGCTCGGAACTAGGCAAAATCTGCATATGGCTCGCCGACAACAAACTATCATTACACATGGGCAAAACAGAGTCCATTCTCTTCGGTTCAAATAACAAACTCAGCAAGACCGACGGCTTCTCGGTTACAGTGGGTGACAATATTATCACAAGGAAAGATGAAATTACCTACCTGGGTTCCATCCTAGAGGCTAATCTTTCCTGTGACAAAATGGCATCCAATGTAATAAAAAAAGTCAACCAACGAACGCGATTCTTGTACCGGATCTCCGCTCTGGTAAACAAGAATACCCTGAAGACTCTAGCAGGAGCACTCATTCAAGGGTACTACGACTATGCTTGCACCTCATGGTACCAAAGTACCTCAAAGGCACTAAAAAACAAATTACAAACATCTCAAAACAAGCTAGTCAGACTACTACTTGACCTGACTCCTAGAACCCACCTCACCCCTGCCCACTTTGACAACCTAGGATGGCTTAGAGTAGACGACAGAGTACAGCAACTTGCAATGGGCCTGGTCTACAAGATACACTACGCGACCAAGGTACCCATGTACATGTCAAAATACTTCCCAAAGGTCAGTGAATACCACGATCACAACACCAGAGGGAGCTCCACAAATCATGTAAAACCCAGATTCGGATCAAACAAGGGACTAAACACGTTTCGCAATTATGCCACATCAATGTGGAACGCCCTGCCTAAAGCTGTAAAGGAATGTGAATCACTACCCACCTTCAAAAACACTCTCAAAAAACACCTACGTGAGACTGCAATTCGAAACTGGCCCCTACAAATGTCCTAACCTAGTTGTACAGTAAATGACCAAGTAAGGCTTTGTCAATATTCCAATGTACAGTGTAAAATGTGTGTGTGTCCCCTTCCCAACCCCCCCCCCCCCCCCCCCCCCCCCCCCCCACCTCCAATGTACAGCCCTCACCCAACACACCCAACCCCACCCCACCCAACCAACCTCCTCCAATGTACAGTTTCTATGCCAAATGTATATACACTCCTTTTCTGGACACTTTTGTATCACAAACAGTACTGTATTTGCAAATCTGATATGTCATAAATGTATAGATGTAGCAGTACTGTCTATCTGTATGTCATGTATGTCATATATGTTATGATGAATTGAAAATGGGGGACCCTGATGTAAACAAGTCGAAAGTCTTTCTCTGGTCTGCATCCCCTTAACAATTGTATGTATTGAGCTGTACTGTACTGTACCCATTCTGCAATCTGTTAATAAACTTTTCAATCAATCAATCAATGTCCGTCTCAGCCAGGGTCCAGCCAGGTCTGGCCAGGTTTTAAAGACAATGGAGATGCTCACTGTGTGCAGTGCAGGCCACAGCACGGCAACATTTTGGCTAGTGGAGACAATGCATTAGTGTTAGCAATTTGCCTTTTGGGAAATTAGCTTAATTGCCATCTTCCCCAGAGTCAGACAAGAAAATAGGTACCCTTCTCATCTCGAGACTCACAGCACACTAGCTATCTTACATAATGACCGGAAGTGGACTGGATATGGACCATCAACCTACCATCAAAATATTAGATTAGATTAGATTCTTTAATGACCACCCAGCCAGGCTGGTGGAATTTGTTTTCAGTGCAGCATTGTTACAGCATTGTTCCAACATAGAACATAAAACATATAACATCACTTACAATACGTACATACTACATGCAGTTAAATACATAAATACATAATTACAAAGACCACAATATCAAAGTTTATGCCCATGTCCATAGCAACAGAGGTAGGGGGGGTTGCAGGGGGGGGGGGGGGGTTGCTACAGGGAGTTCAGTGTCCGTATGGCAGTGGAGAAGAAGCTGTTTTTAAAGCGGGATGTTTTGGTGGTCAGGGATCTGTAGCGCCTCCCGGAGGGCAGCAGCTGGAAGATGTGGTGTGCTGGGTGAGTGGGGTCAGAGATAATTTTTCTAGCTCTTCTTATTGTGCTTTGGCGGTGGAGTGATTCGAGAGATGGGAGGGGGGTGCGGATTATTTTGGAGGATTTATTGATTATTCTTTGGAGTTTGTTTTTGGAGTGAATGTCAAGACTGCTGTACCAAATACACTTTCTACTTTCCATCTGTACATATCCCTTACCTACTCTTACTAGTTACGCTGCTTACACAAATCATTATTGCTAAATTTGAACCAGATATAGGGTATTATCAGTGTTTATTATCTGTATACATTATACACGTTTATTTATTTATTAATAATAGAATAGAATAGAATTACTTTATTTATCCTGAGGGAAATTCTGCACTACAGATCACTCACAGTAAACAGTACACATTTAGGTAGTCAGAAAACAAAAGTCACAAATAAGAATAAAGAATAAAATACGGTCCGGGATATACATTTTGTTATGTATACAGTCAAAATATACAGAAATATACAGTAACTGGGCGGCTGGGTAGCGCAGCGGAATAAGCGCCTGCCTACCACCGCAGAGACACTGGTATCGAATCCAGCTGTCAGCGGTACCTCCGGCTTGGTCGTCGTCCATACTAACACAATTGGCAGTGTTAGCGGGTGGGAAGCCGGTGGGGCATGTATCCTGGTCGTAAACAGCGACTCCTACAGGTCGGTCGGGGCGCCTGCTCAGCGAGGAAGGGAACTGGGGGAAATAGTGTGATCCTCCCACGCGTTACACTCCCCCAGTGAGAGTCCTCGCTGTCAGGTGAAAAGAAGCGGCTGGCTGACTCCACATGTATCATGTATAGTATCTATCAACCCTCCCTAGACCGGCAAGTGGGGGGAAATGCACGCAACGACCAGGAAGGGATTTGGCATAACGACTAAATTGGGATGGGAGAAAAATACAGAAAAAGGGGGGAGAAAAAGTATATATATATATATACATACAGTAAGTGTACAGTAAAAAGTGTCAAATTGTAAAATGTCGATTTAGAAGTAAAAGTCCAGGAAGATTATGTCAGATAGTACTGATAGTCACCCTGTGCATAGTGATGCAGTGAGGCACAGTGATGCTTTATAAAGTCTGATGGCTGTCCGAATGAAGGACTTCCTGTGCCGTTCAGTGTTGCATCTTGGGAGTCTTAGTCTAACACTGAACGTGCTCCTTCTGTCAGCCAAGTCTGTGTATAGTGGGTGGGAGGGGTTGTCCATGATGGCGTGGAGCTTAGCAAGGCTCCTCCTCTCCGCCACCACCGCTAGAGAGTCCAACTGCCCCTACCACATGGCCTTCCTGACCAGCTTTTCCAGCCTGTTTGCGTCCCCCGCTCTCAGTCCGCTGCCCCAGCAGGTCACAGCATACAAGAAGGCGCCCGCCACCACCGACTCATAGAACATCCTCAACATCCTTGTAGAGACGGCTCTCTGGCCTTTCTTGTAGTGAAGAGCAAAACAAGAGCATCACTTTATGTAACTGAGGGGTACAATTCCCTGACTGTATTAATAAGTATGGTATCATTAAACCACTACCGTCTTATGTACATTACTACTGGCCATACAGTACACGAGTATATGATGAGAACACCTCCACAATGACACGGTTTCCACACAAATCTGGGTTTACGAATATTTATTAGCAGCAAGAATACATAATATACTTTACTCTAGATGCGCTTATAAGGCAAAGGAATGTGCGTAGGCAAATCAATAACGAATGTCCATTCTCATATTACGCAGGAGATAATAATACAACCTGAATATTAGGAATTATATCTATGGTACTCTGGTGAGGCAGCGGGAGATTCTGGTAGGGTTCCCACCGGTTGTAAGCCAGCAGGGGGAGGAAATGTTCGAATGCAAAGTCTGGATCAGCGGGGACTCAATAAGCTCCTGCTATGGGAGGCGGTATATTACTCCCTGATCGGCAGACGAAAGCAGCAGCTGTAATCCCAGTATGCGTGCAGCACAGGTGAAAGCCGGCCAGCCTCTCCAATAGAGACGGGCTCGAGTGATGTTCCTCACGTCACGGGTAAATCCCACAGTAGTGGGGTGTGGACGATTCTTATCCGCTCCAACAGCCTGGTCCAAAGCAATAATAATAATAATCCAGCCGGAAAGGGGCTCTGCATTCACCGGTGTAGATTCTCCGGTGCGTGGTACTTCACATTAACTAGGTTGAACTTGACGTTATTCCACTAAGCTCTGACACTTTACTATCCTATTCGCACGCGGCTATAAGTGCTCTATTTAGACGCACGGTTGCTCACTTCACTTGGTCGTTGACTCGTGATGAAGGCTTTACTAGTAAGGAGCGAACGATACGTTGAACAAACGTATTAGGATAAGACAAGACTCTATTTTGGGGCAAAACGGGCCCACTTCACCGCACGTCGTATCGTGGGTGAGGCTTCACTTGGGTAACTCGAACTCGAACTACTTCTGTATTCACCTGCGCCATATTTATACGTTTAGGCGAACAAACTAGTACCAGCCTTATTCCTGTCTCGTAGTCTTGGGCAGAACCGGGCATGTTGAGACAAGCCTTGACGGTGGCTTTGAACTCGACTCTGGGGGTATGGCACTGGCGCTGGTGGAACGCTATCCAATAAGAGAACGAAATATTATGGTCTGTACTAGGTTAAAGGGATATTCCGTGTATATGTACAAAGAATACACAAGGGATATCAGACGATATACAAATCCTATGCAATATATATCAATCAATAAATACATATATTCGGTTTAATCTGACCCTTTGTAACACTTTACATCTTGGTCAAAAACAGTCAGCAAGCTAGCTGTCTTCCAGGGATGCATACATGAACTAAAATGGTAGTCAAGGTAGAAGCTGTCACTTTGTGTCTTGTGACACAAACAGCTCTATGCTGTTATAAAGGATGGAGGAAGCCAACCTGAAACTCAGAAGAGATTTATATCATCAGAATAATTTCCCCTCCATTATTTCTATATTCTTATCCAAGGATTGCTACCTGGTCCAGTGTAAAGGATCCGATTATTAGCTTCTGTGATGCCACCTTAGCCTCATACTCTGTCAAGCTGCAATAATATTCTTTTGCTTATTGTTATCAAAATCTTACTAGCTAGCTAGCCTCTGTAATGCTAACTCATCTCTGTGTTACTATCATGTTTGTCAGTTTGTCCAATAGGCCTGGTTTTGCATCTCTCATGTAAATGTACAGTGGCTTGTCCGGTTGTCATTTGATATTGAAGCCAATTCAAAACCTGGCTGCTGTGAATATCTTATTTTTTTTTATCCACTTTTTCTCCTTATTTTTCTATTTTTCTCCCATCCCAATTTCGTATTGCCAATTCTCCCCTCCCCTGTCTTGAACGTTGCTAGACTATGCCCCCCACTGGTCAGTTGTAGTGAGGATAGAAGCCTTGCATCACGTGCAACACGAGGAGGCAGCCTGTCGCATCTTTTCACCAGACAGCGCGGACTCTCAGTGGCGAGGAGTAACGCGTGGGAGGCTCACGCTGCCCCCGATACTTCCTGTCTCTGCTGTGCAGGCGTCACCCAACCGACCTGTAGGAGTCGCTGTCCACAACGTCCAATCCCCACCCATCGACTTCCACCCGCTACCTCTGTCAATTGAGATTGTCATGGTTTTTGCCTTATTTCACCTTTCTGTGAGGGACAGCTGTCTATTTTTGCTTTATTTCACCTCTCTGTGAGGGATAGCTGTCAATCCCTGTTCCCTGTGGTTAATTGCCTCATGGGTCGGCAGGTGTGTGGGCTTGATTGCACCTGATGCAGTCCAGCTGTGCCTATGGCCATGTGGAGTCTATTTAAGTTTGGAGATCGCAGTGTCAACTGCTTTTTCATTTCCTAGTGTTGGTTGTCCTTTTGGTCACGCTCATTATATTGAAGTGTAGTCTGATCTCTGATTCAGAATTGAGCTTTATGGTAGTCATTCTTATTTTAGGCTACACACGTGATTCTACACATAAACTCCCTTAGTGGAGGTTTATTGTTTTACTTTTTCAAATATAAACTCCTTTATTAGGAGGTATCCTTGTGGCTTATTTACTTTTATACTATACCTCTTTATTGAGAGTAGTCCTGTTTTTTGGGACTTGATTTATTTTCTTAATTACTCACTTTGAGATTTCCACCTGTAAAGGTTTTTTTCTGTTGTTTAATTTTCCCCCTCTCCTAAAATATCTGCGTAAGCAGTCTAGTGGTTGTCCGTGTCATGGATAACTTTAAGAGTCCCTGTTATCTGCTCATGACCCACACACACACACACACAGCCCTCACAGAATGAAAAAGCCATGACTGGGTCAGCAGATAACACAGGTCTCGAACAAGCACTAGCTGCGCAGTGTCAAGGATTGCTTTCACATGAGGAAGCTATCGTACAATTACAACAACAACAAGCTCTCATGGTGCAACAGCATGGGGAGATGTATGAAGGATTGCACAAGATGGATAGTTCCATGCGTGATTTGGCTGACCGCATAGCCAATGCACAATTAGCTCCCCCTCACCAGAGCCCACCTAATGTCTCTCAAGCACTACTCACAGGCCCCCGGTCATTACCTTGTGAGGCTAAAGTCCAGCTCCCCTCACGCTTTAATGGTGAGTCAGGTAAATGCCGTGGTTTTCTGGTACAATGCCAAATAGTGTACAGAGCCCAGCCTTCTCGTTTTCAGTTTGAGGATTCACGTGTTGCCCTAATTCTATCCCTGTTGGAGGGACCTGCCCTCGATTGGGCTGTTCCACTCATACGGGCTCAGGCTCCAGTTTTAAATGACTCACAGGGACTCATGAATGAGATGGAGATAGTTTTTGATCATGAACTCTACGATAAAGAGGTCGCCATGAAGCTGACGCGCATGCCAGTAGTGTAGCTGAGTTTTCCATCGCTTTCAGGACACTGGCTGGGGCTACAGTAGCTAGGGCTACTGGAGGGACCACTCATCACTTTGTTCACCAACGCGTTATCTGATCAGGTTAAAGATGCTTTGGTGGTTGTGGGATCTCCAGACAATTTTGACACACTGGTCACTACTGCCATACGCGTTGATAACCGGATCAGAGACCGTGAGCGTGAGAGGCGGGGCCAACATTTTCGTGTCCCGCTGGAGGAAGTTTCGTCCTTTCCTCCACAACCTTCAGTGGCCAGCTCGTCTGAACCTATGCAGGTGGACAGCACTTCTGTGCGTGACTCCAGGCAGACTGGTTCTCATGTGGACTGGTGCCGGTACTGCAGGAGAAAAGGTCACACGAGGGTGGAGTGTCCGAAACTGAAGGGAAACGGTCAGTCTCGCTAGTGGGCCGAGAGACACTAGTGAGACATCACATCACCTCCTTTCGAACCTTTTTGCCTGTGGTTTTAGGCTGGAATAGGCAGTCTGTTAAGGTTGACGCCTTTTTAGACTCAGGGGCAGTGGACAGTTTCATCGATTCCAGATGGGCTGAGGACTCTAAAATACCTGTACATTCCCTCCATAAGCCCTGTAGTGTCACGGCTCTTGATGGACGGCCATTGGGTACAGGCAGTGTCACCAAAATAACCAATTATTTATCTATGCGGGTTGCTTATGGGAACCATTCTGAGCACATTCGATTATTTTTGGTGGATTCCCCCACGTATCCCATTGTGCTGGGTCATTCTTGGCTTAGTAAACACAAGCCACAGATAAATTGGGGTGAGGAGAGGGACACTGTCATGCAGTGGGGCTCCCAATGCCGTCACCGTTGTTTCCAAATTCCTCCGTCACCCATGAGTTATGATCAGTTTAGTGAGAGCGGTTGTGATCCTGTTGAAGCAGTGGGCGGTCTTGGTTTCCAGAGCCCACTCTCTCAACCATTGCACTCCCAGCCATCTGTCGATCAGGATGGGAGTTTGGAATGGGATCCACAGTTTGATTGGGACTCCCTCTGTGAGGAAGTTCTGGCGGAGGACAGTTTAGACAGTTTAGAGGCTCTGTGTGAGGACTTCTCCTCGCTTACTTGTACAGCTGACCCCCTCATGGAGAGCACCAACATCATGAGCGTGGAGTCACACCCATTACCAGAGGGAGTTCCCACTGTCTATGCTGACCTCAGTGAGGTGTTTAGCAACCAAAGGGTCACCATCCTGCCACCGCACCGACCTTATGATTGCGCCATCGAATTGCAGCCGGGCTCTATTCCCCCTCGTGGTTCCTTATACTCGTTGTCGGTCCCCAAAAGCGCAGCTATGAACACCTACATCAAGGAGGCTGTGGCTACCGGTTTTATTAGACCTTCCAGTGAGTGCTGGATTCTTTTTTGTGGGAAAAAAGGATGGAGGACTGAGACCCTGCATCGACTACAGAGGTCTGAACAGCATTACAATAAAAAAACGGTATCCCCTTCCCCTGATGAACTCGGCGTTCGAACACCTCCAGGGGGCATCCATTTTTACCAAACTTGATCTCCGCAATGCCTACAATCTGGTGCGCATACACCAAGGGGATGAGTGGAAGACCGCGTTCAACACTCATAATGGTCACTACGAATACCTGGTGATGCCATTTGGTCTTACTAATGCCCCTTCAGTTTTTCAGGCGTTAATCAATGACATGCTCAGGGAGCTGTTGGAAAAGTTTGTTTTCGTCTACGTAGATGACATTTTGATATTCTCCAAGTCCATTTCTGACCACGTCAAACATGTCAGGCAGGTCTTGAGGTGCCTTTTGGATGCACGGTTGTTTGTGAAGGCTGAGAAGTGTGCCTTCAATGTCCGCTCTGTGTCTTTTCTGGGATTCATTGTATCTGAGGGGAGGATTCAAAATGGACCCCAAGAAGGTGTCAGCAATGACAGACTGGCCTACACCCGTCTCGGTCAAGCAGGTGCAACGATTCCTAGGATTTGCACATTTCTACCGTCGTTTTATTCGTAATTTCAGTTCAGTGGTAGCACCTATCACCGCACTCACCAGGAAGACAGCACCTTCCCATTTCCAGTGGACTCCCAAGGCTGAGGCAGCGTTCATTGAGCTTAGGAGAAGGTTCAGTTCTGAGCCTATCCTCATTACTCCTAACCCATCCCTGCCATTTATCGTCGAGGTGGATGCTTCTGAGCTTGGAGTCGGAGCTATTCTGTCTCAACGCTCATCGTCCGAAGGTAAGGTACACCCATGTGTGTACTATTCACGTGGGCTCTCGCCGGCTGAAAGAAACTATGATGTTGGGGACAGAGAGCTGTTGGCGGTCAAGTTGGCATTGGAGGAGTGGCGCCATTGGCTAGAGGGAGCTGAACACCCATTCACAGTCTGGACAGACCATACATTTTTTCTTTTCTTTTTGGAATATATCCAGGGTGCTCAGTGGAGAAACTCGCGACAGGCTTGCTGGTCACTGTTTTTTTCTCGGTTTAATTTCCTCCTGACGTACCGTCCCGGGTAAAAAAATATCAAGCCGGATGCTCTTTCCCGGTTATATGATGGATCAGAAGAGGACTGTCCTCCTGAGCCCATTGTTCCTGCAGGACAGATCCTAGCTCCTGTGACATGGAGCATTGACTCTGCTGTGCGGAGGGCACAACGTTTGGAACCAGATCCGGGTGGGGTGCCCCCGGGTCGGTTATTTGTACCAAACAGCATTCGTTCTTGGGTGTTGAAGTGGGGCCACTCCTCTCGGCTGACAGGACATCCCAGAGTGCACAGAACTCGTGACTTCTTGGCCAGAAGGTTCTGGTGGCCTGGTTTGATGAAGGACATTCGGGAATTTGTGGCAGCCTGCCCCGTTTGTGCACGGAACAAAGTTTCTCAACAGTCACCACCAGGGCTGCTTCATCCTTTGCCCATCCCTAGTCGTCCGTGGAGCCACATCGCCATGGATTTTGTGACTGGTCTGCCTCCTTCTGATGGTCACAGCGTCATCATGGTGGTGGTGGATAGGTTCTCCAAAGCAGCTCACTTCATTCCGTTGGTCAAGCTGCCATCTGCTCAGGAGACCGCTCAACTGGTGGTTGACCATGTCTTCCGAATTCATGACATCTGCCAGGACGTGGTGTCGGACCGTTGCCCCAGTTTACTGCTCGGTTTTGGAAGGCATTCTGTGCTATACTGGGTGCGACGGTTAGCCTGTCATCAGGGTTCCACCCGGAGAGCAATGGGCAAACAGAGCGCACCAACCAGTCTATGGAGAGTACGCTTCGCTGCTTGGCCTCCTCCAATCCGACCACTTGGAGTCACCAACTGGCATGGGCAGAATATGCACATAATTCATTGTGCAATGCATCCACTGGTCTCTCCCCATTTGAGGTTCAGTTTGGATATCAACCTCCACTGTTTCCTGAACAGGAGAGGGACGTGGGGGTGCCATCTGCCGATGCGTTTATCCGTCGGTCTCGGGCAACATGGAAGAGGGTGCGTTCGGCTCTTGTGCGTGCTGCGGCCCGGCACAAGCGGTTGGCGGATGTACACCGTCGCCCTGCGCCTTCCTACCGTGTGGGCCAACAGGTGTGGCTTTCCACACGCGACCTTCCATTATGGGTGGAGTTGCGCAAACTCGCTCCCCGTTTTGTGGGCCCTTTCACTATTATTCGCAAGATAAACCCAGTCACGATGCGTCTTCGGTTACCCTCGTCGATGAGGGTACACCCTACATTTCACGTATCCCGCCTTAAGCCGGTTCGGAGGAGCAGGTTGGTTCCTGCAGAGAGACCTCCACCTCCCCCTCGATTCATTGACGGTCAACCTGTGTATACTGTACGGCGTATCCTGTCCAGTAGGCGGGTTGGTAGCGGTATACAGTACCTGGTGGACTGGCAGGGTTATGGGTCAGAGGAGCGCACGTGGGTTCCGGCCAGGGACATCTTGGACCCTGAGCTTGTTCAGGAGTTTCGGAGACGTGTCTCAGGGGATTCGTCTGGAGCCGCCCCCTAGAGGGGGGGTCCTGTCATGGTTTTTGCCTTATTTCACCTTTCTGTGAGGGACAGCTGTCTATTTTTGCTTTATTTCACCTCTCTGTGAGGGATAGCTGTCAATCCCTGTTCCCTGTGGTTAATTGCCTCATGGGTCGGCAGGTGTGTGGGCTTGATTGCACCTGATACAGTCCAGCTGTGCCTATGGCCATGTGGAGTCTATTTAAGTTTGGAGATCGCAGTGTCAACTGCTTTTTCATTTCCTAGTGTTGGTTGTCCTTTTGGTCACGCTCATTATATTGAAGTGTAGTCTGATCTCTGATTCAGAATTTAGCTTTATGGTAGTCATTCTTATTTTAGGCTACTCACGTGATTCTACACATAAACTCCCTTAGTGGAGGTTTATTGTTTTACTTTTTCAAATATAAACTCCTTTATTAGGAGGTATCCTTGTGGATTATTTACTTTTATACTATACCTCTTTATTGAGAGTAGTCCTGTTTTTTGGGACTTGATTTATTTTCTTAATTACTCACTTTGAGATTTCCACCTGTAAAGGTTGTTTTCTGTTGTTTAATTTTTTCCTTCTCCTAAAATATCTGCGTAAGCAGTCTAGTGGTTGTCCGTGTCACGGATAACTTTAAGAGTCCCTGTTATCTGCTCATGACCCACACACACACACACAGCCCTCACAGAGATAGTATGACGACTGGCCCAAGCCGCAGGCAATGCTGACACCAGGATTCGAGACCGGAGTCTCTTGCATTGGTGACGAGCGCAATATCCGCTACGCCACCCAGCCGCCCTCTGCTGTGAATATCTGATATCTGATTTGAATATCTTACAAAATGATGTATTTGTAATATTTTATATGTATAAAAACTAAATATTAAGCATTGGGTAACTGGAGTGGAATGTCAAATCAGCAAGCCTTTTGTAACCTGAATGCATTTAACAATATCTCAGATCAAATCAATGCTCAAGAGTGACACATAATCAAAAAATGAAGAATATGTATTTTGATTTAATAATAACAACAACGATCGATAACACTATAACAACAACAATAATAATAATTATACTAATTCATATCATTATTAACTCATTCAGCGCCAGTCACGATGATAGTCGGGTTAACTCGCCATTGCTTGAGCGCCAATCACGAGTATAGTCGGGTTTTAATCGTTATTTCTTTTATTAGCGATATCCATTCATTTTCATCCATCCAGCCTGATGTTATCATTTGGAATGTGTCTGAGCTCGCAAAAGGGCAAATACCGCTGCCTACGCCTTCCAGCTGTTATTGCACTCCATTGGGAATGGTGTCGTTTCTTTTCTGGGACGATCCGAGCCGTGCGTAACCCCGCCCGCCCGTCAGTGTGTAACGGTCGGTAATGTGGTACGGACCTCCACAAGCAGTATTTGGAATGGCGATCAGATAATTGGATTATTTCTTTTGCATTACATCAGATACAAGGTAAGAACACTATAAATTTGATCGTTGATCTGATATTTATTTCTACGCCGATCGACGCTGTCTCTGTGTGTGTGTGTGGCTTGATCTATGACCATAAGCCCCGCCCTCTTTTCTGATTGGTCGAGGGGTTCAAGGAGGTGGGACTTCCGGTTTCGGAAGGAGGTACTTCCGGTTTAGGAAGGGGAGGGGCTATAAGGGGGAGGGACATCAACATTTCAGATTTTTTTCAGAATAAATCTGCCGATTTTCAGAATAAATCTATGACCCTGTGTGTGTGTGTGTGTGTCTGTGTGTGTGTGTGTGTTTTCATGGATAAAGCCAAATGCAAGAGAGTGTTTAGACACTTGTGTTCAGAAAATATATGTGTAAATAAAGAAATGTTTCGTAGAAAGCTGTGTGTGATTCCCCCTCTGAAGGCTGTCAAACTGCAGCAAGATTGGTTGTAGGCTGTAAAACTGAGTACCCTCGCTGTGACACTCAGTCACACTAGGAGGAGGAGGGGGCATTAGGAGGCGGGAGAAATGGAAGAGGACAGCGAATCAGGAAAGCTGAAAGCTTCTGTCAATGCCAGGGTAAGTATTGATTTACGACTTGAGGGGGCATTAGGCATGTATGTATGTATGTATGTATGTATGTATGTATGTCAGCGGTGCTGACCCGGGGGTAAGCCATTTGGGGGTAAGGGTTGTGTTTAAGTCATATGCATGAAGGCCAAGTTATGTTCTGCTAGATGGGTGCGTCTCAAGGGTCGGGGTGAGGGGCTGATTACAACCACCCCCTAGGTGTCGTAGTAATTAGGTTTTGGTGAAACGTTTTATTTAAAATAGATTCTTTTAAAAAAGGTTGCATTACCGTGTTTTGTATTATTGTTCACATTAAATTATTACAGTTAAAGATATGAATAGGTATAAAAGTTATACATGATAGTGTGCTGAAAATATAATGTTCAGAAAACATGTGTGTGTGTGTGTGGGGGGGGGGGGGTGAATTGGGCCCCCTTAGGTGTTAAAACACCCCCATGGTGGTGAGAAGGTTGACAGTTTAGGGGACCTGCAGAGTTAGAACAGAACTCTGGATGGGTTCACATAACATAATTATCTATAAAAGAAAAGGATGCTATAAATTTATGATGAACATTGATTATAGTTGTCTATCGTTGTGACATAATCTGACCATTGAAGTGCAAATATCCTCTGATAGTTTAAGAGAGAGTATGGGTTATGGGTAGAGATCCTAACACAAGCCTCTGTGAGAGTCAGTGAGAGAAAAAAATCATCATCAAAATTATCTATCATAGAACTTATGCAACGTTATGACCACTATTTAAACCAGGTACTAAAAATGTACGGATTAGATTCCAAGTCCAGTGTAACCTCAGACCTACTCATAATGGCTAAGGATAATAAAACATTCTATTATTCTAACCTATATGAGCTGATGTAACCCTAACTAGCCTTACAGTCAGGCATTTGTCCTAATAAACTAACCTACACTATAACATGCAACACTTTGATGAATATTGTTACACAGGTGATAGAGTTGTATTCTCCCTGATCACTTATCGTACAGAACTTGTAAGTAGTTTTGGATAAAAGCATCAGCTAAATGACTAAATGTAAATGTAAATGGTATCCAGGGCTAGGGGTGTCTGTCTGTTGACAGTTTGGGACACAGTGGTGACCATGCAATAGAGATAACTGTAGTTATTATTTCTTATTTCTTATTTCGTAAAACGAATACAATGTATTAAGATATAAATGTACCCTATATTAGAGTCTTTGACAAGGTTAAGAGAATACATACCATAGAAATACTTTTGTCTTGTTTACATCAGAGTCCCCCATTTTCAATTCATCATATGACATACGTGACATACAGATAGACAGTACTGCTACATCCATACATTTAGGACATACCAGATTGCAAATACAGCACTGTTTGTGATACAAAACAAAAGAAAAAGAGTCCAGAAAATATAAGGTTCAGAAAATATGTCTGTGTGTGTGTGTCTGTGTGTATGTATGTGTCTCTCCAAGCTGTTTTAACTGTTTCAATAGGGTATTTCATGTCTTAAATTAATAAATTAAGACTTATTTTTAGATAGAGATCACTTCAAAACACTCTAGCTAAAGTTAACTAGCTATCCATGACTGACCCTAGACTGTTTCAATGGTACACCTGTATTTATAAAGCATTTATAGGTCAACTACCATTTTTACCACGGTTCAAACCTCACCAACACATCAAACCCAATTTATATGTCACAGTATCCAGAAAATAGCACAGAGTTTGGGGAAAAGGCCTTCATGTTCTCTGATAGCTATGCCTGTAAAGGACTTTAAAAAAAAAACTTTGAATATGCAGGCCCTCAATAGCATATCTGATTTTAAAGTTCCAAATTAAGGGCATTTTAATGAATGAGACCATTCAATATAGTTTGCTCCACCTCAAATGTAACCCCAGGGCCCACTTTGCCTTTTGTATGTCTCAGTCTGTGTATTTTTAGGTCTTTGTTGTTGCTGTCATTTGGAGCCAGGTCTAGCTAAGAAAGGGGTCAATGATCTCAAATGAATACATGGTAAAATAAAATATATACTCTATATGTATAGCATCTTTCATGCATGAATTGCAACTCCAACGTGCTACACACGAGTAAATCAGACATAACATTTGCAAATACTATTGTTCTAAACAATGCAAGGCAAAAATCTTTTTATTTCTGTATCTACTGTAGACAATATGCATTTATATCATTGTCACATGAAAACATGTTTGCAGGATATTTAGCAGAAACTATGGTAAATGTAAAAAAAACATGATAACACATAATCCTAATGAATTCTGAATTTTTTGTTTAATGGTTGAGTGTCAATGATACACATAAATTATAAACATATCAAATCATGAAACAGGTCGATACATGTAAAATAGACGTTTACACAATGATAAGAAAAAGGGTAAAAACAATGTGTTTCAATACATTACGTTTACACAATGATAAGAAAAAGGGTAAAAACAATGTGTTTCAATACGTTTAGTAAGATCAAGCCCCAAAGATCTCCTACGTCTTTTCTTTAAGCTGTTCTAAGATACAGTATACAACAAATACATTTCTGAATTACTTTACAGAACAGCGTCTAGTTAAATTTTGTTTTTTTCAGGTGTAATAAGAAAGCCCCTGCTACTTTAAGCTCTCAATATTTTGGACCTGTATTACAAACTACAGTTACACACAGCATGAAATATTCATGACCATATGACAGTCGAAGGAAACTCAAGATATTGTATGAGGTGTTTTTAAAAGGGCGAATTAACTATTTTTACTAGATTGAGTCAATAGTCAGAAGGATCTCTGCATGTAGGAGGATAATGCTAATTTGTCAGGGGTTGACATATATCACCCCCATGACACCTCCCTCCTTTGTAAGACAAGCAGTCTGGTGTTGTAATTACAGTGATTAGACTCGTTTGCCTGTTTTCATTTTTATCAGGATGTATGGGGATACAAAATCTATAATCTATATAATAATAAGCTGTATATGTATACCAACTGTCATGCAAGAATGCAACTCTAATGTGGTACACACAAGTAAAACAGACATAATATTTGCAAACACTATAGTTCTAAACAGTGCAAGGCAAAAAATCTATTATTTTTGTATCTACTATAGACAATTTGCAGTTATATCATTGTCACCTGAAAACATGTTTGCAGGATATTTAGCAGAAACTACAATGGTACATGTAAAAAACATGAGTTTCAAGTTTCTTTATTAGTTGTCATTAGGGATGGGTATCGTTAGGATTTTATCGATACTACTACTCTTATCGATACTGCTTAACGGTTCGGTACTTTATCGATACTCTTATCGGTTCTTTTTTATACTTTTTTTGCAAGAAAAAAAGACAATTAATTAAGAACAGAATCGACATTGCTTTATTATTTATACAACTTTATAAATAAGTATTATAAATAAATATAATTTATGCAGGGAGGGACCTATTTGCAGTTGAGAGCATTGGTCATCTCCCTACAGTAAAGATTAGAAATGATTGAATTATTGTAAATTTGTGTGGAGTGGTGGGAATAGCTGCTTCAATAATAACTTATATTATAACAACAACAACAAACAAGTTAGACAACTATGTATACAAAAAAACGATATACACTGAATGATTAGTTGTTACCTAAATCCCTTGGACTCCACTGTAGAGAAGGGGTGCAGGCCTTTGACAACAAACTTTGTCACAGCCCTGTGACACTCGTTCACCCTATCCTCTGTCATCCTTCCTCTAGCTGCTAGGGAGAAAGGACTTTGGGTGGTGGAGGTAGAGGGAGGATGTGTGGTGGCCCTGGGCTCACTGGCCTGGGACACATTGGTGGCTGACGCCTCAGCTTGACCATCTATTAAAAGTTTTTAGATTGTAGTATTTGTAGCTAAACAATTATTTTGTTTATTAGCCTATTTGTAATAATTCGTTATTAGCCTAGGAAACTCCGTATCTTGGCTTACCGGCTGCAGTGGACGTGGATGCAGATGGACCACTGCGCGCAAGGCAGTCGAATACGGCGCATTTCTGCACACTAATATCATGTTTTGCCAACAAATGTTTTGATAGATTGCTCGTATTGCCACCCTTACTGGCGAATGTTTTGTTGCACTTGTGGCAACGTGCGTTGTCGGCATTGACCCTTGTAAAGTATATCCATACTTTAGAACGCTTCGCTCTATCCGCCAACACGACTCAGTGCATGCAGACTCAGAGCTGTCTGTGTTTGTGTGCAGCGCGCTTCAGCACGGAGACAGCGCTTTCATTAAGGAGTACCCGTATGTATAAGAACGAAGTACCCGTATGTGTAGCGCGACTCGTGAGGAGTGTGTGTAAATGACTCGATGCGGCTCGCTTCTCGTGCAGAGACAGAGAGAGGTGAGATCGTTCGCAACTTTTAAATAATAATAATAATAATAATTTCTCTAGAGTATCGATAGCAGTACCGAGGACGTCGGAGCTTATAAATTCTCCGGTATTTTCTAATATAGTACCGGTTCCCGTTTAAAACCGGGGTCCGGGGGGCATCCCTAGTTGTCATACAGATGTACAGAATACTTTTATACAAAATGCTTCTTTCTGTTACGCTCCAGAGACTGTGCTAGACAAGAGATAGTATGAAATAAAATAGTATAGCATGTAAAATAGAAGTAAAACTAGAAGTCTCGTAGACACAGTGTTCAGTATATACATATGTACAATGTTCGGTGCAGAATAGAAGTAACTGAGTTACCATACAATAATTTATACTATGCAATACTAATATACAATACTATATACTGTAAAACAGAAATGGGGTGAGATACAATTTAGGCACAATTTACAGTAAAGTGTACTGAGGTATGGGGTGTAGTGCAAATCCTTTACCAATAAATATAAAATGTGTTTAGGTGTTCTAAAGTGTGGAGAGTGGGTGTTGCCATGTGTTGTTTGTTTAAAGTGAGTGTGTGCGTTTGGATGTATGTGTGTTGTGAGTGCAATTGATGGTTGATGCATAGTGTTATTGTTCGTTATGTGATATCACATAATCCTATTGAATTCTGAATTTTTTGTTTATTGGTTGAGTGTCAATGTTACACATAAATTATAAACATCTAAAATCATGAAACTAACCGATACAGTTAAAATAGACATTAACACAATGATAAGGTAAAAACAAAGTGTTTCAATACAGATGTATTTTTAGAAGTTTAGTACGATCAAGCCCCAAAGGTATTTTCTTTAAACTGTTCTAAGGTATATTATACAACTAGTACATTTATGAATTACTTTGCAGAACAGCATCTAGTTAAAATAGTTTTCTAGCCACACTAAATAATAAGAAAGCCCCCCTGAGTACTACTTTATCCTCAATATATCGATATGCATTAAATCCTACAGTTACACACGATAGGAAATATTCAAACAGCTCAAAGATGATAGTTCTAAGACAAATACATTTTAACTCACTCACCATAGTTGAGTTAGTGTGTAGTATGGCTAACATGTATGAAAGTAACATAAAGCCATTATTTATTAGAGTTGTTGATACAATACTTCACATACAAGAGAACATGGCAATAAAATGTTTATTAATTTTGCAGAAAAAAAGTTAAATGCAGAGTATTACCAGCAATATACAGAGGTTGTTTGATCTCTGTCCAGATTATTGAAGGAAATTCGTTTTAAGAACCATTTAGCATGAAACACCATAAAACAAAGATGAATTTAATTCATTATAACCATGAAAATAATACAATGTTAGGTTTTACCGTGATTATCTTGGTCAAAGATAGGAATGTATTGTATCATTCACATTAATTTGTCCAAATGTACAGGATGTGTCAGATGCGTGTGCGAAAGTTCCCAGCACTATGCAGGGTTCTACATAGGCTACTAGCAAAAACAATTCATATTGTTTCAGTGATGGTCTGGTTGATAGGTCTATTGTTGACTTGTCTTATTTCTACATGAACGTTTTGCATCGTTCACACAATAAAGATGCTGTTTGTGAAAAAATTATGTATAATATCTGGACTGATTCACAGTGCCCTAGGTAGCAATACACTGTACCCTGTTACAGGGGGTATAGTGGATCGATTATATTTTGTATGAAACACCTTAAAACAATGAGACATTTCGTTTATAATATCAAAACATGGAACTCTTATGTAGAATGATGTAAAAAGAGTTCTACTAATATATTTCACTTAAAAAACGTGTACAGGTTTTGTATCAGGTTTTTATTATCAATTACTAACGTCCTCGTATGAAACCCTCCAACTAGACTCTGTCTGGAGGAGGGATATACCAGACCTGGAAAGTGACTTTGATTGGCAAGGAGCATGGGCAAATGTCCGTCTTACATCAAGGAACCCAGACCATCAACAAATCAATCTTAACTATATTCACAGGACATACTTGACTCCTATAAGACTGAACAGAATGGGTCTTAAACAAGACTCAAAATGCTCCCAATGTACAAATGGAGACGAAGGGACATTTATGCACATGTATTGGGACTGCCCACCAGTTAAGGCATTCTGGAAAGATGTGACCCATCAATTATCAAAACTCGTATCTTGGAATATACCAGTACACCCCTTTGTATTACTATTGAATGATGTTTTTGAGTTTGCAGTAAATCCACAGCTAAAGAGATTGGTTTTATCGGGTATCACAGTAGCTAAAAAACTGATCGCATCACGCTGGTTTCAACCGGAAAAAATGTGCCGGAAGGTTTGGTTTCTTACATATCTCGATGTGATTTATCAAGAAATATCTACAGCAAGAATTCTGGGTCTCAACGAATCCAAAATGTCAATGTGGTTAGAAGTGGTGGAGAGAATAAAAGCTAGCTTATAATTGTAGTGTCTGGTTAGGAGTGAGGGATAATGGAGGTACTATCCAAGGAGGGGTCCGGGAGGGGGGGGTTCGAGCTGGAGCATATGTGTGTAGGGTTTTAGATAATAGGTATTAGGGGAATATCCTGTATAAGGCATTGGTATAATTGGTAATTTCGTTGGATATACACTGTATACGGTAAAATATTATTATAGACTTTTTTTTGTTTTCTGTTTCTGTACTTGCATGTCATTTTAGCCACCTTAATTGTTAGTTTCATTATGCATTGTGTGTTGAGTACTGACTTTTAATCATTTTTGTTTTGCAATAATAAAATAAAAAAAAAAAAAAAAAAAAACGTGTACAGAAAGATAAATATCCGACCCCGGAGCCCCGTCTGAGTGTAAACAGGTTTTGTACAGTATACCACATGAAATCCCATATGGTCTAGCGGTAAGGATTCCCTGGTTTCAACAGGGCGGCGCGGGTTCGACTCTTGCTATGGGAATTACACCTTTTCTATACATATCAAATGTGATGGTATGTTTTATTGTAACTGCTTGTCTGTTGGCTGTTTGCCTGTTTTATTGCACCACTGCTGTCAACGACATCTAAGAAGGGAGACGCCCTTGAAAGGGTCAAGGGTTAAACCCTAGCACTAGGTCTGAGGTGCATTTTCTTCCTATTGATAGGTTTTTACATACCTTTGCAAGGATATGTATGACTGTGTTGCATTCATTTATTTAAAATTAGTTGTACTTTATGGTATTTTTGTCTTATTCATGATTTATTGTGATACTTCTTCTTGAATTGTTTAAAGAAGATGTGTTTCACCCAAGGGGACATTAATGTATGTATTGTAGGACCTTACAAATAAATATGATTTGATTTGATCATGGTCCTAACAAATGGTAAAATGTTTTCATGCATTACATTTAACAGACAGTGATGACATTTCGAAGTTTTAACGGGACCCCATTCATAGAGCTGAAGATAGTTACACAACTGGATAATATTTGTATTATTACTAAGAGGAACTTAAAATCATACAAAGCAATTATTACACCTTGAGGTAGAAAAAACGCAGTTGGGTATATTATAAAAATGTATTAAAGAATATTGCAGATCATGCTGTAACCTTTTTATCTATAATATAAGCGTGTATAACATCAATAATGTGATTAATATCTAAAGTTTCTAAACACTTATGATTTTTCAGTTTAAAAGCCGTAACATCCACTATTACTGTAACTGAGGGGTACAATTCCCTGACTGTATTACTAGATATGATACTTACTACCACTACCTTTGTACTTAATATTCGGCCACCCAGTACACGGCATAAATATATTATCATAAACACTCTCACGTAGATGAAACGGATCCAACACAAATGTACGAAGTCGAAACAGGTCTTTATTTCTACACAGCGATGGTGTGTAGAACAAGCACTTAATCACTTAATTACATTTATGAATTGAAATAGTATGCACTTTTATGGCAAAGAGTATTCGTCGGTATATCAATAGAGAATGTCCAATCTCTGAAGGCGCAGGTGGTAAATATACGACCTGGAATAGTTAAGGAATAACAGCAATGATACTTTAATGATTATATACTAGATACACTAGAGGGGGTTAATCCGGTCGCTTGTAAGCCGACAGGAGTAGGAGGGGGGGGGGGGGGTAGAATCCGGCTGCCTCGTCCGGCCAAGGGTATCCCAGGTGAACCCACTGTAGTGCCGTTCAATGCGCCGGCGATCCTTGGACCACAGATGAAAGCAGGTGGACTCTTTGTGGGCCGGCTCTCTCCGGTCCACGGGGGAGAGACGTGAAGCGACCTCGTCTTGCAGAGCGTCTCCTCACGTTGCGTCCTCTCCAGGGGGGGGGGTTCCAACACACGGCAGTGTCGGGGGTCTTTATCCATGGAATAATCAAAGTATACAAAGCATAATCCGTGCCTGGGAAGGCGGGCTGTCGTCGGTAGAATAATCCGGTATACAGGTCCACTCGCTCGTCGGCTCTGGGGCTCCTCGGGTGCAGCTTCACATGGGGTCAACCACCCTGGGTAAGCAGCCAGTTCTCTGCCAGAAACGATGGGGTACTGACTACGGTAGTATTCTCACCGCACGAAGCACTATATATTAACAGACTATTATTAGCTTAATAGACTACGTCCAACTCGACGATATAGTGCCAAATGTGACTATTCAAATATTAATATACACGATGTCTCAATACCGATGGTAGGCGAACTTGGCCTTACTCCCACACGTGGCGTCGCGGGGAGGCTTTACGTCTGTGACTCTATTGGAGGGTAAGAAACTGGACTGAAAAGAAAGTCCTACTTTAATAGCGCAGTATATATACGCACTATGAACAAATAGTCCCATTAGTGGTGCGGTAGCCAGATTCCTACGCGGAACTAGGACTTGTTCGTACATGTGGAGCGGTACGTTTGAACTGGGTCTGAGGGGTATGGCAGCCTGGCACCAAGGTCTCGACCAATAGTAGAATGGAGACTATTATGGGATGTTCAGTAGGCTAGAATGGATATTCAATGCATATTGTACAAGGAATATACAAGGGATATCAGGGAATATTAGAGAATATACAAATACAATTAAATATATATATATAAATAAATATATATATTCGGTTTAATCTGGCCCTTCACAACAGCCACCCCCTGAATAGGTCCCAGACCTAATCAGTTAAACAGAGACAGATTAATCGCGTTGTCTATTTACACATAAGGGTTTGCTGTAGGGGTCAGTCAACTTCACAAAGTCATAGGGTTGTAGGGTCATGGTCATCATCGATTGTGTCTGGGAGTCGAGGCAGTTCTATGAGCCTCGCCACGGGACGGGTGTAAGTGCGACCCTGGACGAGCACTTCAGCTGCTCGGACCTTGCCGTCGGCACCGGTGATCACTTTGCTTACGCGGCCGGACGGCCACATAGCTCTGGGCAGTGATTGATCAATAATCATGACGACTGTTCCTTCTGTCAAATTGTCTCTCTCCTTTACCCACTTCTGGCGGGTCTGTAGAGACGGTAGGTAGTGCAGTAGGAAACTGTTCCAAAACTTGTCGGCTAATACTTGGCTGTACCTCCACATTCGTCGGCCGTTCGCTTCTTCAGGCCGGTACATTGTCTGTGGTAATGCAGGATCTAGCCGCCCCATCAGGAGTGTGTTGGGGGTAACTGGGTCGATATCCGCCACATCACTGGAGACATATCCGAGGGGCTTCGAGTTAAGTACTCCCTCAATCTCCGTGAGGACTGTCATTAGGACTTCTTCCGCCACAGTCTGGGCCCCAAGTACTGCGTACAGGGCTGTCTTTATGGAGCGCACTTCTCGTTCCCAAGTGCCACCGAAGTGGGGTGCGTTTGGGGGGTTGAATTGGAAATCAACCTGTGCTGGAGCGAGGTGGGTCTTAAGTTCTGGGCCCATAGCTTGGAAGCTCTCTCTCAGCTCTCTTTCGCCGCCTTTGAAGTTTGTCCCATGATCGGACAATAGGGTAGACGGTCTTCCTTTCCGTGATGTGAATCTACGGAAGGCCATAAGGAACGAGTCTCTCTGGGCTCGCTGCAGTAGAAGCAATTCTGCTTCCTCGTAGTTAGCTGCTGACATATCAGCGGGGGACTTGCACTCCGGGTGGTACCGCAGGAATGTTCTTTGTTGTGCACTCTCTATGGACGTGCAATCGTCTATGTTAGGGTCGGAGGAGGCTACGGTGCTCAATCCACAGAACACAGACTTCTTATTTTCCACCTCCTCTGGACTTGCTTCCCTCGGGATAGGCATGGGCCACTGTCCTTCCGGGAGTCTTAGGAATGCGGGGCCGTCACTGTAGACATTGCGACGGGTGAGGTCATCCAGGGGCATCCCCCGGGTGATGACGTCAGCTGGGTTCTGTTTTGTATCAACGTAGCGCCACTCTGTTTCTCCGGTTAACTCTTCGGTTAAGTCTTGAATCTCGGTGACTCTGACTCCCACGAAGACTTTGTACTTGCATGAGTCCGATTTGATCCAGGTGAGTACCGTCGTGGAATCTGACCACAGGATTGTTCTAGACACCGGTATGGTGAGCTCACGTTGGATGAGCGTGGCTAGGTGCGCTCCGGCTAGGGCTGCGCAGAGCTCTAGACGTGGGATAGATTGTTGCTTGCGTGGGGCTATTCTCGAGCGGGCGAGGACAAATGCTGTGTAGATCTCTCCCCCCTGGTCTTGGGCCCGCAAGTAGGCTACTGATCCGTATGCGACCTCTGAGGCGTCACTGAAGACGTGTAAGTCCATTTTACATGTCTCTGGCCTCACCGTGGGTGGGAAGTAGCTTCGGCGCATATTAACGCCTGGGAGTGAGTGGAGCTCCATCTCCCACTCTCTCCAGGTGGATGCAAGGTGTGCGGGAATGGGGTCGTCCCAGCCCTGGTCCTTGTCCCACAATGCTCGTACAATCATTTTTGCCCTGGTGGTGTACGGTAGAATACATCCTAGCGGGTCATATTGTCGGGCGAGTGTTGTGTACACACTCCGTCTGGTGGTCGGCGCCGCCGCCGGCCTTCCCTGCTCCGTAGTCAGGGGCTTGTGTCTGTAGTGAAGCGAATCTGTTTTGAATCGCCACACCAATCCCAGGGTCATCTCCTGGGCTTCTCCCGGGATTGTAGCCATCCAGGTCTCGCTGCTGGCTGCCTTGTCCTCGGAGGAGAGGCTGCGCAGTACTTGCGGATCGCTGCTGGCCCACTGCCTGAGATCAAAGCCGCCTTTGATCAATGAGGCGCGGAGTTTAATCAGGAGAGCCTCGGCTTCTTCCTGGGTTGAAAGGCTTTGTAGACAGTTGTCTACGTAGAAGCTGTTCTTTACGCTGTGTCGGACCTCTTCGTCCGCTGCTGGGTCCTCTGCTACATGTTTCTGTAGTGCAAATGTCGCACAGCAGGGGCTGCACGTCGTTCCGAAGGGGAGGACTTCCCATTGGTAGATGGCTGGGTGCTCATCTCCTGGAACCGTAACAGGGGCTTGTCCGCCTCTACTAATCTCACCTGCAGGAACATTCCTTTAATGTCCCCGCTGATGGCCACCTTTTCCTGGCGGAAGCGGAGTAGAACGCCGAGTAGGGAGGGGCCGAGTGTGGGACCGGGCAGTAACTCTTTATTCAGATTTTGGGATCCGATCTGGTAGCTGCAGTTAAATACTATGCGGTCTTTACCGTTGTGATGGACCTTGTGGTGGGGCACGTACCACGATTCAGTGGTCTGGTCAGCCTCTTTAATGTCCATCTTTGTGACGTGTCCCGCTGTGATGAGCTTCTCAATCTCAGCACGGTATACACTCTCTTGGGCGGGGTTCTTGGCTAAGCGCCGCTCCGTGTTCAGCAGGTACCGTTCTGTGGCGTCTGTCTTGGCGTGGAAAGTAGGCATTCCTTCTCGCCGCAGGAGTGGCGTGGCGTATCTCAACACGCCGTTGACCGGGACTCTCTTGGTCCCTGTCTCGAGGAGGTGAATTGCGTAAATGTCATCTTTAGAGCGAATGTCTTTCTTTCCGTTCTTAAAGGGCATTTGTTCCAAGGTCCATAGCCGCTCTACGTGTTGCAGGAGTGCGGTTTCTCCCTCTGTGACTCGGGAGTGGAGACATCTAGTGGCTGTACTTCGGTTGAGAGATTTGGCGAGCGGGCCTTGGAGAGTCCATCCCAAACGGGTCTCGACTGCTGCAGGACAGCCTCGGGGTCCGGTATGAACCCGGTCTATCGGGACAATGAGGTCTGCATGGTCGGAGCCTATCAACAGGGTCGGCATAGCATTGTCTATGAGCGGGATCGGTAACTTGCGCAGATGTGCATATTTCTCCATCAGCTTGGCGACGGGGTATGTGTACCGCGACAGTCCTATTTCTTGGCTGGTGAAAGCGTCTGTAATCTGGTACCGTCGCTCAGGCTGGCCGCTTGCTGCGATAGAGAATGAGACATTCTCGCCCTTTATCGTCTTCAAATCTCGTCTTATTGTCCGAATTGTCATTTGGGTTTCGCTTCCCCGCAGCCCTAGCTGGGCCGCAGCGGAGGCGAGCAGCAGGGTCTTCTCTGACCCGTCATCGAGGACGGCGTAAGTGTCCAGGACTTTATTCTGGTAGCTTAGTGTCACACGCACTACTTTTAGGAGTACTCGGGCTCCACTGCTGCTGGCGGGATCGATGTACATGACGCTCGCTTTGCGGCTGGATGGTGCAGGTGAAGGGCGCCGTCTGTTACTGTCGTGAAGTATGTCCAGATGGGCTCCATCGCACTTGGTGCACCTTTTCTTTAAGCGGCATTCGGCTGCCATGTGTGAGCGCGCACAGCGAAAACAGCGCTTGTTGGACTTTATCCATTGACCTGCTTCCTCCGCGTTCAGCTTGGGGAAGGAGTCACATTGCGCTAGCCAGTGTTCTTTCTCACAGTAGGGGCACACTATCTTCCACTTCTCCGTTCTGGAGGGGGTACTGTGGCTCCTGCTGCTCGGTACTGACTCCGATTGGTGCATCACAGTCACCGATCTTCTTCCATCATTTAGTCGTCTGGTTCCTTCTCTGGAGCCAGGGGTGCTCCGTCCGAATGTATCTAGCCGTAGGCTGCTGACTTCTCTCGCCAGGAAGTCTGCTAGATCGAGGAGGTTCGGTTCGGGGCCATTCGGGTCTCTGTGGTCCCTCTGCCGCCTAAAGCGCTCCTGACGAGCGGGCGGCAGCTTCTCCAGGATCCTTTCCACATTTGAGTTGGCGTAAAGTTCATGCCTCCCCTTCTCTCTTTGCGCTCCCAACATCCCTACCAGGGACTGCACTCTGATGGACAGGTCGTCCAGTGCTCGATTGTCTATTGCTGGGGGTAAGCGGTCGATGTGTCGGATCTCCTGGATCACGTAATCCCATATGCGCCCATACCTCTGGTCCAATGCTACCAGCGCTGCTGTGTATGGGGTGGTGGAAGTCGCGTAGGCGAGCGCTATATTATGTGCGCGGGGTACCTTTAAGTGCTTCAGTAGGATGGTGTATTTGTGGCGTTCATCCAATACATCCACCAACATGGTCTCCAGACACATGCGGAGTCCCGTATACTGGGCCCGGTTCTCCTGGGTGAAGTCGGGTACCATAGGCGTGCCAATGTATGACGCTGACTGTGGATACATCGGCGAGCGTTGGGGGAGAGGCCTCCTAGGCGAGTCTCCTCCCGCTCCTTGGTATGGGCTGGTACCGGCAGTGTACCATGGCCCGCTTGTCCAGGTGCTGTTCCTCGGTGCGGGTCGTGCGTCGTGCTCACCCGTGTATAGAGTCGGGGGTCTGTAGCGCAGCTCCGCGGGAGTATAGCCTGGGCTGTACCGGGCCTCCTGGTCCGGTAGAGTACTGTGCTGTCTTCGGGCGTGGTTCTCCTCCTCTTCCTCTTCGTCTTCAGTTAGGTCATCCAGTGCTTGTAGTCTCTGGTTTAGCCTCTCCACAGGATATGCTGCTCCTTCCCGGTTGCTAGGTCTCGCTTGGACCGGTGGGGGGAGGTGGTCTGTGGGGGGTATAGACCTCGTCTGTTGGTCAAGTTCAGGGTTGTTTACTCGGCTAGGGGATGCCGCCCTGGAGGTGTGTCTAGACGAGTTCCTGGAGCCTCTGGCGGAGGGAGAGGGTGTTGTCCGTCTGATCAGCTGTTCTATTAGTTGCGACTGCTGTCTGTCGCGCGCTGCGTCCCGTTGAGCACCGGCTCGTTCTCGGGCCACATTCTCTTCCATCTGAATGCGTCTTATTTCTAGACGTATCTGCTCGTGTTCGCTTCGCTGCTGGATCTGCAGTCGGTCGCGTTCAGCAGCGGCGTTCAGGCTGATGAGGAAGGCCTGCTGTAGGGTCCTCTCTGCCTCGCTGGGAGAAGGCGGTTGTATAGGGGAGCCTTCCCTCGGGGTACTCCTTGCGGAGCCTTGGAGTTCTATCTCCACGGTGCTCTCCCCGTCTTCTTCCGTGCCGAGTTCTCTCTCGGTAGCGTTGTATTCCTCCCGGGACTCATCGGGGACTACTTCTTCAGTACTGGCGGGGTGTGAAGTCATGTCTGGTTCCCACTGGTCCCCACCGTGAACTTGGTCAGTTACATTAGAGCCCGTAGGGGCCTCTATGGTCGGGGTAGTCTGGGCGTTGGGGTTAGACATACTTTTACTTTCTAGTTTTACCGCGTTTACTGTTAGTAGAAGACTAGGTTGTTGACTGACAGCGTAAGCCTCTAAGTACTGAGGGAGCCGTCGTTCGCGCTGCGGGCGTTGGTTAGGAGGATCGTTTCGTGGAGTGTTCATCATAGGCCATTTCAATATTAATAACACTATATTAATATTACACTAATTACCATCCGGCTCGAAGGACCAATTGTAACTGAGGGGTACAATTCCCTGACTGTATTACTAGATATGATACTTACTACCACTACCTTTGTACTTAATATTCGGCCACCCAGTACACGGCATAAATATATTATCATAAACACTCTCACGTAGATGAAACGGATCCAACACAAATGTACGAAGTCGAAACAGGTCTTTATTTCTACACAGCGATGGTGTGTAGAACAAGCACTTAATCACTTAATTACATTTATGAATTGAAATAGTATGCACTTTTATGGCAAAGAGTATTCGTCGGTATATCAATAGAGAATGTCCAATCTCTGAAGGCGCAGGTGGTAAATATACGACCTGGAATAGTTAAGGAATAACTAATACTTTAATGATTATATACTAGATACACTAGAGGGGGTTAATCCGGTCGCTTGTAAGCCGACAGGAGTAGGAGGGGGGGGGGGGTAGAATCCGGCTGCCTCGTCCGGCCAAGGGTATCCCAGGTGAACCCACTGTAGTGCCGTTCAATGCGCCGGCGATCCTTGGACCACAGATGAAAGCAGGTGGACTCTTTGTGGGCCGGCTCTCTCCGGTCCACGGGGGAGAGACGTGAAGCGACCTCGTCTTGCAGAGCGTCTCCTCACCTTGCGTCCTCTCCAGGGGGGGGGGGTTCCAACACACGGCAGTGTCGGGGGTCTTTATCCATGGAATAATCAAAGTATACAAAGCATAATCCGTGCCTGGGAAGGCGGGCTGTCGTCGGTAGAATAATCCGGTATACAGGTCCACTCGCTCGTCGGCTCTGGGGCTCCTCGGGTGCAGCTTCACATGGGGTCAACCACCCTGGGTAAGCAGCCAGTTCTCTGCCAGAAACGATGGGGTACTGACTACGGTAGTATTCTCACCGCACGAAGCACTATATATTAACAGACTATTATTAGCTTAATAGACTACGTCCAACTCGACGATATAGTGCCAAATGTGACTATTCAAATATTAATATACACGATGTCTCAATACCGATGGTAGGCGAACTTGGCCTTACTCCCACACGTGGCGTCGCGGGGAGGCTTTACGTCTGTGACTCTATTGGAGGGTAAGAAACTGGACTGAAAAGAAAGTCCTACTTTAATAGCGCAGTATATATACGCACTATGAACAAATAGTCCCATTAGTGGTGCGGTAGCCAGATTCCTACGCGGAACTAGGACTTGTTCGTACATGTGGAGCGGTACGTTTGAACTGGGTCTGAGGGGTATGGCAGCCTGGCACCAAGGTCTCGACCAATAGTAGAATGGAGACTATTATGGGATGTTCAGTAGGCTAGAATGGATATTCAATGCATATTGTACAAGGAATATACAAGGGATATCAGGGAATATTAGAGAATATACAAATACAATTAAATATATATATATAAATAAATATATATATTCGGTTTAATCTGGCCCTTCACAACAATTACCCATCGATGTACAATTGTCCTGATAGCTCCGCTGCGGTCACTAAGGCTCTAAGAGTAGCTACTTCGATTGGGAACTGGAGGGTTTTTCTTCTAGTAGGATACAGTCTCTTAACCATACCCCGGGCGGGGGGTGGCTGTGATGATGCTTTGTTGGTTACATCAACGATAGGTATTTCTTCGGGGTCAGGGTGGAATACATCAGATTCTGATGTATGAGCTCTCCTTGGGCTATTAGGAGAGGCAACCATACACCTGTCGGGGTTTGGCGGTGATGAATCCGGCGATGAAGTCTCCCACATCGTTGAAAGAGGGCTGTAACTAGTCGGGGTGTTTAGGAGGCTTAGCAATGAAGGAGTTTTAGTTGAACCATACATGGCTACGGGTAATGTCTCAACTTCTTCGTCTGGAACGTATAGTGGAGACAGGCGAGCTAGTTAAAAGGATCTTCCCCGTGTCTCACATACAAAGCAAAGGTTGGTTGCGGTGAAGGAGGGTCAATGAAACTATACCCGCCAAAGGGTAGTGTCTCAACTTCGTCCGGCGTATATAATGGGGACAGGCTTGTTCCAGGCTTTTCTAGGGTCTCTCTAAGAGGAACTCTCTAAATATATAGGTTTTTATCCTACACATACCCCCCCTCTATAGCGTCATACAGACCCTTCCACCCAACTTATCTTCACTCACCCCTAACAGGCTGGACTAGTTTGACAGTTCAGACCCCCACAGGGGAAAAAACGTGCTGTAACACCTATGGTAATCACCCCCACACAGAAATACATCCACCTAGAAATACACACCCACACAATCTTAACCATACCCTGTCGTCAAGCGAATGGTGCTACCACATTTCTTCAGACATTTCTTCCGGTCTTTGACTGAAACTTTGAAAACAAATCACTCAGTTTAAAAGGTGTTTAAAGTATCAGCATTGTAGCGTATAATTTGAAATGGGTAATTTCTTCAGCATGACTACCAGTTATATTATGAGTTTTATAACCTATGATCTCACAATGCTTTTAAAACATGCTATCGCTAATCAAGTCTGCGATGCCCACTTGTACACTGTAACCGGAAATGTCAATAGTGAGCGCTTAAGGCTTTTTGAAAATATGTTGAACCTGGTGAGAGAGAAGGGTTTGCTATATAACTGGCAATATATGATAGAGAATCTCTCAAAGGATGAAAGTATTCTATTTGAAAACGGCTTAGTTACTATTTTAGATCATATGAATGGTAATTTTGATAGAGCACATCTGTTATGCTTATACACGGTAATAGTGGATGTTACGGCTTTTAAACTGAAAAATCATAAGTGTTTAGAAACTTTAGATATTAATCACATTATTGATGTTATGCATGCTTATATTATAGATAAAAAAGGTTACAGCATGATCTGTAATATTCTTTAATACATTTTTATAATATACCCAACTGCGTTTTTTTTACCTCAAGGTGTAATAATTGCTTTGTATGATTTTAAGTTCCTCCTAGTAATAATAAAAATATTATTCAGTTGTGTAACTATCTTCAGCTCTATGAATGGGGTCACTTTAAAACTTCGAAATGTCATCACTGTCTGTTAAATGTAATGCATGAAAACATTTTACCATTTGTTAGGACCATGATCAAATCAAATCATATTTATTTGTAAGGTCCTACAATACATACATCAATGTCCCCTTGGGAGAAACACATCTTCTTTAAACAATTCAAGAAGAAGTATCACAATAAATCATGAATAAGACAAAAATACCATAAAGTACAACTAATTTTAAATAAATGAATGCAACACAGTCATACATATCCTTGCAAATGTATGTAAAAACCTATCAATAGGAAGAAAATGCACCTCAGACCTAGTGCTAGGGTTTAACCCTTGACCCTTTCAAGGGGGTCTCCCTTCTTAGATGTCGTTGACAGCAGTGGTGCAATAAAACAGGCAAACAGCCAACAGACAAGCAGTTACAATAAAACATACCATCACATTTGATATGTATAGAAAAGGTGTAATTCCCATAGCAGGAGTCGAACCCGCGCCGCCCTGTTGAAACCAGGGAATCCTTACCGCTAGACCATATGGGATTTCATGTGGTATACTGTACAAAACCTGTTTACACTCAGACGGGGCTCCAGGGTCGGATATTTATCTTTCTGTACACGTTTTTTAAGTGAAATATATTAGTAGAACTCTTTTTACATCATTCTACATAAGAGTTCCATGTTTTGATATTATAAATGAAATGTCTCATTGTTTTAAGGTGTTTCATACAAAATATAATCGATCCACTATACCCCCTGTAACGGGGTACAGTGTATCGCTACCTAGCCCTTGTGCCTCCCTGGTCATGAAAACTACTTTTTTGAAATATTTTGTGTGTGTGTGTGAGCACAGCGGTGTCTGTGTTTATTATTATTTCATGAAATTGGGAAAATATCTTCATTTTACATGTGTTCATTATGTCAAAGGCTTATAATTTGAAACACTCTCAAACAAAAGTTATAGTGTTTAGTACCTACGGGGGACCTGGGATCAGTTTTCATCTGCACCGCTCCCATGTTAAAAGGCATTTTTTTATCTGCTCTCATTCGTTCAATTCTAGATATAATTATAAAATGCAATGTTCTACAACACAGTCAGTGATCAAGCTTTCGACCCATGATGCCGATTTCGAACACAAGGTGGCGCAATAACACTGCAGACCACCGGCTACTAACCATGCAAGAGGCGGGGATATAATGGGGAATGTCGTGTGTGTGAGATACAGGTCATGCACAGAACAGTGGCGTCGCGTGGGTAAAATAACAGGGGAAGCCAAAAAAAAATTATAAAAAAAAAATTATTGAATATTTTTATAATTTTTTTTTTTTTTTTTTTTTTTTTTTTTTCAGTCAAGCAGTCACCATGTACACTACAGTATGGCTCGGCGGCCAGTCAAACTTTCTTTTTATTTATTTAACAGATTGCAGAATGGGTACAATACAGTACGGCTCAATACACACAATTGTATAAGGGGATGCAGACCAGAGAAAGACGTTTGTCTTGTTTACATCAGGGTCATTAATACTGCTGGAGCATTGGTTAATTTTTGGTCCGATTCTTCCTTGCACGATTTTGCGCGCCGCGTGGGAGCAAATTCGAGACACATATTCGGTTGCAAAAAGGTGTCCCACGGTCTCATCTATGGCCGTGAATATTTTCACGCGGATCGGAATCACGGCGCGCCCGTGGGACACTTTTCCGTTTCGGCGAGTTTATTCCACGCTTTCTGTTTTCCTTTTCTAAGCATTTTAGGGGCTACATGTGAATGAGTAAAAGTTGCGGGACGCCCAGATGTTTCCACGATAGAAAGCTCGCGTGGATCCCATAATAGGCTCACTTAATACAGCGTTTTTAAAATCACGCGACATTTTCAGGGTCGCGAGCCGACCTTTTCCCCTCGTTTTCGATGATGGAAGTGATTTAGGAAAAGCTTCGGCACGCCGAGAGGTCCCCGTGGATTTAAGCTCGCGAGGATCGGGGCAATATTCGGCCCGTGGGAACAGTTACGGGTTAATACAATGTTCAGAGTGCAGAGGGGAAAATATGCTGAGTGTTTTCCTCTCAGCCCCGTTTTAAACTTTTAGGGTGTGGCAGTCAGCTCGAATCTGATTGGCTAGGATCGGATTTGGACTCTATAATGCTGGAAGCCTGGAGAAAGAGACCTACCATCTGCCTCCTCTCCTGCTGCAGTGAGCATAGTGAGGCTGACAGTGTGTTAGAGGGAGTGAGAAGGAGAAGAGGGAGACATTAAAAAAAAATAAAAAATTATAACACAGATGCACAGATGAAAAAGAATGTAAACTATATTAAAAAAAAATTATATATATATTTTTTTTTTTCATATTTCATATTTGATATTAATTCATATTTTAATATTAGGGAGGCATGGCTTCCGTTGGCTTCCATAAGGATTCGCCACTGGCACAGAAGCTTCAAACATGTACTGCAAAGTGGGCTAAAACAATATTCGCAGGAGGCAGTGGTTGTTTACGCAGGTGCGACTGATGAAAGCAATTGTTCGGGGAGGTGGCCCGTTGTGGGGACCTACAGCTTGTGGGGACCTATAGTTGCCGGAGGGGGACGCGTCGCTGGCCGATGAAGTTCTTCTCGAACATGCTGGACGTGTCCCTCTACAATGCATTGGTGCTGTGGCTGGCCATAGAACCAGGCTGGAACGTCGGGAGGAAGTACAGAAGGAGGCTATTTATTGACGAGCTCGCAACCAAGCTCGTCATGCCGCAGGTGGCCATCAGAGAGAGGTGGCCATCAGAGAGAGGTTGCCCCGCGGGCTAAGCGCTGCCGGCATTGTGCAAGATGCCAGGCACAGCGCCCGGCAACAAGCAGCAGCAGCAGCGGCGAGACCACCACCACCGGCTAAGCGGCCGTGCTATCTCTGCCACGGGAAAAAAAACCCGAATGGAGAGGCACTGTCATATGTGCACAAAGTCTGTGTGCAAACACCACAGCGATTCTGTTTGTAACATATGTAAAATAAAATGAATTATAAAGAAATCTATTTGTCTTTTTTCTTCAGGTATGTTCATAAACGTGCGTTTCGCCATGTCCAGACCAATATGCGTAAATTCTTTTTTCTAATGAGCACATAATGTGAGTATAATGTGCAGCTGGTTGAAACGCTGGGATATTATGTATAAAATGTAGAAATGAATATTTGTATGTGTAACGGGTGTAAAACTCACTCCCCAGAGGCATCCAAACTGAGCGCTTAGGAGGGAATTCCTTTCTTGGCGCAGCGGTTTGTGATGTCGCCCGCAGTGCGGACGCCTGGGGTTCGACTCCCACTCAAGGCATGGTCGAATTCGTGGCAGGGGCGAGTTGCCTTTGTTACACTGGTGCCGTAGACCCGGATGCCTTGGGTGGTGTGAGTTTAGGGGGGGTGAGTGTAACGGGTGTAAAACTCACTCCCCAGAGGCATCCAAACTGAGCGCTTAGGAGGGAATTCCTTTCTTGGCGCAGCGGTTTGTGATGTCGCCCGCAGTGTGGACGCCTGGGGTTCGACTCCCACTCAAGGCATGGTCGAATTCGTGGCAGGGGCGAGTTGCCTCTGTTACATATGCACGTTGAATATACTTTCCTCACAGAGCGAGCCCACTTGTGTGAGTTGTATCACCAGCCAGCTAGATCACTGTGACTGGTCACGCCTATCTGCTCCCGGCTGCTCACTGGTGAGACGAGAGAGGGCTCGCTCTACCATGGGAGTGGCTCTGTGTTGAGAAATATAGCGGCAAATAAGTCTACTGTACCCCCGCTAGACATATTAGTTATAACCGGTCCTTTCTAAAGTTAGACTCTCGGCTATTTCTGACCGAAATAGTCTACCTTTCTTTTTTATAATGGCAGATTCTTATTCACAGGTATTTTGTCCTGTTTTGACATTCTGTAAAGTAGGGTCAAAAATTTATAGATATATGGTGAATATGGCGGTTTCTCAGGGTTTTTTCAATAAAAACTGACGTGGTATCAAACAAACACTAATTTAAGTGGTTAAAATTCGAAAATATGTGTAATTTATTACAGATATCCTGAGAATAGGCTATGAATGTTAAACATGGGTAAAAAAAAAAAAAAAAAATAGTAAACAGTTAAAATTATATGGCTTTAAACATGATCCATCATTTCATCTCTTAAGCCCAGTGAGTGTCAGCAGTTCTAGGGAGCCACATAGATGGGAGGCCGAAGGTCTCTAGAGGCTTCCGTTAATGAAATGATTGATCTGGTTTTACAGAGTATATGTTATTGTAATATGAACTACATAATATACTATAATAACACATTTCCGTTTGTTGGCAACGGTTTTTGGGTCATATCTTTATGAAAATTAATGTGTTGATAAGATAAAAACTACCTACGTTTGTGAAAAGGGGCGTTGCTGCGGAACCAATCAAAACGCGTTACAACGTCAGGTGACTTGATTTCTCCCAATGACATTCCTCAAGCTCCGGAAACTAGGAAGTAAATTTGCGACTCGTCTGTTGACAACACTGGATTTAGCTCTGCATCGGTAAGCTCTCAATACTCATATACATTACTATTGAAATGCATTTTTACTTAACTTTACAGCATTATTCAAACGTGATAGGAAGTTATGAGTCATCAGCTGTTTATATGCAGTCCGTTTTGACTTCCGATTACACATTGGAAAATGTTGTAGCCAGCTCACAGACTAACATTACGTTAGCATTTTAACTTTCTCAGATAGCAATCTAACATTACGTTAGTGTAAATCAAACAACTCTAACCCAATACTAATAATAATAACTTGTTTCACATTCTTGCTGTGTGTTACACTATGCCACTATGGTATAGCGGTATGTGTTGTTGCCTGTGACGTTGTACTGCTACATCTATTTATGACATACCAGATTTGTAAATACAGTACTGTTTGTCACAAGACGTTGTCACAACCGTTACATATGTACAAAATATACTGTCTCATAAATATACTCTTCCAATATATAAATATACATATAAATATATTGTTTTAGATGCTGTTGTCACTATGAATTACAAATGGGGGGCCCTGATGTAAACAAGACAAACGTCTTTCTCTGGTCTGCATCCCCTTAACAATAGTTTGATATTGGATGGTCCCTGTGCTGTTGTTTACTGTCTATCTGTATGTCATGTATGTAATATGTTATGATGAATTGAAAATGGGGGACCCTGATGTAAACAAGATGAAAGTATTTCTCTGGTCTGCATCCCATTAACAATTGTGTGTATTGAGCTGTACTGTACTGTACCCATTCTGCAATCTGTTAATATGATGAATAACGTTATCTATTGTAGTAACAATGTTCCAAAATGTATTGATTGTTTTTCTGTTTCCCCAGATGATCAACCCTGGACCACACGACAGATATATTCTAGGCCTAATTAACCCTAGCCTGAGGGTTCTATAGTAATCAATCATGCAAGCTCAAAGATTGAGCTCTTGAGGTGACTGGCCCTGCTCTATATCAAGAACCATTATCAGAGTGGCAACTGCAGGACCTGTATTTCCCAAAACAATGAATATCATGATTGAATGAGAGGCCATGGTAAACAGCACAGTGAATAAACAATGTGCAGTCCCCTTATATATTGTTCTGGATAGAAGTGGGGCCAGGCTAATCTGCAAGAGCTCAACTTTTGAACAAGGATGGTCATCCTCTCACATAAGCTGTCCGGGGACGACTCACACAGCTCTCTACTCTCTGGGCCCTGGACTGGACACCCCTCCACTGTACTAGTTACACATTACACACATACAAATGACAATAACACTATGTAACAACCATCAAATGCACTCACAGCACACACATCCACACGCACACACTCACTTTAAACAAACAACTGACTGCAGCACCCACTTTAGAACACCTAAACACACTTTATATTTATTGGCAAAGAATTTGCACTACAACCCATACCTCATTACACCTTACTGTAAATTGTACCTCATCCCATTTATGCATTGTACTGTATAGTATATTGTATTGTAACTCAGTTACTTTTCTACTCTGCATTGTACATTGTATGTATATATTGAACACTTGTCTACGTACTTGACTTCTATTTTATACTTATCTATTTTTATCTAGCACAATCTCTGGAGCAAAACAGAAAGAAGCATTTTATATAAAAGTATTCTGTACTTCTGTATGACAACTAATAAAGAAACTTGAACATCAAAAAATCAACATTCTGTTCTCTATGCCAGGCTAGATCTGACCTTGACTCATGTTACAGGATTAATACACACTTTATACACAAATTGCATATAGCATTCTCTTTGGTAGCATTCATTCTGTGTTTATTGTGTCATACTGGGGAATAATATTAATATTATTATGTCCTATTGGGGACATAATTTTAAATTCTGAGCAATTCAATCGTTTTTTTTTATAGAGGACGTCTGACATTGATTGAAAACGGTTAACAGATTGCAGAATGGGTACAATACAGTACAGCTCAATACACACAATTGTTAAGGGGATGCAGACCAGAGAAAGACTTTCGTGAGAGACCAACAAAGTGAGGTATGTAATACATTTCGAATCAAATTGTGGTCGGTTAGATCTAACGTTAATATCACGTTATCCATCTAATGGATAGCAAGCTCACCTGACGTCGGTATGGCTTGCGAAATACAATCTTATAGTAAGAAACAAAACACAAGTTGAACATAGTTTTGAACGTTTTATTACAATAGTATTTAGGTCGGACCGTCGGATAGATCTAACGTTAATATCACGTTAACCATCTAAAGCTCATCTGTGACGTCGTTATGGTTAATGCAGTGTGAAATACAATCTTATATAGTAACAAAACAATACACAAATTGAACATAGTATTTACTGTCTCATGTTGTGTATAATCCAGCTAGCGTTCCAGTCAGATCCATTCTCCGTTGTTCTTGTTGACAATTTTGGGGTCCCGAAATCCCGTTTCTGTATCCTGATTGGTTTATCAGCTAGAGGTGTCCAAAGATATGCATGAGCAAACATTTAATTTAAATGTAAGATTACGAACACTGATGACCAACAGACGGCTGGCCAACAAACGTATTTTGACTCAACATAATAACTAGATATCACACACAAAGAATTGTGTAGTCTGCCAACATGGATCAATCAAGTTCACTTTAGACAGACTCGGCCTCCCATCTAACAAGGGCACTGTGAATCAGTCCAGATATTATACATTATTTTTTCACAAACAGCATCTTTATTGTGTGAACGATGCAAAACTTTCATGTAGAAATAAGACAAGTCAACAATAGACCTATCAACCAGACCATCACTGAAACAATATGAATTGTTTTTGCTAGTAGCCTATGTAGAACCCTGCATAGTGCTGGGAACTTTCGCACACGCATCTGACACATCCTGTACATTTGGACAAATGAATGTGAATGATATATTCCTATCTGTGACCAAGATAATCATGGTAAAACCTAACATTGTATTATTTTCATGGTTATAATGAATAAAATTCATCTTTGTTTTATGGTGTTTCATGCTAAATGGTTCTTAAAACGAATTTCCTTCAATAATCTGGACAGGGATCAAACAACCTCTGTATATTGCTGGTAATACTCTGCATTTAACTTTTTTTCTGCAAAATTAATAAACATTTTATTGCTATGTTCTCTTGTATGTGAAGTATTGTATCAACAACTCTAATAAATAATGGCTTTATGTTACTTTCATACGTGTTAGCCATACTACACACTAACTCAACTATGGTGAGTGAGTTAAAATGTATTTGTCTTAGAACTATCATCTTTGAGCTGTTTGAATATTTCCTATCGTGTGTAACTGTAGGATTTAATGCATATCGATATATTGAGAGCATAAAGTAGTACTCAGGGGGGCTTTCTTATTATTTAGTGTGGCTAGAATTTTTTTTAACTAGATGCTGTTCTGCAAAGTAATTCATAAATGTACTAGTTGTATAATATACCTTAGAACAGTTTAAAGAAAATACCTTTGGGGCTTGATCGTACTAAACTTCTAAAAATACATCTGTATTGAAACACTTGGTTTTTCACAACACACATACATCCAAATGCACACACTCACTTTAAACAAACAACACACGGCAACACCCACTCTCCACACTTTAGAACACCTAAACACATTTTATATTTATTGGTAAAGGATTTGCACTACACCCCATACCTCAGTACACTTTACTGTAAATTGTGCCTAAATTGTATCTCACCCCATTTCTGTTTTACAGTATATAGTATTGTATATTAGTATTGCATAGTATATTGTATATTGTATGGTAACTCAGTTACTTCTATTCTGCACCGAACATTGTACATGTATATACTGAACACTGTGTCTACGTGACTTTTAGTTTTACTTCTATTTTACATGGTATACTATTTTATTTCATACTATCTCTTGTCTAGCACAGTCTCTGGAGCGTAACAGAAAGAAGCATTTTGTATAAAAGTATTCTGTACATCTGTATGACAACTAATAAAGAAACTTGAAACTCATGTTTTTTACATGTACCATTGTAGTTTCTGCTAAATATCCTGCAAACATGTTTTCAGGTGACAATGATATAACTGCAAATTGTCTATAGTAGATACAAAAATAATAGATGTTTTGCCTTGCACTGTTTAGAACTATAGTGTTTGCAAATATTATGTCTGTTTTACTTGTGTGTACCACATTAGAGTTGCATTCTTGCATGACAGTTGGTATACATATACAGCTTATTTGTTATGGTTTGTAACCGACCTCAAACGCAACGGCACAGACAGGAAGTTCAGAGTTAGCCAAAAGCTAGGGCGTATTTATTTACAGAGTCACAAGATGGATGAGGTACAGTAATCAAACAAACGGGGATCTGGCATGTGACGATGTAGCGGCTCTGCAGATACTCCCAGTAGATAGTGGTGAGGAATTGGCATGCGACATTGTAGCGGCTCTGCAGATACTCCCAGCTTTCACTCACGGTGGAAAACAGAGAGAGAGAGAAATCAGAAACAGCCCAACGAACACACAGAGGCAGAGAGGTGACTGAGTCCAGTATTAATCCCAAGTGACTTGATCTTCGGTGTACCACACACAAGTTAGCTGAGTCCAGTGAAAAACAACACAGTATTCTTCAGTGTTATTCTAACACACAATTTAGCTGAGTCCAGTGCGAAACAAAACGGAATTCTTCAGTGTTATCCTAACACACAAATTAGCTGAGTCCAGTACAAAACAAAAACGGTATTTCTTCAGTGTTCACCAAACACACAAAAAACTGATAATCCAAAAGGACTGTTTCCAAAAACTCACCAGAGCGCAACGCGTAAAGCGGGCAGATAACGAGGCGCAGCTCCAAACGGGGAACCAGGTTCTCCACAGCGGTTCTCCACAAAAAGGTCCTGGAGAGAAAGAAGACAGGAACAGCGACGGGGAAAGGCAGGTATATGCAGTTGTATTCCAGAACGACCCAACATCGATAGCAAGGAGGTCTGTGTATATAAAGCCTTCAGGTGCACAAATTACAAACTGTGACAGCTGCGGGATGAGATTGATACTTGCTCCAAAAGCGTGTGGCGGGGAATGCACCAATCAACACGGCACCTTAAAGGAACGGAGCGCGTGGCGGGGAATGCATCAATCAACATAGTACCTTAAAGGAACGGAGCGTGTGGCGGGGAGCGGACCAAACCTCACAGTACCCCCCCCTCCACGGGAGCCACCCGGCGACCAGCCCGACCCGGCTCGCCCGGATGGGCACGATGGAAGTCGGTGATCAGGCCGGGATCCACGATGAGCTGGCGGGAGACCCAGCTCCGTTCTTCCGGACCGTACCCCTCCCAGTCCACCAGGTACTGGAACCCCCGACCCCGCCGTCGAACGCCCATCAACCGGCGGACCTGCCACTGGGGGTGACCGTCCACCATCTCGGGAGGAGGTGGTTCCGGAGCAGGAGGCATCAGGGGACTGAGAGAGACAGGCTTAACCCGGGACACATGGAAAACGGGGTGAATGTGCATGGACGCAGGAGGCTTAAGACTCACCGCCGCCGGACTGAGTACCTTCAGAACCTCAAAAGGACAGACGAACCGGGGGTTAAGCTTCTTGGCCGAGGACCAACAGGAGAGGAGGAAGGCCGAATGAGTCTTGCTTCCAAGGACTCAGAGATATATTGATCCATCGCTGCCTTCTCAGGGACGGTCAGACTGTAGAGGCGGCTGCCGGGAAGGGGAGCCCCTGAGCGGAGGTCGATGGCACAGTCGTAAGGCCGGTGAGGCGGAAGGGCCTGAGCCCTGGACTTACTGAGAACCTCCTTGAGGTCGTGGTACTCGGGGGGTATGGTCGAGAGGTCCGGAGGCGGCTCACAAACGGATCTCCGGGGCGAGGGACAGGACGCCGCCTGAAGACACTGGGCATGACAGGAGGAGCTCCACCCCCTGATGGTACCGGAGGACCAGGCGATGTGGGGCTCGTGCAACGCGAGCCAGGGCCGGCCCAGGACTACTGGGACAAGAGGGGATCTGGTGATAAAAAACTGGAGTCTCTCAACGTGGTTACCAGCAATGGTGAGCAGGACAGGACAGGTGCGTTGAGTGATGTCAGCCAGGCGGTGTTGGTCCAATGCGAATACCTCCAATGGCCTCACGAGGTCCTCAAGTGGAATGTTGGCCCAGGTAGCAAACTCGAAGTCTAGGAAACTCTCGTCAGCCCCCGAGTCAATGAGTGCCTCCACCGTGGCCCGTTGGTCCGCCCAGGCCAGGGTGACGCTCATCAGACGGCTAGGTGGTGCACGGCTCTGGGAACGAGAAAAACGGCTCACCAGGATCTCCCGGGGTCCCGGCGAGCCTGGTCTTTTGGCCGGGTGGGGCAGTTGGCGATACGGTGTCCATCCCAACCGCAGTAGAGGCAAAGGCCGGACCTGAACCTCGCCTCCCGTTCAGCTTGGCTAAGATGTGAACGTCCCAGCTGCATGGGTTCCTCCCCGGGCACCGAACGGGAGGGGAAGGGGCCACCAGTCGTGTTGGGAGCAGGGCGGACCGCAGTACCGTCACGAGTACGGGGGGTCTGGAGAACCTCTGGAGGTCCCTGTCGGGTTCTCTCACGTCTTCTCTCCTGCAGGCGTCCGTCGATGCGAATGGCGAGGCTGAATAGATCCTCGAGGGACTCAGGTTCCTCACGGGTCGCGAGCTGGTCCCTGACAGCGTCGTTGAGCCCCCTCATGAAGGTGAGACGAAGCGATTGATCGTTCCAACCGCTCTCCGTTGCCGCCAGTCTGAACTCCAGCACGTAGTCGGTGACCCCGCCACTGCCCTGCTGGAAGGTGCCCAACCGGGCTCCAGGGTCCTGGCCACGGGCTGGGTGGTGGAAAACCCTGCGGAGCTCAGCCACGAAGTCTGGGTAGGAAAAACAGAAATCAGCCCCCATTGCCCAGGAGGCAGTGACCCACTGGGCTGCCCGGCCTGAGAGCAAGTTAGTCATGTAAGCCACTCGGGCTCCCCTTGAAGTGAATCGGCTGGGTTGATGACAAAAAACCAACTCACATTGCATGATGAATGTGGCACAATCCTCGAAGTTACCATCGAACAACCGTGGTTCGGAGAGACGGGGCTCCCGAGGTGCGGGATCGGGAGGCGCGGGGCCTGCCAGGGCTGCGGGTGATGCTCCGGCCGAGGCTCCTGAAGTAAGTGGGGTTACAAGCAAGGTGTTAACGGTTTCACTCAGCGCTTGTAATTGGTGGAGAATATTAGACTGCTGGCTAGCCAGAGAGCCAAGGGACTCCTGAATAGGCAGGACCTGGTCTCGGAGCTCCTGTACAGCAACCGCAGCCGCACCTAGCTGTAGGCTGTGGTCGTTGGTTAACAATATCTGGACCGCCAACGTTGTTCTGACCCTCTCTGTGTCGGCTGAGGTCGTCATGGTTGGGTCGTAAAGTTATGGTTTGTAACCGACCTCAAACACAACGGCACAGACAGGAAGTTCAGAGTTAGCCAAAAGCTAGGGCGTATTTATTTACAGAGTCACAAGATGGATGAGATACAGTAATCAAACAAACGGGGATCTGGCATGTGACGATGTAGCGGCTCTGCAGATACTCCCAGTAGATAGTGGTGAGGAATTGGCATGTGACGTTGTACCGGCTCTGCAGATACTCCCAGCTTTCACTCACGGTGGAAAAACGGAGAGAGAGAGAAATCAGAAACAGCCCAACGAACACACAGAGGCAGAGAGGTGACTGAGTCCAGTATTAATCCCAAGTGACTTGATCTTCGGTGTACCACACACAAGTTAGCTGAGTCCAGTGAAAAACAACACGGTATTCTTCAGTGTTATTCTAACACACAAATTAGCTGAGTCCAGTGCGAAACAAAAACGGAATTCTTCAGTGTTATCCTAACACACAAATTAGCTGAGTCCAGTACAAAACAAAAATGGTATTTCTTCAGTGTTCACCAAACTCACAAAAAACTGATAATCCAAAAAGACTGTTTCCAAAAACTCACCAGAGCGCAACACGTAAAGCGGGCAGATAACGAGGCGCAGCTCCTAAACGGGGAACCAGGTTCTAAACAGCGGTTCTCCACAAAAAGGTCCTGGAGAGAAAGAAGACAGGAACAGCGACAGGGAATGGCAGGTATATGCAGTTGTATTCCAGAACGACCCAACATCGATAGCAAGGAGGTCTGTGTATATAAAGCCTTCAGGGGTGCTAATTACAAACTGTGACAGCTGCGGGATGAGATTGATACTTGCTCCAAAAGCGTGTGGCGGGGAATGCACCAACCAACACGGCACCTTAAAGGAACGGATGTTATGGTTTGACACCGACCCCAAACGCAAACGGCACAGAGAGAGTTGTTTCAGAGTTAGCCAAAATCAAGGGCGTGTTTATTCACTGAGTGAACAGAAAGAATTTGGTGGAGAACAGAACAAACTGGGAAACAGGCATGTGAGGAATGTTTGCTGCTCTGCAGCTTCTCCCGGGGGGTTACGTTTGTGGAATCTGTCCGTGACGTCTGAGCCGCTCTGCTGAATCCTCCCAGCATATACTCCGGGGTGGAGGCGGATAGGGAGAGAGAGAGTCCGAGTTAGCTCAGTGCACAATTGAAAACTGACAGGTGACAGGTGAAGTGACTTGTCCAACAAATAAATCCAAGTGACAGAATCTTCGGTGTGAAACACACAGTGAGCAATGTCCAAACAATAAATCCAAGTGACAGAATCTTCGGTGTGAAACACACAGTGAGCAATGTCCAAACAATAATAAATCCAAAGTGAATATCCAACAGGCAAAAAGGGTGAGAACAGTCTGAACGAAAAACAGGATCTCTTCAGTGCTTTAACACACACAAAAAACGATTGAATCCAAAAGACTGTCTTACAAAAAACTCACCAGAGCGCTGTGCGTGAAGCGGGCGGATCAAACAGGGCGAGCGCTTCGTAACGGGGAAGCAGGTTCTCCAAACGGAATATTTCTCGAGAGTCCTGGAAGGCAAAGAACAGGGAAAGCAGCGACGGAAGGAAACGGCAAATGCTGAGAATATTTCAGAACGATCCAACATTGATAATAGGGGAATCAGGGTATATAAAGCCAAGGGGTGCTTAATGACAAGCTGTGACAGCTGCGGGATGAAATTGATCATTGCTCCAGAAGCGTGTGGTTGGGGGAGCACCAATCAAACGGCATCTACAGGAAGAAGCGTGTGGAGAGGAGAATGCAATTAATTAACCGAAAACAGAGCGAGTGGGTGGGGAGCGGACCAATCATCACAGTACTTAAAGAAGCCCGTGGTGGGGAAATAACCAAACCTCACAGTACTCCCCCCTCCACGGGAGCCACCCGGCGACCCACTCGGCCCCGGCCTGCCCGGACGGGACCGAAGGAAGCCGGCGATCAGGGGCACTGGAGAGGGGGACAAAGACAGAGGACCGGCGAGGGAGGCCGGAGACGGGGACTGGGGCCCGACAGCGGAGGCCGGGCACGGGGACAGAGGACCGGCGAGGGAGGCCGGAGACGGGGACTGGGACCCGACAGCGGAGGCCGGGCACGGGGACAGAGGACCGGCGAGGGAGGCCGGAGACGGGGACTGGGGCCCGACAGCGGAGGCCGGGCACGGGGACAGAGGTCCGGCGAGGGAGGCCGGAGACGGGGACTGGGACCCGGCGAGGGGGCTGGACGGCACCTGAAGACACTGGGCACGACAGGAGGGGCTCCACCCCTTGATGGTACCGGAGGACCAGGCGATGTGGGGCTCGTGCAGCGCGAGCCAGGGCCTGCCCAGGACCACAGGGACAAGAGGAGAGCTGGTGACGAAAAACTGGAGCCTCTCAACGTGGTTACCAGCAACGGTGAGAAGGACTGGACAGGTGCGTTGAGTGACGTCAGCCAGGCGGCGATGATCCAGCGTGAAGACCTCCAAGGGCCTCTCGAGGTCCTCAAGTGGAATGTTGGCCCGGGTGACAAACCCAACGTCCATGAAACTCCCATCAGCACCAGAGTCCACGAGTGCACCCACCGTCGCCCGCTGGTCCGCCCAGGCTAGGGTGACGTCCGCCAGACGGTTAGGTGGTGCACGGGTGGGGGAACAGGAAAAACGGCTCACCAGGATCTCCCGGGGTCCCGGCGAGCCTGGTCTTCTTGGCCGGGTAGGGCAATTGGAGACACGGTGTTCATCCCGGCCACAGTAGAGGCAACGGCCGGAGAAGAGCCTGGACGCCCGTTCGGCCGGGCTAAGGCGGTTGCGTCCCAGCTGCATGGGTTCCTCCTCGGTCACGGCTCGGGAGGGAACAAACCCACCAGTCACGGAGGGGGCAGGACGGTCAGCACTGTAGAGGCGGCCGCCGGGAAAGGGAGCCCCTGAGCGGAGGTCGATGGCACAGTCGTAAGGCCGGTGAGGCGGAAAGACCTGAGCCCTGGACTCACTGAAAACCTCCTCGAGGTCGTGGTACTCGGGGGGTACGTCTGGGGTACTGAAACCCTCCTCGAGGTCGTGGTACTCGGGGGGGTACGTCTGGGGGTCCCCGTCGGGTTCTCTCACGTCTTCTCTCCTGGAGGCGTCCGTCGATGCGAATGGCGAGGCTGAACAGGTCCTCGAGGGACTCAGGTTCCTCACGGGTCGCGAGCTGGTCCCTGACTGCGTCGTTGAGCCCCCCCATGAAGGTAAGACGAAGTGCTTGGTCGTTCCAACCGCTCTCCGTAGCCGCCAGTCTGAACTCCAGCACGTAGTCGGTAACCCCGCCGCTGCCCTGCCGGAAGGTACCCAACCGGGCTCCAGGGTCCAGACCACGGGCTGGATGGTGGAACACCCTGCGGAGCTCAGCCACGAAGTCTGGGTAGGAGAAACAGAAGTCTGCCTCCATTGCCCAGGAGGAAGTGACCCACTGGGCTGCCCGGCCTGAGAGCAAGTTAGTCATGTAGGCCACTTGGGCCCCCCTTGAAGTGAAACGACTGGGTTGATGACGAAAAACCAACTCACATTGCATGATGAATGTGGCACAATCCTCGAAGTTACCGTCGAACAACCGTGGTTCGGAGAGACGGGGCTCCCGAGGTGCGGGATCGGGAGGCGCGGGACCTGCCAGGGCTGCGGGTGATGCTCCGGCCGAGGCTCCTGAAGGAAGTGGGGTTATAAGCAAGGTGTTAATGGTTTCACTCAGCGCTTGTAAGTGGAGGAGAATACTAGCCTGCTGGCTAGCCAGAGCCCCCAGCGACCCCTGAATAAGCAGGACCTGCTCTTGGAGTTCCTGTACAGCAGCTGCAGCCGCATCTAGCTGTAGGCTGTGTACCTTGGTTGACTCTATCTGGACTGCCAATGCTGTGCTGACTCTCTCTGTGTCGGCTGGGGTCGTCATGGTTGGATCGTAATGTTATGGTTTGACACCGACCCCAAACGCAAACGGCACAGAGAGAGTTGTTTCAGAGTTAGCCAAAATCAAGGGCGTGTTTATTCACTGAGTGAACAGAAAGAATTTGGTGGAGAACAGAACAAACTGGGAAACAGGCATGTGAGGAATGTTTGCTGCTCTGCAGCTTCTCCCGGGGGGTTACGTTTGTGGAATCTGTCCGTGACGTCTGAGCCGCTCTGCTGAATCCTCCCAGCATATACTCCGGGGTGGAGGCGGATAGGGAGAGAGAGAGTCCGAGTTAGCTCAGTGCACAATTGAAAACTGACAGGTGACAGGTGAAGTGACTTGTCCAACAAATAAATCCAAGTGACAGAATCTTCGGTGTGAAACACACAGTGAGCAATGTCCAAACAATAAATCCAAGTGACAGAATCTTCGGTGTGAAACACACAGTGAGCAATGTCCAAACAATAATAAATCCAAAGTGAATATCCAACAGGCAAAAAGGGTGAGAACAGTCTGAACGAAAAACAGGATCTCTTCAGTGCTTTAACACACACAAAAAACGATTGAATCCAAAAGACTGTCTTACAAAAAACTCACCAGAGCGCTGTGCATGAAGCGGGCGGATCAAACAGGGCGAGCGCTTCGTAACGGGGAAGCAGGTTCTCCAAACGGAATATTTCTCGAGAGTCCTGGAAGGCAAAGAACAGGGAAAGCAGCGACGGAAGGAAACGGCAAATGCTGAGAATATTTCAGAACGATCCAACATTGATAATAGGGGAATCAGGGTATATAAAGCCAAGGGGTGCTTAATGACAAGCTGTGACAGCTGCGGGATGAAATTGATCATTGCTCCAGAAGCGTGTGGTTGGGGGAGCACCAATCAAACGGCATCTACAGGAAGAAGCGTGTGGAGAGGAGAATGCAATTAATTAACCGAAAACAGAGCGAGTGGGTGGGGAGCGGACCAATCATCACAGTACTTAAAGAAGCCCGTGGTGGGGAAAGAACCAAACCTCACAACGGAGCGCGTGGCGGGGAATGCATCAATCAACATAGTACCTTAAAGGAACGGAGCGTATGGCGGGGAGCGGACCAAACCTCACATTATTATTATATAGATTATAGATTTTGTATTCCCCATACATCCTGATAAAAATGAAAACAGGCAAACGAGTCTAATCACTGTAATTACAACACCAGACTGCTTGTCTTACAAAGGAGGGAGGTGTCATGGGGGTGATATATGTCAACCCCTGACAAATTAGCATTATCCTCCTACATGCAGAGATCCTTCTGACTATTGACTCAATCTAGTAAAAATAGTTAATTCGCCCTTTTAAAAACACCTCATACAATATCTTGAGTTTCCTTCGACTGTCATATGGTCATGAATATTTCATGCTGTGTGTAACTGTAGTTTGTAATACATGTCCAAAATATTGAGAGCTTAAAGTAGCAGGGGCTTTCTTATTACACCTGAAAAAAACAAATTTAACTAGACGCTGTTCTGTAAAGTAATTCAGAAATGTATTTGTTGTATACTGTATCTTAGAACAGCTTAAAGAAAAGACGTAGGAGATCTTTGGGGCTTGATCTTACTAAACGTATTGAAACACATTTGTTTTTACCCTTTTTCTTATCATTGTGTAAACGTAATGTATTGAAACACATTGTTTTTACCCTTTTTCTTATCATTGTGTAAACGTCTATTTTACATGTATCGACCTGTTTCATGATTTGATATGTTTATAATTTATGTGTATCATTGACACTCAACCATTAAACAAAAAATTCAGAATTCATTAGGATTATGTGTTATCATGTTTTTTACATTTACCATAGTTTCTGCTAAATATCCTGCAAACATGTTTTCATGTGACAATGATATAAATGCATATTGTCTACAGTAGATACAGAAATAAAAAGATTTTTGCCTTGCATTGTTTAGAACAATAGTATTTGCAAATGTTATGTCTGATTTACTCGTGTGTAGCACGTTAGAGTTGCAATTCATGCATGAAAGATGCTATACATATAGAGTATAGATTTTATTTTACCATGTATTCATTTGAGATCATTGACCCCTTTCTTAGCTAGACCTGGCTCCAAATGACAGCAACATCAAAGACCTAAAAATACACAGACTGAGACATACAAAAGGCAAAGTGGGCCCTGGGGTTACATTTGAGGTGGAGCAAACTATATTGAATGGTCTCATTCATTAAAATGCCCTTAATTTGGAACTTTAAAATCAGATATGCTATTGAGGGCCTGCATATTCAAAGTTTTTTTTTTAAAGTCCTTTACAGGCATAGCTATCAGAGAACATGAAGGCCTTTTCCCCAAACTCTGTGCTATTTTCTGGATACTGTGACATATAAATTGGGTTTGATGTGTTGGTGAGGTTTGAACCGTGGTAAAAACGGTAGTTGACATATAAATGCTTTATAAATACAGGTGTACCATTGAAACAGTCTAGGGTCGGACTTCCGGTATGAGAGCAGACGGGTAACACACGTGCGAAAGAGCTCCTGGTCAAATGAGTGAAAAAACGGATAAAAAAAGACCCGAAAAGTAATTAAAAAGGAAAATGCTCACGAGAAGTAAGGAAGAGACAACGATTGTGAAGGAAATAGAAATGGAGAACATACGAGAAGGAGAGAATCCGAAGAAACAGAATCCCCGGAGCGAAGCCGAGAAAAGCCAGGCGAAAGAAGGGGGAGGTACCGCCGAGGCAGACACGGGAATGCCAGGATGGGCCATGAACATGCAGGCCGGGATACTGGAGAACATAACAGCGGCGATAAAACTGAACACGGACACGATAAGGAATGATATTGGGAAGCTACGGGAGGAATTGAGGAAGGAACAGGAGGACTTCAGAGGTGAAATGAATACAGAAATCAAAAGGGTGGAGGAGAAGATGGCGGGACAGGACAGAAACGTGACCGAGTTACAGACTAGGACGGCTCACGCGGAGGAATGGAACACGGAGATACACGAGGTATTAACATGTGTGATTCAGAAACAAGAACAGATGGAGACAAAGATGTCGGACATGGAGGGGAGGTCACGGAGAAATAACATCAGAATATGGGGACTGAAAGAAGGAGTCGAAGGGGAATCGGTGACCCTATATGTGGAAAAGCTTATCAAAGAACAAATGAAGGAAACGGGACTGGAAAAAATGGAGATACAGAGGGCCCACAGGGCGTTGGCTCCGAGACCACAACCGGACAGACCTCCGAGGGCGGTGATTATTAACTTTCTGAGATTCGAGGTTAAGGAATTGGTACTCAGAACCGCGTGGACCAAGAAGATTGAAATCGAAGGGAAAAGACTATCATTTGATCACGACTACTCGACAGCGGTAGCGATAACACGCAGGTCCTACGCGGAACTGAAGAAAACCCTGAAAGAAAACGGAATGAGATTCCAGTCACCCATGACCTCGCTAAGGATTCACTGGGAGGAAGGAGCGGCGATGTACGCGACGGCACGAGAAGCGGAGCGAGAGATGAGACGGCGAGGGATGAGGATGGCGGAGGATGGAGAAGGAAGGAGGCGGGAGGAACAGACGCGGAGCCTGCAGCAGAGACAGGAAGGAGCCCGCAGGTGGATCAGAGTGGAAGACCGAAACCGGAGGGAGGAGAGAGGAGAAGGCGGAGGTGAAACATGACGGAGCGAGGACGGAGACGGATGAGGAGGCCAGACGGAGAGGAGGCGGGAGGAGACGAACGGATGAGTACACGCACAAGAGATTGAAAAAACTATTCAAATAGAGACAAAGTATAGAAACTGAAATAACATATGCATAAGCACACATTCCCAGGTAGAGGCAGGATATAGAAATGAATGTAACGTATACATGGACACATAATACACAAGCTGATGGAGGAAATAAATGGAAATATAACTAGGTTTGATAGGCGAGACACAGACCATACTGAAACAGATACATAGAAACACGCTGTGAGTAACACAGTTGGGAGGGATTAAGGGGATAAATGGACATCACATAGAAAATAGAGGAGAGGAAAAGAAAATAATAAGGGGTACACGGGAGACACCGCACACGGATATGGGAGGAAGGAGGGACAATGAAACATATGAGTCACATTGAGAGGGACCAAGAAAAGAGGGTCTTTGATCAAAAGGAAGGACAGAGCGCTTTTGACCAGGAGCTCGAAAGCAAAAAAAAAACAGTAAGAAAGCTGGACAAATATGACGAGCGATTGGGGGCAAGGGTTTCAAACCCCCAAGCCGTCAGGAGGGGGCCCCTCGCTAGGAGGGCAATTACCCCTCACCCACCAGCAGGGGACAGGGGGGGACACAGGGACCCCCCGAACGCCTGGGGAGCACTTTATGTAAAGTTTATGTTTTTTATTTATGTTAATCATTATATGTATTCAGTGAAGAGAGCGGAGGCTCCAACCGGAGGGGGGAATGAGTGTGACATGGGGGGGACTGACAGACGAAAGAAGAAGAAAGATGACAAGGGTTAAAGGTATAAAAATGATGTCGTTAAACGTTAATGGAATGAATAATGCGATAAAAAGGGGCAAAGTGATGTTGAAATGTAAAAAAAGTGAGATGGAAGTGATTTTTCTGCAGGAGCACAGGGTCATGAGAAACTGAAGAGATTTGGATATGAAAATGCATACTATAGTTCCTTTGAACAAAACCCGAGGAGAGGAGTAATCACGTTAATCAAAAACACAGTCAAATTTGAATTGATCAAGGAAGTAAGAGACAAGGAGGGAAGGTTTGTTTTGGTGAAGGGGAAAATGGAGGGCCAAATGTTTACGTTAGTAAATGTTTATGCACCCCCAGAGAGTGAGAGGGTTTTATATGAGACAATTTTTGACATGATAGTGATGGAACTAGAAGGGATATTGATATGTACGGGAGATTTTAACGTAGTACTGAATCACGACCTAGACACCACGAGTACTAGAAAAGGACGGGCGCCCATCAGTAGATATATGAATATTCAGATGATGGAAATGGGAATTACAGACGTTTGGAGGGAGATGCACGCCATGGACAGGGAATACACACATTACTCACACCCACACGTGACGTATGCGAGAATAGACTACTTTTTGATGACGACGGGGGACAGTTACAGGACACGGGAGAGCAGTATAGGAGTGGCGGACATATCGGATCACAGTGCCATATATCTGACAGTAGATCTAGAAGGGAGACGGAGGAACACGATTTGGAGACTAAATGTAGGAATATTAAATAACAAAGGGGTGGTGAGTCAGATCAAGGAGGAGATAGCCAGATATAAGGAAGAAAATGACAACGGGGCGGTAGACCCGAACATTCTATGGGACACACTGAAGGTAGTGATAAGGGGGAAATTGATGGAAAAAACAGCAATGCTGAAGAAGGCCAGAACGGAGACATATCACAATCTGATAGGGAAGCTAAAGAAGCTAGAGGGGAGACACCAGATATCAAAAGAACAGGAAACGCTCGGAGAAATCAAAGAAGTAAAGGCCAGGATAAATAGGGAATTATTGACGGAAATAGAAAAGAAAGCGAGGTTCATGAAACAAACGTACTATGAAGGGGGACCAAAAGCGACCAGACTGTTGGCTAGGAGAATTAGAACGCAACAGAAGTTGAACACGATACACACAATAAGGGATACAAAGACTAATGAAATATTGAGGGACCCAGCTGAAATAGAGAGGACATTTAGAGAATACTATGAGAAATTATACACACAGCCAAAAGCAGCGGGAGAAGAGGAAATAGAAACATATTTGGAGAAGCTAGAGTTACCATCGATAGGGAAAGAACAGAATGAAGAGTTAAATAAAATAATTACGGAACAAGAACTGGAAGATGCAATTAGTAGAGCTAAAAACAACAAGTCTCCGGGGAGCGACGGATTCCCATCGGAATTCTACAAGACATTTAGAACTGAATTAGCACCCATGTTAGGGGCGGCGTTCAGACACACGATGGAAGAGGGGAAAATGCCCCCCTCGTGGAAGGAAGCCATAATCACCACGATACCGAAGGAAGGGAAGGATAGGGAATTATGTAGTAGTTTCAGACCTGTGTCCATACTCAACGTAGATTACAAGATGTATACATCGATAATATCAAAAAGATTTGAGACGTTTATGCCAGACATTATAGATGAAGATCAAACTGGATTTATTAAAGGGAGACAGACACAGGACAACGTGAGAAAGACGTTACACATAGTAGAGGAGATACAAAAACAAGGGGGTAGCGCGGTACTGATTAGCCTACACTGTAAGAAAAAAATCGGTAAAAAAACTGTAGAAGTCCAGCAGCTTGGCGCCAGAGATTTTCTGTAGAATTTACATTGAAATACCCTAATTAAAATAAAGTGGAAAAGCGATAAATTTACAGATAATTCTGTTTATTATTTGAGAACCAGAGAACAGAGAACCACTGTTAATTGACAGGTTAGGTTCAGCAGTGAAACACTGTTATTTTACAGGTTTTTTCCTACATTATTATGATCAAACACCTTCAATAAAGTGACAGAACTTAAAGTTCAGCAGTGAAACACTGTTATTTCACAGGTTTTCCCTACATTTACGATGAAACTCCTTCAATTAAGTAAGTTCAGCAGTGAAACACTGTTATTTCACAGGTCTTTCCTAAATTATTACGATCAAACTCCTTCAATAAAGTGACAGAACTTAAAGTTAAGCAGTGAAACACTGTTATTTCACAGGTTTTTCCTAAATTATTATGATCAAACTCCTTCAATAAAGTGACAGAACTTAAAGTTCAGCAGTGAAACACTGTTATTTTACATGTTTTCCCAGAATTAATACAATCAAACTCCTTCAATTAAGTGACAGCACTCAAAGTTCAGCAGTGAAACACTGTTATTTCACAGGTTTTTCCTAAATGATTACGATCAAACTCCTTCAATAAAGTGACAGAACTTAAAGTTCAGCAGTGAAACACTGTTATTTTACATGTTTTCCCATAATTATTACAATCAAACTCCTTCAATTAAGTGACAGAACTCAAAGTTCAGCAGTGAAACACTGTTATTTCACAGGTTTTTCCTAAATGATTACGATCAAACTCCTTCAATAAAGTGACAGAACTTAAAGTTCAGCAGTGAAACACTGTTATTTTACATGTTTTCCCATAATTATTACAATCAAACTCCTTCAATTAAGTGACAGAACTCAAAGTTCAGCAGTGAAACACTGTTATTTCACAGGTTTTTCCTAAATTATTACGATCAAACTCCTTCAATAAAGTGACAGAACTTAAAGTTCAGCAGTGAAACACTGTTATTTTACATGTTTTCCCATAATTATTACAATCAAACTCCTTCAATTAAGTGACAGAACTCAAAGTTCAGCAGTGAAACACTGTTATTTCACAGGTTTTTCCATAATTATTACAATCAAACTCCTTCAATTAAGTGACAGAACTTAAAGTTCAGCAGTGAAACACTGTTATTTCACAGGTGTTTCCTCAATTATTACGATCAAACTCCTTCAATAAAGTGACAGAACTTAAAGTTCAGCAGTGAAACACTGTTATTTTACAGGTTTTCCCATAATTATTACTATCAAACTCCTTCAATTAAGTGACAGAACTCAAAGTTCAGCAGTGAAACACTGTTATTTCACAGGTTTTCCCATAATTATTACAATCAAACTCCTTCAATTAAGTGACAGAACTCAAAGTTCAGCAGTGAAACACTGTTATTTCACAGGTTTTTCCTCAATTATTACGATCAAACTCCTTCAATAAAGTGACAGAACTTAAAGTTCAGCAGTGAAACACTGTTATTTTACAGGTTTTCCCATAATTATTACAATCAAACTCCTTCAATTAAGTGACATAACTCAAAGTTCAGCAGTGAAACACTGTTATTTCACAAGTTTTTCCAAAATTATTACGATGAAACACCTTCAATTAAGTGACATAACAGTGAAACACTGTTATTTGGCAGGTTTTTCCAAAATTATTACAATCAAACTCCTTCAATAAAGTGAGAGAACTTAGTTCAGCAGTGAAACACTGTTATTTTACAGGTTTTTCCAAAATTGTTACAATCAAACTCCTTCAATAAAGTGACAGAACTTAAAGTTCAGCAGTGAAACACTGTTATTCCACAAGTTTTTCCAAAATTATTACGATGAAACACAGTGAAACACTGTTATTTGGCCGGTTTTTCCTAACTTATTACAATCAAACCCCTTCAATAAAGCGCTATTGCTATATAAGTGCAGTCCATTGAACATAACATAATGGCCAAGTAGTAAATTAAACTTTATGTCCACAATTCTGAACTATCCCTTCAATGTCATCAGATGATTTCAACTTTTAAAAGCGGAGAAAGCAACATATTGTGCTGTTGAACCGAGGGGGTTGTGGTCAGGTCTACAGTTTTTTAGCTTTACCATTTCAGTTTTATATTGTTTTCCACAATATTCTCCCGACCCCTGGGGGCTCCATAATATAATATAATGTGAACATTATACTGTTTAATTCAGAATCCCAACTATACAGTGTATTACTAAGTAAAAATCAAAACATACCACACCACAAAAGGTCAATGAATCAGTGGCACAAGTGAAAAGCAGATAAGGAACAATCCTCCAGATTGGCAGTAATCAGCTGGATCCTTGGTGCATGGTGCATCTGGGAAAATAAAAAAAAAGGACACTATGATTCACTGGAAAGTCCGGGACTGTACATTAGGAGGGGGTGGGTCAGGGTTCCAAATTAACAGGGGCTTGGGGCATAATGCTCTTGAAAATGGACAAAATGCCCTCGAAAATCAGTTAAGGGGGGCACTTAATGCCCCCGACAGTTTACTAATTATATATATGTATCCGGTAATGGAGCGTCTGTGTATCGTACGGTTCAGATGACGCGCAAATAAAAAAATTTATTTGGCGGAGCCGGTGTTCTGCACTGGCTGCAGGCAGCAGCAGCACTGCAGCCCAATAGGGTCCAGCTGCAGCCAGGTGCTAGTCAGTTTGTGTAAAAATGGCACGCACAATATAAATCAATCTTCATTACGACTTTAAAAACATAGCCATTAACATTACATAGGCATACACACATCTTGCCATAGCGTTAGCAGTTTGTACAAAACAACGCACGTTTTAACTATGGTAGCCCGACGCAGCCCGCAAGCTAATACTGTACAGTCAATTAAATGTCACCGTAGCTACTACTAGCTACTGTAGCAGAGGAGGAAATGGGAGTCTGAGAGGCGGGGTGTTTAAAGACAATGATAGGCGTTTATTCAACATCCAAGAAGGCTAACATACAACTGTGTTTTATTAACTCCAACCGGGACTATTACCGCTGTCCCACTGCATGTTGATGTTATGAACTCCTCCTAACGTTACCGGAGCTGAAGGTGCCACACGCTAAAATGTCCGTGGGGACCCGCGCCAACCCATAGATAGTTCCAACTCACCGAATTACGTAATCCACCACAGTTGCACTCAATATTTAAATAATGTTAGTCTAAATAAATGTAGACAGAAACATAATAATTTCAAGCAGAAAACGAATCTTTCCATTAAGAACTGACAATCAGGGAATTTAAACATGGTTGACATTGTTTTTGTGTGTTTATATTAAAGAAAGGAAAGTCTAGTGCTGGCTGAGCATATTGTTTGTTTGCACTAAGTTAATACTTTGACAAATGTAGCCTATATTTTTCAGTCAGTTCGGTCTTTGTGTGCCAAACATTATTTAAGGCTGTAAACACTGTAAACCTTTTATTTAATTTTTAATAAATGAGAAGCATGTTTAGATTTGAGTGTTAAATTTTTTTTTAATAAAAATGTACGTATATCGAACTGAAAACCGTGACCCCAAAATCGTGATACGAACCAAACCGTCCATTTTGTGAACCGTCCCACCCCTACCGTTTATCATAAAAATTCAGTGCCCCCGAAATACAAAAAAAGCCCCCGAAAATCAATTAAGGGGGGCAAAAAAAGCCCTTGAAAAAAAAAGTTAATTTCTAACCCTGGGGTGGGTGGTAGGAAAAAAGATACATACGGTGGGGAGGAGACTGTCTACAGATACACCTGTGTGATGTTGCTACGGAGTTAAGCTAATAAACGTATACTATACTCACAACCACAGCAGGGGACACAACTATTTTGTTACCCTGCCATGTGGCGGACAGACCTCGCAGCTTCTGGCCACCTCCCGCAGTGCGCGCATACACACATACTGTCTGTAGCCTATACAGTACGTGCAAAATTAGTTGTCAAGAGCCAATCGCACAGGTTGCCTCATCTCATCTGGCTCTGCAAATAGATCTAGAGTCTGAATATCATATATAGCCTGCTGATGATCTCTCTCAAATCCATTCTGAGAACGGAATGCAGTGCCTGCGACGCGGGTCTTGATTGATTGATTGATTGATTGATTGAAAATTGTATTAACAGATCATGCTGGACCTACAAAAGGCCTTTGACACTATCAATCACTCCATTCTTGATTGAACATTTTATTAACAGATTGCAGAATGGGTACAGTACAGTACAGCTCAATACACACAATTGTTAAGGGGATGCAGACCAGAGAAAGACTTTCGCCTTGGGGGGGGGGGGGGTCGGGTAGGAGGGGTGGGTGGGTGGGGGACACTGTACAACTGTACAAGCAAAACTGTACATTGGAATATTGACAAAACCATACTTGGTCATTTACTGTACATTGGAGGGGGTTGGGTTACAACACAGGAGCAGAGTATAAACAACAGTACAGGAATGAGAAACAGTACTGTACTGTTGTTTATACTCTGCTCCTGTGTTGTAACCCAACCCCCTCCAATGTACAGAAAATGACCAAGTATGGTTGTCAATATTCCAATGTACAGTTTTGCTTGTACAGTTGTACAGTGTCCCCCACCCACCCACCCCTCCTACCCGACCCCCCCCCCCCAACCACCTCCAATGTACAGCCCCCCCCCCCCCCCCCACCTACCCAACCTCCTCCAATGTACAGTTTCTACGTCAAATGTATATACTCTCTTTTCTGGACTCTTTTTGTATCACAAACAATACTGTATTTGCAAATCTGGTATGTCATAAATGTATAGATGTAGCAGTACTGTCTATCTGTATGTCGTGTATGTCATATGTTATGATGAATTGAAAATGGGGGACCCTGATGTAAACAAGACAAAAGTCTTTCTCTGGTCTGCATCCCCTTAACAATTGTGTGTATTGAGCTGTACTGTACTGTACCCATTCTGCAATCTGTTAATAAAATGTTCAATCAAGAATGGAGTGATTGACAGTGTCAAAGGCCTTTTGTAGGTCCAGCATGATCTGTTAATACAATTTTCAATCAATCAATCAATCAATCAATCAATCAATCAATCAAGACCCTCGTCGCGGGCACTGCATTCCGTTCTCAGAATGGATTTGACACAGTTTAATACAGTTTTATCCATGGCAAAGCGCTCCAGCGCTTGAATACGGCCGGGGGATCCGCTCTATACAATGCAGACCCACGGCTCTCGTATTATAATGAGCCCGCGAGGCGTGTTATTATTAGAGTTAATAATATTGTATATTGTTTCCACTGCCTTTTTATTCTATTTTTACTTCTCCACTGTACTATAACTATGTCTTCTACTACCTGTACCTCCCCTCCCCCCGGCCCTCCCCATGCTGCTGAATTTATATTATTTTATGAATACAACGTTTAATGTTCGCTAACGTAGAGAAACATCAGACGTAATTCGAGATACGTCAGACATACTTCGAGATACTTCCGTACTTTCCGCCAATCAGCGCATTGCCCTGTCACAGGAGTAATAGTCCTGTGGCAGGGCGGAAGTTCCAATCTGGACCGAGGCTCCGAGTCTGCAGCTCGACCCTACTCGCGAGATCTGGCGGTCAAAGCATGGCGGGCAATAACCCTTTACAGCGTGGATGTGTTAATAATGATTTGAAGATGTTTACACTTTTTTTTACAACCCTACTGTTCTCCCAAGAATTAAATAAAGGTTTGATGATGATGACATGTCCTAGAAGAGAGATATAGATAGAGTGGGTGTGTTTGTGTTTGTACATGGAAGTTATACTCACATCAGCTTAAGGGAGATGCCATCCATGTCAATTCAGCATAGGATGATTCAGATGGCCTTGTGGTCAGCAGGGTCCCCCTCTGGCTGCTGGCCTCTGGTAGAGGTGTAGATCACCAGTGTCATCCCTCTGAGAACACAATTAGACTTTAGACAGTGGCTTGCGAGCACGATGAGCCTCATTTCTTTATTTTGTGATTGCTCTATCTATCTGATCTTATTACAAAATACTTGCCTCCTAGATCACTAAATGCGGGGCTCCTATCCTATTGAACATATTTTACTTTGTGTGTTTATTTTAACAATAATTTGTGATGCCATCACACAAACTGGCATTTAAAGGGTAAAATTTCAAAAAGTCCTGCACCAGAATGCAGGAAATTAAGTTTTTGTAACAAAATAATTGTGTGTGTGTGTGTGTGTGTGTGTGTGTGTGTGTGTGTGTGTGTGTGTGTGTGTGTGTGTGTGTGTGTGTGTGTGTGTGTGTGTGTGTGTGTGTGTGTGTGTGTGTGTGTGTGTGTGTGTGTGTGTGTGTGTGTGTGTGTGTGTGTGTGTGTGTGTGTGTGTGTGTGCGTGTGTGTGTGTGTGTAAGAGAGAGAGAGAGAATGATGGACAATTGCTTGCTGTGTGAGAGAGAGAGAGAGAGAGAGAGAGAGAGAGAGAGAGAGAGAGAGAGAGAGAGAGAGAGATAGAGATTAAGTACATTTGCTGAAATACAGTTGTTCTTAATTTTCTCACTTGCTATGTGAGAATGTTAGTTATTATGTTCTCAATGCCCCTTGCATTGTATGAGTTGTGTGGAAGCGTTTGCTAGTTCTAGTGCTATCCCTTTGTACATTGTGGCTGTGTCTGACAAAAGTTAACAATAAATAATGGTATTAGGAATACATTTGCCTCCTGCGTGAACTGTGCATAGCTGAATAGACTGTATTTTAACACCGGTCATATGGTGGTACTTGGAGAGCCAGCTACATTATCAGGTGGTACTTGGTGTAAAAAGTTTGAGAACCACTGATCTATCATGTATAAAATTCAACTCACAATTCTACATGGGCTTCAGGTGGTGGTCTGCGTCTTCAGGTGGTGACATACTTCCCGCAACTGGCGAAGAATCTCTGAAATATTGGATTGTTTGACAGTGACACACAACAGAATATTATTTTATGCCTGAATTTCCCCAAAATGGCTAATTGGACAGCACTTCTCCACCATCAGTGGCTATACGTGTCAGATAGGTGCAGATAGGAGAATCTGTCTGAATGACAAAGAAATAGCTTAACTCTCCCTCCCTCGGCCGCTATTGGCGCGACGGTGTAGCGGTCATTCCTATATGGCTATGACTATGAGCCCAGATGCAACGAGTAATTGTCTACTCAAAATCAACTAAGTGTCATGATTACGTCATTACAACCTGGGACTTGGATGGGAGAGCAGGAAAGATCCAATGTCTTCAGTCAAAAATCCGCCAATCAATGCAAAGGTAAACATACGTCTTTAGAGACGTTTTATATAAGAATAAACACCAGTGAACTTGTGTATAAAATTCAACTCACGCTACAGGCAGTCTCTGCCTGCGTGCAACTGCTGGTCTCTGGTGGTAATTCAGGAATGGCTTCAAGTTCCTCTGGCGAAGAATCTCTGAAATATTGAATACGACAATAAAAATGTTATGCCAGTGAGAGAGGGAGACGGAGATAGCGGGAGAGACAGACATAGCACTGCTGTGTCATCAAATGACAAAGGCTTTGGCAATGTAGGTGTTGTGTGAAGTGGAGGGGGTCGAGGTGAGAGAGACAGAAAGACAGAGATGAAAACACAGATAAAGGTGTGAAGTTTGAAGTGGGGTGAGAGAGACAGACAATATTGAATTGAAAGATAATACTTACTGAGCTGAATCAATGGCAGTGTGGTAATAGGGGCTGGAGTTATACATTGGCATTCCTAGAGAAAGAGCAACATAATTAACAAAATAAGGAAAAAATAAGCACCATAAAAGTAGTTATCAATGAGCACCATATAACCTACAGTAGCAAGTGTACCTAGCTCCATATACCTAGCGCATGTCTGGTGGTAAAAACAAAACATGATTTGAGAATGTGTTAGTTAACTCACCTTGATAGCGGCGATGATTGCCAGCGAATTCTAAAAAGAAGACGATCAAAATATTCAAAAAACCTTGTATGCAATTTATCAAGACTGTGTATATTATATATATATGTTTAGAGTAGCAGGAGCTAGAAGTTCAAATATGTCAGTCTTTCAAAGCCCCATTTTTTATATATAACAAAAGGCAGAATGAACATCACTGCCGCCCTGCTGGATTAAATTCTGAATTGCAGGTAGGCCTGAATAAGTATTTACTGTGCAAAATAACCAAAACCAGATAAATAATATCTGTTTTTTTATGAAGCACAGATCATGTTAATTAAGTATTCTGAGTCTGAGCAGACAGAAAACCATCTTACCCTCAGCAAGGGATTACTTTGTGCTGAAGACCCACAATGCAACACAACAACTGCAAGCTAAAATACCTCACATACAAAACGAAATAAAATATAGAGCCATGGCTGTGTCCCAAGTTTAACACAATTGAACTATAATAAAGTATTTGTTAACACTAGTTACAACAATGCTTATGTAACTATTGGGAGGGGGTGGGAGAGACTATATACATATACGGTGGGGAGAAGACTGTACATTAGGAGGGGGTGGGAGAGAAATATACATATGGTGGGGAGAGAATATATACATATGGTGGGGAGGAGACTGTCTATTATATGTATATTTCTCTCCCACCCACCCCCTCCTAATGTACAGTCTCCTCCCCACCATATGTATATATTCTCTCCCCATCATATGTATATATTCTCTCCCCACCGTATGTATATTTCTCTCCCACCCACCCCCTCCTAATGTACAGTCTCCTCCCCACCGTATGTATATATTCTCTCCCCATCATATGTATATATTCTCTCCCCACCGTATGTATATTTCTCTCCCACCCACCCCCTCCTAATGTACAGTATCCTCCCAGTCCCCACCGTATGTATATATTCTCTCCCCACCATATGTATATTTCTCTCCCACCCACCCCCTCCTAATGTAGTCTCCTCCCCACCGTATGTATATATTCTCTCCCCACCGTATGTATATTTCTCTCCCACCCCCTCCTAATGTACAGTCTCCTCCCCACCGTATGTATATATTCTCTCCCCACCGTATGTATATTTCTCTCCCCACCGTATGTATATACCGCCATCTTTCTCCCGGGTTGGTGTGATCACATGACTGACAAAGCCGTGCAGTGATAGGCCAGAAGTCAGTTCGATTGCATCCAGGCTCGATTGCTTATCCTGTCTGGGTAGCCCGGATGCGTGAATACCAAACCAAGCCGCATTTCTCGGAGACGCTCTCTGATTGGCCGACGCCTGTTTTTACACTGGTTAAGCTTAGGCACTCTTCGAAGTTGGTTAAGGTTAGAGTTTGTCTTAGTGCGTGACGGCAAGTTCTTTCGACGGTTAAGCTTAGGCACTCTTTCGAAGTTGGTTAAGGTTAGAGTTTGTCTTAGAGCATGGCGATAGAATGCCAGGTAGTTTGCAGGCTGTTTGACGTGGAAATGGGCAAAGACACAGCTCGTCACGGATTGGGCAAACGCGTCAGTGGCCAATCAGAGAGCGTGGGACGGCAAAAACTTGCCGTCCCACGATTGGCGCTCATGTCACATGACCTGGCCAATCAGAGCGCCAAACGGGAACGCGGAAGGACAAGCCAGTTGCTGAAAGGATTCACGCAGCCCGGATGATGGTTTTTTACATCGAATTTTATACACCGCAATTATGCATCGAATTTTTTATATAGAATTTTATACACCGCAATTATGCATAGAATTTTTTACATTGAATTTTATACACCGCAATTATGCATCGAATTTTTTTACATTGAATTTTATTATGCATTCGAATTTTTTTACATTGAATTTTAAACACTGAATTTTTATTTCACATCAGATACATGATTTTCAAAGTAATTATTTTCAATGCTATAAATTCGATGTCTGAAAAAAAACAGATGCATGTTTTCAAAGTAATTATTTTCAATGCTATAAATTCGGTGTCTGAAAAAATTCAGATACATGTTTTCAAAGTAATTATTTTCAATGCTATAAATTCAATTCAGATACGCGTTTTCAAAGTAATTATTTTCAATGCTATAAATTCGGTCTGATAAAATTCAAATACTTCTGTCACTCATTTGCTTCCATACCACAACAACAATAATAATAATTGTAACTGAGGGGTACAATTCCCTGACTGTATTGATAAGTATGGTATCATTAAACCACTACCGCTTTATGTACTTTAATTACTGGCCATACAGTACACGATATATGAATATGATGAACACTTCCCACAATGAAATCGGTTCCAGTCAAAGGTATTAATCAAGTATTTAATGGAGCAAAAGGTACATAGGATACTTTACATTATTCTTTGAATGCACTTGTAAGGCAAAGGAGTATGCGTAGGCAAATCAATAACGAATGTCCATTCTCTGGTTACGCAGGAGGTAATTATACAACCTGAATCTTAGGGAATTATATCTATGGTACACTAGTAATAGCGGGATATACTGGAAGGGGTTCCCACTGGTTGTAAGCCAGCAAGGGGGTAGAAGATCTGTCGGTAGTAGGACGTCTGGTCAACGATGACTAGGGAGACTTCAGGTACAGAAGCCGGTGCAGTAGTCTCTTGATCCACAGACGAATACAGCTTGGTTCTCTTGTAGACTGTAGCTCTACAGTGAAGAAAGCTAGGCGGCCTCAGGCTCTCTGAGCGCCGACTCGACTTGACTCCTCTCGGGGTAAATCCAACACGTGCAGGCGTCGGCGATTATCCGCTCCATAAATCATAGGACCAAAGCAAATATATTGCAGCCGCAAAGGGCTATGTAGTCGTCGGGTAGATTAATCCAGTGTACATGTCCATACGGTTCTCGCCTAGGTCTCCTCGGGTGAAAGCGCCATGCGGTCGGCCCAGCCTGGATAAGAACTCTAGCTAATACGAGAAAGCGTTGGAGATGCTGGTCACTATAGAATTCTAACCGCACGATACACTATACACAAATAGACTATTAAAGACTCAATAGAAATATGTCGCACTCGACGGTATAGCGCCAAACTCTGACAATTCAGTTACTAATTCGCACGCGGTCTCGATGCTCTATTCTGAGGCCAAACAGGCCATACTTCACCGCACGTTGTATCGTGGGTGAGGCTTCAACTTAGTGGGTAACATACTAAAAGGACGAAGGGTACGGAGGTAAGGGGCTAAGGGGCTTCTACATTCACCTGCGCCGTATTTATACGCACGGTGCACAAACTAGTTCCACTCTCATTTCTGTCGCGTATCCCTGGGCAAGGTTGGGCATGTCCAGACACGTCGTGTCGGTGACTTTGAACTTGGCTCCGGGGGCCGGTCCCTGGCGCCGGTGGACCACTGCCCAATAGGAGAATGAACTATTATGGGCTGGACTAAAGGGATATTCCGTGTATATGTACAAGGAATATACAAGGGATATCAAACGATATACAAATACTATGCAATATATATCAATAAATAAATATATATATTCGGTTTAATCTGATCCTTTGTAACAGCCGCCCCCTAATTAGTCCCACCTAATTAGCTAAGCAGAGACAGATTAACCGCACTGTCCACTACTCAATGTCTGCTGTGAGGGTAACTCAGTCTTGGTAACTCAGTGTTACGCGGACCACCTTTAAGAGCACTCGGGCGCCCCCGCTGCTGGCGGGGTCAATGTACATAACTGTTGTGAAGGATCAGATTAAACCGAATATATATATTTATTTATGGATATATATTTAATAGTATTTGTATATCGTTTGATATCCCCTGTATATTCCTTGTACAATATACACTGAATATCCCTTTAGTCTACTAACAGCCCATAATAGTTTCATTCTACCATTGGACGAGAACCTGGCGCCAGCAGCCATGCCCCTTGGTTCAAGTTCAATCGTGCCGATGAACATGTCGTTACAAGCCCGGTTCCGCGTAGGAATACGTCTGGCGAAATACGAATGGTACTATTTGTTCACAGCGCATATATATATGGCGCAAGTAAAGTAGAACTTTCTTTTAGTCCATTAGTCCTTTACCCTCCAACCGAGTAACAGACGTGAAGCCTCACCCACGACGCACGTGTGGTGCAGTATGGCCTACTTGGCCTCAGAATAGGCATTGAGACATCGTGTGGATTAATAGTTGAATTGTCATAGTTTGGCACTATACCGTCGAGTGGGACGTATTTCTATTAAGTTAATAATAGTCTATTATGTATGGTGCATCGTTCGGTTAGAGTTATAAAGTGAGCAGTACCCCCATCGTTCCTGACGTTATCTGGAGTCTTAACCAGGCTGGGCAGACCACGTGTGGTGCTTGCATCCGAGGAGCTCCGGGCCAGGACGAGTGGACCTGTACATTGGATTACTTCACCCGGACGACGTCGAGCCCTACACGGCTTGGATTATCTACATGCTTTGGGTGCTTTGATTATGCCATGGATAACAGCCAACACTGCTGAGTGTTGGAACTACCCCCCCCGAGAGGAGTCCAGGTGAGACGGCGCTCTACCCCGAGTGAGGTCGCCTCACGTCTCTTCGTTGTGGACCGGCAGCTACCGTCCACCAGAGGGCCCAGCTGTATTCATCTGTGGACCGAGGTTCTGTGGGCACCGTGTTCAGCACTCTGAATTCTCCCAAGAAATCGTCGGCCAGATGGGATACCGCCAGCGGCTCTCCTAACCCCCCCCCCTACTGTCTTACAACCAGCGGGACCCCCCCTTTAGTGTATCCAGCTATAATCATTTAAGTACCATCGCTATAGTTCCCTAAAGAACCAGGTTGTATACTTGCTCCCTGCGTAACCAGAGATTGGACATTCAATGTTGATTTACCTACGAATACTCATTTGCCTTACAAGTGCATTTCAAATCATAAATGTCATTAAGTGAACGTTGTATATACCCTTTGCTATATAAAATATTCGATTTATACATTTGTGTGGACTTCGTTTCATCAGGTGGGAAAGTGTTCATCATATCTATATCATGTACTGGATGGCCAGAAGTTAAAGTACAAGCGGTAGTGGTTTAATAATACCATACTTATCAATACAGTCAGGGAATTGTACCCCTCAGTTACAATTGGTCCTTCGAGCCGGATGGTAACTAGTGTAATATTAATATAGTGTTATTAATATTGAAATGGCCTATGATGAACACTCCACGAAACGGTCCTCCTAACGTAGAACGCCCGCAGCGCAGACGACAGCCACCTCAGTACTTAGAGGATTACGCTGTCAGTCAACTACCTAGCCTTCGACAAACGGTAAACGCGGTAAAAGTAGAAAGTAAAATTATGTCTGACCTTAATGACCAGGCTCACGGTGGGTACCAGGAGGGAGCTGACATGCCTTTACCCCCCGCCAATACCGAAGAAGTAGTCCCCGACCAGCCCCAGGAGGAAGACAACCCTACAGAGAGAGAACTCTGCACGGAAGAGGAGGAGGAGAGCGCAGAGGAAATAGAGCTCCAGGACTCCCCAACGAGTACAGCCAGGAGCGGCTCACCTCAACAACCGTCTTCCCCCAGCGAAGCGGAGAGGATGCTATCACAGGCGTTCCTCGTCAGCCTGACAGCCTCTACCGAACGCGATCGACTTCAGGGTGAACGCGATCGACTCCAAGCACAGACGCTTAGCGAGCGCGAACAACTCCAAGCGCAGCAACGGAGCGAAGACGAGCGCATACGCCTGGAGATGAGACGCCTTCAGACGGAAGAGAATATGGCAAGAGACCGGGCCGACGCCCAGCGCGCCGCTGCCGGTGCCCAAAGAGAAGCAGAGCGCGACCTCGCTCTCATCCAGCGCGAAACCGAGCGCGACAGATTACAAGCCGAGCGCGACAAGCTACAAGCGCAACTAATGGAGCAGCTGATCCTCAAGGCAACACCCTCTCCCTCCGCCAGGGGTTCAAGGAACTCGTCGAGACAACAGTCAAGGGCAGCGTCTCCTAATCGAGCAAGCGACCCTGAACTTGACCAACAGACCAAGCCTATACCCCCCGCAGACCCCCTTCCCAGACCGGTCCAAGCGAGACCCAGCTACAAGGAAGGAGCGGCATACACTGCGGAGAAGCTAAATAAACGACTACAGGATCTAGAGGACCTGATAGAAGAAGAAGAGGGAGAGGAGGAGAACCAAGCCCGACGACAGCACAGTACTCCACCGGACCAGGAGGTCCAGTACAGCCCAGGCTATACCCCCGCGGCGCTGCGCTACAGACCCCCGACTCTATTCACGGGTGAGCACGACGCACGACCAGCCCCGAGGAATAGCACCTGGACCAGCGGGCCATGGTACCCTGCCGGTACCAGCCCACAGAGAGGCGCAAGAGGAGACTCGCCTAGGAGGTCTCTCCCCCAACGCTCGCCGATGTATCAGCCATCCACGGCGTCATACATTGCCACGCCGACGTTTCCAGACTTCACCTATGAGAATCGAGCACAGTACACGGAGCTCCGGATGTGCTTAGAGACAATGATGGTGGACGTCGTTGATGAACGTCACAAGTATGCAATATTACTGAAGCACCTGAAAGTACCGCGAGCGCACAATATAGCGCTAGCCTATGCCACCTCTACGACCCCATACACCGCGGCTCTAGCAGCGCTGGACCAGAGATATGGATGTATATGGGATTACGTAATCCAAGAGATAAGGCATATTGATCGCCTACCCCCAGCAACAGACAATCGCTCATTAGACGACCTGTCGATAAAAGTGCAGTCCCTGGTAGGGATGCTGGGAGCGCAACGGGAAAAGGGCATGCACGAGCTATACGCCAACTCTAACGTCGAGAGGATTTTAGAGAAGCTGCCACCCGCAAGACAAGAGCGTTTTAGGCGGCAGAGAGACCACCGTGATCCTAACGGTCCCGAACCATCCCTCCTCGATCTAGCCGACTTCCTGGCGAGAGAAGTCAGCAGCTTACGACTGGATACGTTCGTGCGGAGCACGCCAAGCTCCAGAGAGGGACCCAGGAGAATAAACGATGGAAGAAGATCGGTGACTGTCATGCACCAATCAGAGTCAGTACTGAGCAGTAAGAGCCACAGTACCCCCTCGAGAAAAGAGAAGTGGAAGATGGTGTGCCCCTACTGCGAGAAGGAACACTGGCTATCACAATGTGACCTGTTCACAAAGATGAATGCAGAAGAAGTGAGTCAATGGATAAAGTCCAACAGGCGCTGTTACCGATGTGCGCGCAGTCACATGGCAGCCGAATGCCGCCTAAAGAAAAGGTGCAGTCGGTGTGACGGAGCCCATCTAGATGTACTACACGACAGTAACAGAAGAAGGCCTGCACCTGCACCATCGAGCAGCACCAAGGCAAGTGTCATGTACATTGACCCCGCCAGCAGCAGCGGCGCCCAAGTGCTCTTAAAGGTAGTCCGTGTGACATTGAGCTACCAAGATAAAGTCATGGACACTTACGCCGTCCTTGATGACGGGTCAGAGAAGACCCTTCTGCTCGCGTCCGCTGCGGCCCAGCTGGGACTGCGGGGGAGCGAGAACCAAATGACGATTCGGACAATAAGAAGAGATTTAAAGACAATAAAGGGCGAGAATGTCTCCTTCACTATCGCAGCAAGCGGGCAGCCAGAGCGACGGTATAGGATTACAAATGCTTTCACCAGCCAAGAAATAGGACTATCGCAGTACACCTACCCCATCGCCAAGCTGATGGATAAATATGTGCACCTGCGTCAACTACCTATCCCGCTCATAGACGGCGCCACCCCGACCCTGCTGATAGGCTCCGACCATGCAGACCTCATCGTCCCGATTGACCGGGTCCATACAGGACCCCGAGGCTGTCCTGCAGCAGTCGAGACCACGCCTAGGGTGGACACTACAAGGCCCCCTCGCTAAATCTCTCAACCGAACAGCAGTCACTAGCTGCCTCCACTCCAGAACGACAGAAGAAGACACCACTCTCCTGCAGCATGTCGAGAGGCTATGGACACTAGAGACAATGCCCTTTAAGAACGAAAAGAAAGACATTCGTTCTAAAGAAGACATTTACGCCATCAACCTACTCGAGCAAGGGACAAAGAGAGTCACAGTCGGCGGAGTGATGAGATACGCAACTCCACTCCTGAGGCGAGAGGGAATGCCCACCTTTCACGCAAAGAAAGACGCCACGGAGCGGTATCTATTGAACACAGAGCGGCGCCTAGCCAAAGACCCCGCTCAAGAGAGTGTGTACCGCGCTGAGATTGAGAAGCTAATCACAGCGGGACACGTGACAAAGATTGACATTAAAGAGGCCGATCAGACGACCGAATCATGGTACGTGCCGCACCACAAGGTCCACCACAACGGCAAGGATCGCATTGTGTTTAACTGCAGCTACCAGATCGGATCCCAAAATCTGAATAAAGAGCTCTTGCCCGGCCCCACACTCGGCCCCTCTCTACTAGGCGTGCTACTACGCTTCCGCCAGGACAAGGTGGCTATCAGCGGGGATATCAAAGGGATGTTCCTGCAGGTGAGACTAGTGGAGGAGGACAAGCCCCTGCTGCGGTTCCTATGGAGAGAGAGGATCGGAGATGAGCACCCAACCATCTACCAGTGGGAAGTCCTCCCCTTCGGAACCACATGCAGCCCGTGCTGTGCTACATTTGCACTACAGAAACACGTCGCAGAGGACCCAGCAGCAGATGAAGAGGTCCGACACAGTGTGAAGAACAGTTTCTACGTGGACAACTGTTTACAAAGCGTTTCGACTCAAGAAGAAGCCGAGGCTCTCCTAATCAAGCTACGCGCCTCCCTGATCAAAGGCGGCTTTGATCTCAGGCAGTGGGCCAGCAGTGACCCGCACGTATTGCGCAGCCTCTCCCCCGCGGACAAGGCTGCCAGCAGCGAGACCTGGATGGCGACCATCCCAGGAGAAGCCCAAGAAATGACACTAGGACTAGTCTGGCACTTCAAAACAGACTCGCTCCACTATAGACACAAACCCCTGACCACGGAGCAGGGAAGGTCGACGGCGATACCGACCACCAGACGGAGTGTGTACAGAACACTCGCCAGACAATATGACCCGTTGGGATGTATTCTACCTTACACCACCAGGGCAAAGATGATTGTACGAGCACTATGGGACAAGGACCAGGGCTGGGACGACCCAATACCCGCACACCTTGCCTCCACATGGAGAGAGTGGGAGACGGAACTCCGCTCACTCCCAGGCGTCAATATACGCCGCAGCTACTTCCCACCCACAGTGAGGCCAGAGACATGCAAGATGGATCTACACGTCTTCAGTGACGCCTCCGAAGTAGCCTATGGATCGGTGGCCTACTTGCGTGCCCAAGAGAAGGGAGGAGAGATACACACTGCTTTCATCCTAGCTCGCTCAAGAATAGCCCCACGAAAGCAACAATCTATCCCGCGTCTAGAGCTCTGCGCAGCCCTAGCAGGAGCGCATCTAGCCACGTTAATCCAACGTGAACTCACCATTCCGGTGCACAGAACAATCTTGTGGTCAGATTCCACGACAGTACTCACATGGATCAAGTCTGATTCATGCAGATACAAGGTCTTCGTGGGAGTCAGAGTCACCGAGATTCAAGAGTTAACAGAAGCAGCGAGCTGGCGGTATGTGGACACCAAACACAACCCAGCTGACGTCATCACCCGGGGAATGTCCCTGGATGACCTCACCCGTCGCAACATCTACAGTGACGGACCAGAATTCCTCCAGCTCCCGGAAGAAGAGTGGCCTACGCCCACCCCACGGGAAGCGAGTAAAGAGGAGGCTGACAACAAGAAACCTATGTTCTGTGGACTGAGCACAGTCGCCTCCACAGACCCCAACATAGATGATTGCATTACCCTACAGAGTGCGCAGCAAAAGACATTCCTGTGGCACCACCCAGAGATTCAGTCCACTGCCGACATTTCAGCAGCTGACTACGAAGAAGCAGAACTTCTTCTACTACAACGAGCCCAGAGAGACTCGTTCCCCGATGAGCTAGACTGTCTACAGGGAGGAAAGCCCGTCCCATCAGACAGCAGACTGCTCCACCTGGCACCCGAGAGTGACGCTCATAATCTCATCAGAGTGGGTGGTCGTCTGCGGAGAGCCCCCGATCTACCGGATGACGTTAAGTACCCGATAGTCTTGAACAGCCGACACAAGGTCACAGAGCTGATCATAAAGAAATACGACGAGGATGTACACCACGCAGGAGCAGAGAGAGTCTTCGCGGAGATCAGACGTCGCTATTGGATACTTCAAGGAAGAGAAGCAGTGCGACGCTTCCAGCGAACCTGTCTAGACTGCCGAAAGTGGCGCGCGCAGCCCAGCATACCCCGGATGGCTGACCTACCTCCCTGTCGCCTCCGACTCGGCGACAAGCCATTCCACTCCACAGGCATGGACTGTTTTGGCCCGTTGTATATAAAGAGAGGAAGAGGAACCGAGAAGCGGTGGGGTATTGTATTCAAATGCATGACCACCAGAGCGATACATATCGAACTCCTTCCGACCATGAGCACAGACTCATTCCTTATGGCCTTCCGAAGATTCACATCACGGAAAGGAAAACCGTCTACATTGTTGTCTGATCACGGGACAAACTTCAAAGGCGGAGAAAGAGAGCTGAGAGAGAGCTTCCAAGCTATGGGCCCAGAACTTAAGACCCACCTCGCTCCATCCCAGATTGACTTCCAGTTTAATCCCCCGAACGCACCCCACTTCGGTGGAACCTGGGAACGAGAAGTACGTTCTATAAAGACAGCCCTGTACGCCGTGCTTGGGGCCCAGACTGTGGCGGAAGAAGTCCTAATGACAGTCCTCACGGAGATCGAGGGAGTATTGAACTCCAAGCCCCTCGGCTACGTCTCCAGTGATGTAGCAGATGTCGACCCAGTCACCCCCAACACACTCTTGATGGGGCGGCTAGACCCCGCGCTACCCCAGACAATGTACAGGCCTGAAGAAGCGAACGGCCGAAGAATGTGGAGGTACAGTCAAGTACTAGCTGACAAGTTTTGGAACAGCTTTCTACTCCACTACCTACCGTCTCTACAGACCCGCCAGAAGTGGGTAAAAGAGAGAGACAATTTGACAGAAGGAACAGTCGTCATGATTATCGACCAGTCACTACCCAGAGCTATGTGGCCGGCTGGCCGCATAAGCAAAGTGATCACTGGTGCCGATGGCAAGGTCCGAGCAGCTGAAGTGCTCGTCCAAGGGCGAACTTACACACGACCCGTGGCGAGGCTAATAGAACTGCCCAGACTCCCAGACACTATCGATGACGACCATGACCCCATGACTTTGTGAGTTGACTGACCCTTACAGCGGACCTTGAGTGGTAGACAGTGCGGTTAATCTGTCTCTGCTTAGCTAATTAGGTGGGACTAATTAGGGGGCGGCTGTTGTGAAGGATCAGATTAAACCGAATATATATATTTATTTATGGATATATATTTAATAGTATTTGTATATCGTTTGATATCCCCTGTATATTCCTTGTACAATATACACTGAATATCCCTTTAGTCTACTAACAGCCCATAATAGTTTCATTCTACCATTGGACGAGAACCTGGCGCCAGCAGCCATGCCCCTTGGTTCAAGTTCAATCGTGCCGACGAACATGTCGTTACAAGCCCGGTTCCGCGTAGGAATACGTCTGGCGAAATACGAATGGTACTATTTGTTCACAGCGCATATATATATGGCGCAAGTAAAGTAGAACTTTCTTTTAGTCCATTAGTCCTTTACCCTCCAACCGAGTAACAGACGTGAAGCCTCACCCACGACGCACGTGTGGTGCAGTATGGCCTACTTGGCCTCAGAATAGGCATTGAGACATCGTGTGGATTAATAGTTGAATAGTTGTCATAGTTTGGCACTATACCGTCGAGTGGGACGTATTTCTATTAAGTTAATAATAGTCTATTATGTATGGTGCATCGTTCGGTTAGAGTTATAAAGTGAGCAGTACCCCCATCGTTCCTGACGTTATCTGGAGTCTTAACCAGGCTGGGCAGACCACGTGTGGTGCTTGCATCCGAGGAGCTCCGGGCCAGGACGAGTGGACCTGTACATTGGATTACTTCACCCGGACGACGTCGAGCCCTACACGGCTTGGATTATCTACATGCTTTGGGTGCTTTGATTATGCCATGGATAACAGCCAACACTGCTGAGTGTTGGAACTACCCCCCCCGAGAGGAGTCCAGGTGAGACGGCGCTCTACCCCGAGTGAGGTCGCCTCACGTCTCTTCGTTGTGGACCGGCAGCTACCGTCCACCAGAGGGCCCAGCTGTATTCATCTGTGGACCGAGGTTCTGTGGGCACCGTGTTCAGCACTCTGAATTCTCCCAAGAAATCGTCGGCCAGATGGGATACCGCCAGCGGCTCTCCTAACCCCCCCCCTACTGTCTTACAACCAGCGGGACCCCCCCTTTAGTGTATCCAGCTATAATCATTTAAGTACCATCGCTATAGTTCCCTAAAGAACCAGGTTGTATACTTGCTCCCTGCGTAACCAGAGATTGGACATTCAATGTTGATTTACCTACGAATACTCATTTGCCTTACAAGTGCATTTCAAATCATAAATGTCATTAAGTGAACGTTGTATATACCCTTTGCTATATAAAATATTCGATTTATACATTTGTGTGGACTTCGTTTCATCAGGTGGGAAAGTGTTCATCATATCTATATCATGTACTGGATGGCCAGAAGTTAAAGTACAAGCAGTAGTGGTTTAATAATACCATACTTATCAATACAGTCAGGGAATTGTACCCCTCAGTTACAATAACACTTGCCTTTGTGCTGCTTGAGGGTGCGGGCTTTCTTCTGTTACTGTCGTGTAGGACATCTAGGTGGGCTCCGTCACACCGACTACACCTCTTCTTTAAGCGGCACTCGGCTGCCATGTGACTGCGCGCACATCGGTAACAGCGTCGGTTGGACTTTATCCATTGACCCACTTCGTCGGCGGTCATCTTCTTGAATGTGTCACATTGTGACAACCAGTGTTCTTTCTCGCAGTACGGGCACACCATCTTCCACTTCTCTTTCATCGAGGGGGTACTGTGGTTCTTGCTGCTCGGTACTGGTTCTGATTGGTGCATGACAGTCACCAATCTTCGGCCATCGTTTGCTCTCCTAGGTCCCTCTCTGGAGCTTGGTGTGCTCCGCACGAACGTATCCAATCGCAGGCTGCTGACTTCTCTCGCCAGGAAGTCGGCTAGGTCTAGGAGGGATGGCTCGGGACCGTTAGGATCACGGTGGTCTCTTTGCCGCCTGAAGCGCTCTTGTCGGGCGGGCGGAAGCTTCTCTAAAATCCTCTCGACATTAGAGTTTGCGTATAGTTCGTGCATACCCTTTTCTCGTTGCGCCCCCAGCATCCCTACCAGGGATTGTACCTTGATAGACAGGTCGTCTAGTGAGCGATTGTCTGTTGCTGGGGGTAGGCGGTCAATATGCCTTATCTCTTGTATTACGTAGTCCCATATGCGTCCATATCTTTGGTCGAGTGCTGCTAGAGCCGCTGTGTATGGGGTAGTAGAGGTGGCATAGGCCAGCGCTATATTGTGCGCTCGGGGCACCTTGAGGTGCTTCAATAGGATAGCATACTTGTGGCGTTCATCAGCTACATCAGCCATCATTGTCTCTAAGCACATCCGTAGCTCCGTGTACTGTGCTCTGTTCTCATGGGTGAAGTCTGGAAACGTCGGTGTGCCAATGTATGATGCCGTAGATGGCTGGCACATCGGTGAGCGTTGGAAGAGAGGCCTCCTAGGCGAGTCTCCTCTTACGCCTCTCGGTGGGCTGGTACCGGCAGGGTACCATGGCCCGCGTATCCAGGTGCTATTCCTCGGGACTGGTCGTGCGTCAATCTCACCCGTGAATTGAGTCGGGGGTCTGTAGCGCAGAGCCGCAGGGGTAGAGCCTGGGCTGTACTGGACCTCCTGGTCCTGTGGAGTACTGTGCTGCTGTCGGGCTTGACTCTCCTCCTCTCCCTCTTCTTCTTCCTCTGTCAGGTCCTCTAGATCCTGTAGTCGTCTATTTAGCCTCTCCGCGGTGTATACCGTTCCTTCCTTGTAGCTGGGTCTCACTGGGACCGGTCGGGGAAGGAGTTCGGAGGGGGGTATAGGCTCTCTCTGGTGGTCGGGCTCAGGGTCGCTTGATCGGTTAGGGGAGGGTGCCCTTGACCCGTGTCTTGACGAGGCCCTGGAACCCCGTGCGGAGGGAGGGGGTGTTGCCCTGGCGATCAGCTGCTCCATTAGCTGCGCTTGTAATCGGTCGCACTCGGCTTCGTGTTTGGTGAGAGCGATGTCGCGCTCTGCTTCTCTTTGGGCACCGGCAGCGGCGCGCTGGGCTTCGGCGGCGGCGCGCTGGGCTTCGGCGTGGTCTCTTACCATATTCTCTTCCGTCTGAAGGCGTCTAATCTCTAGACGTATACGATCTTCGTCGCTCCGTTGCTGCGCTTGGAGGCGTTCTCTTTCCATGGAAGAATGTTCGCGCTCACTAAGCGTCTGTGCTTGGAGTCGATCGCGCTCTGTTGAGGCTGCTAGGCTGGCGAGGAACGCCTGTGCCAGCATCTTGTCCGCCTCGCTGGGGGAAGACGCTGGTTGAGGTGATCCGCTCCTGGCAGTACTCGTTGGAGATGCGTTCTCCTGCGGGGAGTCCTGGAGCTCTATCTCCTGGGCGCTCTCCTCTTCTTGTACCGGGCAGAGTTCCATCTCTGGAGGGTTGTCTTTCTCCTGGAGCTCTCCGGGGACTACTTCTTCGGTCTTGGCGGGGGGTAAAGTCGTGTCAGTTCCCTCCTGGTCCCTACCGTGAGCTTGGTCAGTTACATTAGAACCCACTAGGGCCTCTGTTGGCGGGGTAGCCTGGTTGATAGGGTCGGACATAATTTAACTTTCTACTTTTTCCACGTTTACCGTCTGTAGAAGGCTAGGTAGTATACTGGCAACGTAATCCTCTAAGTACTGAGGTGGCTGCCGTCTACGCTGCGGGCGATCTACTTTAGGAGGACCGTTTTGTGGAGTGTTCATCATAGGCCATTTCAATATTAATACCACTATATTAATATTACACTAGTTATTATCCGGCTCGAAGGACCAATTGTAACTGAGGGGTACAATTCCCTGACTGTATTGATAAGTATGGTATCATTAAACCACTACCGCTTTATGTACTTTAATTACTGGCCATACAGTACACGATATATGAATATGATGAACACTTCCCACAATGAAATCGGTTCCAGTCAAAGGTATTAATCAAGTATTTAATGGAGCAAAAGGTACATAGGATACTTTACATTATTCTTTGAATGCACTTGTAAGGCAAAGGAGTATGCATAGGCAAATCAATAACGAATGTCCATTCTCTGGTTACGCAGGAGGTAATTATACAACCTGAATCTTAGGGAATTATATCTATGGTACACTAGTAATAGCGGGATATACTGGAAGGGGTTCCCACTGGTTGTAAGCCAGCAAGGGGGTAGAAGATCTGTCGGTAGTAGGACGTCTGGTCAACGATGACTAGGGAGACTTCAGGTACAGAAGCCGGTGCAGTAGTCTCTTGATCCACAGACGAATACAGCTTGGTTCTCTTGTAGACTGTAGCTCTACAGTGAAGAAAGCTAGGCGGCCTCAGGCTCTCTGAGCGCCGACTCGACTTGACTCCTCTCGGGGTAAATCCAACACGTGCAGGCGTCGGCGATTATCCGCTCCATAAATCATAGGACCAAAGCAAATATATTCCAGCCGCAAAGGGCTATGTAGTCGTCGGGTAGATTAATCCAGTGTACATGTCCATACGGTTCTCGCCTAGGTCTCCCCGGGTGAAAGCGCCATGCGGTCGGCCCAGCCTGGATAAGAACTCTAGCTAATACGAGAAAGCGTTGGAGATGCTGATCACTATAGAATTCTAACCGCACGATACACTATACACAAATAGACTATTAAAGACTCAATAGAAATATGTCGCACTCGACGGTATAGCGCCAAACTCTGACAATTCAGTTACTAATTCGCACGCGGTCTCGATGCTCTATTCTGAGGCCAAACAGGCCATACTTCACCGCACGTTGTATCGTGAGTGAGGCTTCAACTTAGTGGGTAACATACTAAAAGGACGAAGGGTACGGAGGTAAGGGGCTAAGGGGCTTCTACATTCACCTGCGCCGTATTTATACGCACGGTGCACAAACTAGTTCCACTCTCATTTCTGTCGCGTATCCCTGGGCAAGGTTGGGCATGTCCAGACACGTCGTGTCGGTGACTTTGAACTTGGCTCCGGGGGCCGGTCCCTGGCGCCGGTGGACCACTGTCCAATAGGAGAATGAACTATTATGGGCTGGACTAAAGGGATATTCCGTGTATATGTACAAGGAATATACAAGGGATATCAAACGATATACAAATACTATGCAATATATATCAATAAATAAATATATATATTCGGTTTAATCTGATCCTTTGTAACAATAATTTTTAACAATAATTTGTGATGCCATCACACAAACTGGCATTTAAAGGGTTACAATTCAAAATGTATTGAATATGTGTTTTTCTTTTTTTTTATATATACAATACTTTGTGATGCCCATCACAAACACTGGAATTTAAATGGTAAAAAAAACATTCCTGCACCAGAATGCAGGAAATTAAGTCTTTGTAACAAAATAATGGTATTAGGAATACATTTGCCTCCTGCGTGAACTGTGCATAGCTGAATACTGTATTTTAACGTCGGTCATATGGTGGTTGTAACTGAGGGGTACAATTCCCTGACTGTATTGATAAGTATGGTATCATTAAACCACTACCGCTTTATGTACTTTAACTACTGGCCATACAGTACACGATATCTAAATATGATGAACACTTTCCCACAATGAAATCGGGTCCACACAAAGGTAATAATCAAATATTTAATATATAGCAAAGGGTACATATAATAGTTACTATTACATTTATGATTTGAATGCACTTGTAAGGCAAATGAGTATTCGTAGGCAAATCAACACTGAATGTCCAATCTCTGGTTACGCAGGAAGCAAGTATACAACCTGGCTCTTAGGGAATTATAACGATGGCACACTTAATGATTATAGCGGGATGTACTGTAGGGGTCCTCCCGGTAGTAAGCCGGTAGGGGGGGTAGGAGAGCCGTCGGCAGTAGCCCGTCTGGTCAACGATTTCTAGAGAGAATTCAGGTACAGAAGACAGTGCAGTAGAATCTTGATCCACAGATGAATACACCTTGGCTCTCTTGTAGGCTGTAGCTGTAGCTGTAGGTCCACAATGAAGAAGAAGCGAGGCGACCTCAGTCTGGTCTGAGCGCCGTCTCACCTTGACTCCTCTCGGGGTAAATCCAACACTCACCGGTGTTGGCGATTATCCGCTCCACAAATCAAAGTACCAAAGCAAATATATATTCCATGCCGCATAGGGCTCAGCAGTCGTCGGGTAGGTAATCCAATGTACAGGTCCACTCGGTCCTCGCCTAGAACTCCTCGGATGAAAGCACCACGTGTGGTCTGCCCAACCTGGCTAAGACTCTAGATAACACGAGGAAGCGATGGGGATGCTGCTCACTTTAGAACTCTAACCGCACGATGCACCATACATAATAGACTATTATTACTTAATAGAAATACGTGCCAAACTCTGGCAATTCAGCTATTAATTCGCACGAGGTCTCAATGCTATTCTAAGGCCAAACAGGCCATACTACACCGCACGCGGTATCGTGGGGTGAGGCTTCACGTTCTGTTACTTAGTTGGGTAGAAGACGAAGGGATAAGAGATAAGAGGAATTCTACATTTACTTGCGCCCTATTTATATGCACGGTGGACAAATAGTGCCACTCTGCTTTCGGTAGCCGTATTCCTGCGCGGAGCCGGGGCTAGTAAGGGCATGTCTCGTCGGTACCTTTGAACTTGAACGCCAGGGGCTGGTCCCTGGCGCCTGGTCCTTTTGTCCAATAAGAGAATGAACTATTATGGGCTGTAGTAGAATAAAGGAATATTCCGTGTATATGTACAAGGAATATACAAGGGATATCAAACGATATACAAATACTATTCAATATATATCCATAAATAAATATATATATTCGGTTTAATCTGATCCTTCACAACACATGTGTTAAAAACAAGACGGACAAGTACACAGGGATAGAAATAGCTAAAATAGGACTAAAAAGAGCTAAAAAGTGGTGAAAAAGAAACAAGTCCAATCATGTGTTGTTAAATAATTAAATTAATTTGTTACAGTCCACAACCCAGCTCGTCCAGTTCACAGCAGTTGGCCCATCCTGGCCCTGCTTGGTTGTGGAGCCTGATTGCCACCGGCACAAAGGACTGCCCAAAGCGCTTTGTGGTATGTCGGGGGGGGGGATGAGTCTGTGGCTAAACGTGGACCGCATTGCGATCAGCTCATCATAGAGGGGGTGGCAGGGGTTCTCAAGAATAGCATGCAGCTTCCTCCTCGTCCTCCCCTCTGCCACCACCTGCAGACGGTCCAGGTCCGCTCCCACCACAGAGCTTGCTTTTTTTTTACCAGTTTGTTTATTTTGTCTGTGTTGGTGTTGCCCCCCCAGCATACCACAGCGAAAAAGAGGGCACCCGCCACCACAGACTGGTAGAACATCTGCAGCAGTTTGCTGCAGACATTAAAAGACCTGAGCCCTCTCAGGAAGAACAGTCTGCTCTGTCCCTTCCTGTAGAGGGCCTCTGTGTTGTCCGTCCAGTCCAGTTTGTTGTTCATGAGAACACCCAGGAATTTGTAATTCGCCACCCTTTCCACCTCCTCCCCCTGGATGATGATGGGAGTTGAGGGCTTCCTCTTGCTCCGCCGATGGTCCACCACCATCTCATTCGTCTTGCTGATGTTGAGCTGTAGGTGGTTTTCCTTGCTCCACTCTGTGAATCTCTCCACCACAGCTCTGTACTCCTCCTCGTTGTCGTTGGTGATGTATCCAACGATGGAGTCATCAGAAAACTTTTGGAGATGGCAGTTCCCGGAGCTGAAGCGGAAGTCTGAGGTGTACAGGGTGAATAAAAAGGGTGCCAATATAGTTCCCTGGGGGGCTCCAGTGTTGCAGATCAGCACGTCGGAGTGGCACCCCTGCAGTTTGACAGACTGTGGTCTGCCAGTGAGGTAGTTGAAGATCCAGGCCACCAAGTCGTCCTCCACCCCCATCACTGACAGCTTCTCAGCCAGTAGTGGAGGCTGAATAGTGTTGAAGGCACTGGAAAAGTCAAAGAATGTTACCCTCACTGACCTGCCCGGCTTCTCCAGATGTAGATAGGCCTTGTGGACCATGTAGATTATGGCATCCTCCACACCGATGTTCTGCTGATATGCAAACTGCAGCTTGTGCTAAGCTAGGCTAGCTGGTATGCAAACTGCAACTTGTGCTAAGCTAGGCTAGCTGGTCCCTACTGCTTCCAGCCCTTGTGCTAAGCTAGGCTAGCTGGTCCCTACTGCTTCCAGCCCTTGTGCTAAGCTAGGCTAGCTGCTCCCTACTGCTTCCATTCCTTGTGCTAAGCTAGGCTAGCTGCTCCCTACTGCTTCCAGTCCTTGTGCTAAGCTAGGCTAGTTGCTCGCTACTGCTTCCAGTCCTTGTGCTAAGCTAGGCTAGCTGGTCCCTACTGCTTCCAGCCCTTGTGCTAAGCTAGGCTAGCTGCTCCCTACTGCTTCCAGTCCTTGTGCTAAGCTAGGCTAGTTGCTCCCTACTGCTTACAGTCCTTGTGCTAAGCTAGGCTAGCTGGTCCCTACTGCATCCAGCTCTTGTGCTAAGCTAGGCTAGCTGCTTCCTACTGCTTCCAGTCCTTGTGCTAAGCTAGGCTAGTTGCTCCCTACTGCTTCCAGTCCTTGTGCTAAGCTAGGTAGGCTAGCTGGTCCCTACTGCTTCCAGCACTTGTGCTAAGCTATAGGCTAGCTGCTCCTTACTGCTTCCAGTCCTTGTGCTAAGCTAGGTAGGCTAGCTGGTCCCTACTGCTTCCAGCCCTTGTGCTAAGCTAGGCTAGCTGCTCCCTACTGCTTCCATTCCTTGTGCTAAGCTAGGCTAGTTGCTCCCTACTGCTTCCAGTCCTTGTGCTAAGCTAGGCTAGCTGGACCCTACTGCTTCCAGCCCTTGTGCTAAGCTAGGCTAGCTGGTCCCTACTGCTTCCAGCCCTTGTGCTAAGCTAGGCTAGCTGCTCCCTACTGCTTCCATTCCTTGTGCTAAGCTAGGCTAGTTGCTCCCTACTGCTTCCAGTCCTTGTGCTAAGCTAGGTAGGCTAGCTGGTCCCTACTGCTTCCAGCCCTTGTGCTAAGCTAGGCTAGCTGCTCCCTACTGCTTCCATTCCTTGTGCTAAGCTAGGCTAGTTGCTCCCTACTGCTTCCAGTCCTTGTGCTAAGCTAGGCTAGCTGGTCCCTACTGCTTCCAGCCCTTGTGCTAAGCTAGGCTAGCTGAATGAATGAATGAATGAATGAAAACTTTATTTAACAGATTGCAGAATGGGTACAATACAGTACGGCTCAATACATACAATTGTTAAGGGGATGCAGACCTGAGAAAGACGTTTGTCTTGTTTCCATCAGGGTCCCCCATTTTCAATTCATATAGACATTTATGACATACACAACATACATGACATTTATGGCATAGGGACATATAGGTATTTAGTACTGATACATTTGTGACATAGGCGGTATTCAAATATACAGTACTGTTACCCCTAGATCCTGACAGAGTATATACATATGATGGGGAGGGGACTGTACATTAGGAGGGGGTGGGTGGGTGGGTGGGAGGGAAATATACATACGGCGGGGAGGGAATATATACATGCGGTGGGGAGGAGACTGTCTATTAGGAGGTGGTGGGGGTTTTGGGCATTTACGGTGGCCAGTTTCGAATTGCAGCCTCCCGTAGGTGCTCTTTAAGGGCGGTTTTGAATGTGGGCAGGGATTCACATTCCTTTACAGCTTTGGGTAGGGCGTTCCACATTGTTGTGGCATAATTGCGAAACGTGTTTAGTCCCTTGTTTGAGCCGAATCTGGGTTTAACATGATTTGTTGAGCTTCCTCTGGTGTAGTGGTTGTGGTATTCACTGACCTTTGGGAAGTATTTTGACATGTACATGGGCACCCCGGTCGTATAGTGTATCTTGTAGACCAGGCCCATTGCAAGTTGCTGTACTCTGTCGTCTACTCTAAGCCATCCTAGGTTGGCAAAGTGGGCAGGGGTGAGGTGGGTTCTGGGGTTCAGGTCAAGTAGTAGTCTGACCAGTTTGTTTTGTGATGTTTGTAATTTTGTTTTAAGTGCCTTTGAGGTGCTTTGGTACCATGAGGTGCACGCATAGTCATAGTACCCTTGAATGAGTGCTCCTGCCAGAGTCTTCAGGGTATTCTTGTTTACCAGAGAGGAGATCCGGTACAAGAATCTAGTTCGTTGGTTGACTTTTTTTATTACATTGGATGCCATTTTGTCACAGGAAAGATTTGCCTCTAGGATGGAACCCAGGTAGGTAATTTCGTCTTTCCTTGTGACAATATTGTCACCCACTGTAACTGAGAATCCGTCGGTCTTGCTGAGTTTGTTATTTGAACCGAAGAGAATGGACTCTGTTTTGCCCATGTGTAATGATAGTTTGTTATCAGCGAGCCATATGCAGATTTTGCCTAGTTCCGTGCTGAGGGTTTTTTCAACCTGCAATTTGTTCTTGTCAGAGACCAGCAGGGCTGAGTCGTCCGCAAACAGGAACAAGTTGCAGTCACAGGCTGACGACATGTCATTTGCATAAATTAGGAAGAGTAGCGGTCCTAGTATGCTTCCTTGTGGAACACCACAGCTCACTGTGAGGGGGGGGGATAGAGTACCGTTTACCTCTACCATCTGTTCTCTCCCCTCCAGGTAGGATTGCATCCAGCTCACTGATAGGCTATCAAAACCAATTGCTTTTAGCTTGTCCATTAGAATGGAGTGATTGACAGTGTCGAAGGCCTTTTGTAGGTCCAGCATGACCATGCCGCAGTATTTGCCAGCGTCCACCTCTTGTTTGATGTGGTCGTTCAAATAGAGGAGGCATGTGTCAGTGGAGTGGGACGTTCTGAAGCCAGATTGGAATTCGTAGATTAGGTTTTTTTCCGCCAGGTACTTTTCGACCTGTTCGTAGACTATTTTCTCCATGACTTTCGAGATGGAGGTAAGAATAGAAACAGGGCGGTAGTTGCCTGGGTCTAATTTGCTGCCCTTTTTGTGTAGAGGGGTCACTCTCGCAATTTTGAAGTCCCTTTGAAGCTGCTCCCTACTGCTTCCAGTCCTTGTGCTAAGCTAGGCTAGTTGCTCCCTACTGCTTCCAGTCCTTGTGCTAAGCTAGGCTAGCTGGTCCCTACTGCATCCAGTGAAACCTGTGAAATAACAGTGTTTCACTGCTGAACTTTGAGTTCTGTCACTTAATTGAAGGTGTTTCATCATAAATGTAGGAAAAACCTGCCAAATAACAGCGTTTCACTGCTGAACGAAGTTCTGTCACTTAATTGAATGAGTTTGATTGTAATAATTATGGGGAAACCTGTAAAATAACAGTGTTTCACTGCTGAACTTAAGTTATGTCACTTAATTGAAGGTGTTTCATCGTAAATGTAGGAAAAACCTGTGAAATAACAGTGTTTCACTGCTGAACTTTAAGTTCTGTCACTTAATTGAAGGAGTTTGATCGTAATAATTTAGGAAAATACTGTCAAATGACAGTATTTCACTGCTGAACTTTAAGTTCTGTCACTTAATTGAAGGTGTTTCATCATAAATGTAGGAAAAACCTGCCAAATAACAGCGTTTCACTGCTGAACGAAGTTCTGTCACTTAATTGAAGGAGTTTGATTGTAATAATTATGGGGAAACCTGTAAAATAACAGTGTTTCACTGCTGAACTTTAAGTTCTGTCACTTAATTGAAGGTATTTCATCGTAAATGTAGGAAAAACCTGCCAAATAACAGCGTTTCACTGCTGAACGAAGTTCTGTCACTTAATTGAAGGAGTTTGATTGTAATAATTATGGGGAAACCTGTAAAATAACAGTGTTTCACTGCTGAACTTAAGTTATGTCACTTAATTGAAGGTGTTTCATCGTAAATGTAGGAAAAACCTGTGAAATAACAGTGTTTCACTGCTGAACTTTAAGTTCTGTCACTTAATTGAAGGAGTTTGATCGTAATAATTTAGGAAAATACTGTCAAATGACAGTATTTCACTGCTGAACTTTTAGTTATGTCACTTAATTGAAGGTGTTTCATCATAAATGTAGGAAAAACCTGCCAAATAACAGCGTTTCACTGCTGAACGAAGTTCTGTCACTTAATTGAAGGAGTTTGATTGTAATAATTATGGGGAAACCTGTGAAATAACAGTGTTTCACTGCTGAACTTTGAGTTCTGTCACTTAATTGAAGGAGTTTGATTGTAATAATTATGGGAAAACCTGTAGAATAACAGTGTTTCACTGCTGAACGAAGTTCTGTCACTTAATTGAATGAGTTTGATTGTAATAATTATGGGGAAACCTGTAAAATAACAGTGTTTCACTGCTGAACTTAAGTTATGTCACTTAATTGAAGGTGTTTCATCGTAAATGTAGGAAAAACCTGTGAAATAACAGTGTTTCACTGCTGAACTTTAAGTTCTGTCACTTAATTGAAGGAGTTTGATCGTAATAATTTAGGAAAATACTGTCAAATGACAGTATTTCACTGCTGAACTTTAAGTTCTGTCACTTAATTGAAGGTGTTTCATCATAAATGTAGGAAAAACCTGCCAAATAACAGCGTTTCACTGCTGAACGCAGTTCTGTCACTTAATTGAAGGAGTTTGATTGTAATAATTATGGGGAAACCTGTAAAATAACAGTGTTTCACTGCTGAACTTAAGTTATGTCACTTAATTGAAGGTGTTTCATCGTAAATGTAGGAAAAACCTGTGAAATAACAGTGTTTCACTGCTGAACTTTAAGTTCTGTCACTTAATTGAAGGAGTTTGATCGTAATAATTTAGGAAAATACTGTCAAATGACAGTATTTCACTGCTGAACTTTAAGTTCTGTCACTTAATTGAAGGTATTTCATCGTAAATGTAGGAAAAACCTGCCAAATAACAGCGTTTCACTGCTGAACGAAGTTCTGTCACTTAATTGAAGGAGTTTGATTGTAATAATTATGGGGAAACCTGTAAAATAACAGTGTTTCACTGCTGAACTTAAGTTATGTCACTTAATTGAAGGTGTTTCATCGTAAATGTAGGAAAAACCTGTGAAATAACAGTGTTTCACTGCTGAACTTTAAGTTCTGTCACTTAATTGAAGGAGTTTGATCGTAATAATTTAGGAAAATACTGTCAAATGACAGTATTTCACTGCTGAACTTTTAGTTATGTCACTTAATTGAAGGTGTTTCATCATAAATGTAGGAAAAACCTGCCAAATAACAGCGTTTCACTGCTGAACGAAGTTCTGTCACTTAATTGAAGGAGTTTGATTGTAATAATTATGGGGAAACCTGTGAAATAACAGTGTTTCACTGCTGAACTTTGAGTTCTGTCACTTAATTGAAGGAGTTTGATTGTAATAATTATGGGAAAACCTGTAGAATAACAGTGTTTCACTGCTGAACGAAGTTCTGTCACTTAATTGAATGAGTTTGATTGTAATAATTATGGGGAAACCTGTAAAATAACAGTGTTTCACTGCTGAACTTAAGTTATGTCACTTAATTGAAGGTGTTTCATCGTAAATGTAGGAAAAACCTGTGAAATAACAGTGTTTCACTGCTGAACTTTAAGTTCTGTCACTTAATTGAAGGAGTTTGATCGTAATAATTTAGGAAAATACTGTCAAATGACAGTATTTCACTGCTGAACTTTAAGTTCTGTCACTTAATTGAAGGTGTTTCATCATAAATGTAGGAAAAACCTGCCAAATAACAGCGTTTCACTGCTGAACGAAGTTCTGTCACTTAATTGAATGAGTTTGATTGTAATAATTATGGGGAAACCTGTAAAATAACAGTGTTTCACTGCTGAACTTAAGTTATGTCACTTAATTGAAGGTGTTTCATCGTAAATGTAGGAAAAACCTGTGAAATAACAGTGTTTCACTACTGAACTTTAAGTTCTGTCACTTAATTGAAGGAGTTTGATCGTAATAATTTAGGAAAATACTGTCAAATGACAGTATTTCACTGCTGAACTTTAAGTTCTGTCACTTAATTGAAGGTGTTTCATCATAAATGTAGGAAAAACCTGCCAAATAACAGTGTTTCACTGCTGAACGAAGTTCTGTCACTTAATTGAAGGAGTTTGATTGTAATAATTATGGGGAAACCTGTAAAATAACAGTGTTTCACTGCTGAACTTAAGTTATGTCACTTAATTGAAGGTGTTTCATCGTAAATGTAGGAAAAACCTGTGAAATAACAGTGTTTCACTGCTGAACTTTAAGTTCTGTCACTTAATTGAAGGAGTTTGATCGTAATAATTTAGGAAAATACTGTCAAATGACAGTATTTCACTGCTGAACTTTTAGTTATGTCACTTAATTGAAGGTGTTTCATCATAAATGTAGGAAAAACCTGCCAAATAACAGCGTTTCACTGCTGAACGAAGTTCTGTCACTTAATTGAATGAGTTTGATTGTAATAATTATGGGGAAACCTGTAAAATAACAGTGTTTCACTGCTGAACTTAAGTTATGTCACTTAAAGGTGCTATGCATTATAAATGTCATTTTTCAGTCTCTAGCATTGTATTATAGTAATAGGAGTTCGTATCAATGTGTTTTTGGGCCTAAATACTATATTGGCGAATTCCTCAGCTACAGCCCATCCCCTCTTTGCCTCTAGTAAATCAGGTCATGTTGATTTGACGACCTGGTGCACGTCACAGGGCGCTGTTTATAGCGCACGGTGATGTGATTGGCTCTGTGGTTTTAGTAATGCCCGCCTCCATTCTTGCTACCTGCAGGGTGGAAGGTTTGTCCAGAAGATCACTAATCAGCTGAAGCCTGATGCGGTTCCCTCGGTCTTCGACAGACAGACCGGCGTTAGCTCTCGGGACTCGGGAGCGATCGCTAGCTACTTAGCACCAGCCGGGGCCGGCGTTAGCAACCGGGAGCGTCGTTGAGCATTCAGCCTGCTGGCTACCTATATCCACTTCAACCAGCGTCGCGGAGCATTCAGCCTGCTGGCTACACAGCTTGTCGGTGTGCTAATAGCCTCTGCAAGCTAACGATAGCTGGCTAAACAGCTTGTCGGTGTGCTGGAGCCTTTGCAAGCTAACGGTAGCTGGCTCCAGGCTATTAGCACATCGACAAGCTGCTGGAGCTCCCGACGCTCGGCTGGTTGAAGTGGATCTAGGTAGCCAGCAGGCTGAATGCTCCGCGACGCTCCCGGTTGCTATCATGTGCAGGTCCTCTTCTCAGACCTGTGTGGCAAAGCACTGCACACGCATCATGCAAGCTACACATCGCTGCATGTTGATCAATGGTGGCCCACTCGGTGCATCACAGTGGGCTACTATTGTGCTAACAACAACCGCGGTGTCCGGCTTGTCGGCCGGCATGAGTGCTCGATTTGGGGTGGTTCTCTCCTCCTTGTGTGCCCCCGTTCTCGCGGGTGTCCTGCCGGGGAGCTTGTGGACGCGACAACAGCGGCGGCCGTAGCGTTAGTTAGCTCATAGCTATTGTGTAACACTAGCGTTACGGCGGGCTCGAGCACCCTACGGCTGCCGCCGTTGTCGCGTCCATGGGCTCCCCGGCAGGGTACCCGTGGGGACGGGGGTGTACAGAGAGGAGAGAACCATTTTGTGTCGGGCGTGCATGCCGGCCAGCGAGCCGGACGTCGGGATATGTTGTTAGCACAATAGCTACCAAGCTAAGCTATGTTAGCTTCTAACGGTGTATACACAATATGTACAACGACACAATGATTTACATTATTACAAATATGGTAACGTGGTTGTGGCTTTTACAAATAGTGGTAACATATATATAGATAGACAGTACTGCTACATCTCTATATTTATGACATACCATATTTGTATTGCTACAGTACTGCTCAGTACTGCTATGATGGAGACCAGAGAAAGACTTTCGTCTTGTTTACATCAGGGTCCCCCAATTTCAATTCATGGTAACATATTATATATATATATAGATAGACAGTACTGCTACATCTCTATATTTATGACATACCATATTTGTATGTAACCTGAAACCTAATCTCTGACGGGGAGATGGGCGGAGCTATTTGGTGGGTGGCTGTCACTCAAAGCATTCTGCCAGAATGGGTGGAGCCAAGCCAATAATAGCCTGCTTTCATGAGGCTGAAAAATGCTGGTTTTGAGTACAAGATTAGAAATATAAAACAATGATTATTTTTGGAATAAAAATTACAGATGTGTTACATAGACTCACAGGAAGTGTGTAAAGTTGCCCAAATAGTGCTAGGAATAGCAGTGCATAACCCCTTTAATTGAAGGTGTTTCATCGTAAATGTAGGAAAAACCTGTGAAATAACAGTGTTTCACTGCTGAACTTTAAGTTCTGTCACTTAATTGAAGGAGTTTGATCATAATAATTTAGGAAAATACTGTCAAATGACAGTATTTCACTGCTGAACTTTAAGTTCTGTCACTTAATTGAAGGTGTTTCATCATAAATGTAGGAAAAACCTGCCAAATAACAGCGTTTCACTGCTGAACGAAGTTCTGTCACTTAATTGAAGGAGTTTGATTGTAATAATTATGGGGAAACCTGTAAAATAACAGTGTTTCACTGCTGAACTTAAGTTATGTCACTTAATTGAAGGTGTTTCATCGTAAATGTAGGAAAAACCTGTGAAATAACAGTGTTTCACTGCTGAACTTTAAGTTCTGTCACTTAATTGAAGGAGTTTGATCGTAATAATTTAGGAAAATACTGTCAAATGACAGTATTTCACTGCTGAACTTTAAGTTCTGTCACTTAATTGAAGGTGTTTCATCATAAATGTAGGAAAAACCTGCCAAATAACGTTAGGTTATGACTATAACCAAGTTCTGTTAGTTAGGGGCGATGCTTGGCATCACTACTGCACTATCTCGCGTACGTGCACGCGTACTGAATAAACCACAAATGTACCTCTAATACCAGTATTAGTCTGACCACACCCCTCATCAGCTTACCTTCATAAGCAGGTGTGTGGTCACCTGCTCTCCTCCTTCCCAAGCTTTCACCACAAGGTGAGGACAAGGGCTGCAGCGGCCGTCTGATGCCAAGCATCGCCCCTAACTAACAGAACTTGGTTATAGTCATAACCTAACGTTCTGTATCGTTAGTGGCTTAGCTTGGCATCACTACTGCACAAGGGAGGCCAAGCGGAGCCACTTGGCTGACAAATACACCCCGCTGACAGCCCCCCAAAACCATCAGAACAGGGAGGGCTGAGCCCCCCCGACCCCCCCTAATGGAGGGTATCCCCCCTATTAGAGGCTTCACGGGAAGGCGACGGACCCGACCGTGCGAAGAGGCACTCAAGCAACTCAACGCACAGGGTGAGCAGACCGTGGCCTGACCCCACGACTACACACACGCACAACCCGCATGCCACCCGGGAACGAACGGAGGAACAACCTCGTTACTGCCCCCAGAATCACGGGGCCAAGGGCAAACCCAACCCCGTGGCAAGGCCGTAGCAGCGGAGCGCGAAGGAAGACCCAGACCCACCAAAAGGACTGGACTCCCTGGAATGGGGGCCCGGAGAAGTCCATGATGCCAGCATCAAGACCCCACCAGGTGGGCACGTAGTGCCCCGCCCCCCACATCGCCAGCGTATTCGGACAAAGGCCCCTCAGTTACTGCACCTGGTATTCCCAGGCGGAATCCCATCCAAGTACTAACCAGGCCAGAACCTGCTTAGCTTCCGAGATCGGACGAGATCGGGCGTGTTCAGGTTGGTATGGCCGTAAGCCGAGCGGGCCCCGTCCCCCCAATAGTACACCGCCTGGCACACTGACCCTGCAGAACAGGCAGTCAGCATGGCCGTAAGCACACAAAAAGGTTAACCAACGGAAGCAGGCAGCGCACCGGGGAAAAACCAGGCAACAGGCTGTTAACCCTAGCCTGGAGACTGCGGACGAGACAGGCGCCAGAGGGGACAGCTGAACACAGCCGCCCCGGCGGAAGGAGCGTAAGCTGGCGGTGTTGCATGACCAAGCCTCCATTTAAAAACCCCCACCCAGAGGGGTCGAGGCAGAGAAGGCTGACACGATTGGCAGACGTCATGAACGTGCAGGGGCACCCTCAAACGGTGAACCCGGGAGTTGACACTGCTCCAACACACCAGGGAATCAACCACCTCGGCGTTACCCAATGCGGTGGTTGTTCCTATAACCCCTCAAGAAAAACTCCAAAACACACCTGCGGGCATACACCGGCTATACCGCAGTACAAGTGTTTCAGTTTCCAAAAAGGGTTAACCCAGGCCTACGGGTCGCAAACATCACTTCGGACCGGGCCTGGCGGTACGGGAAGCACAGGGCCACCAGAGGAGGTCAAAAAACCACCCCCACAGGCCCCTCTTCGCCATGCGTGAGAGAGGAGCGAAAAATAATGGAGAACCAGCCCCTAAGCACACCGTACCTGGTATTCCCCGGCGGTCTCCCAACCAAGTACTAACCAGGACCAACCTGTGTAGCGGCCGAGATCCGACGAGATCGAGCGCGTACAGAATGGCATGGCTGTAAGCCATGACGACAGTGCTGAGTAAAAACATACCCAACCAGGGTCTCCATAGCGCTTAACCCTGTGACACCCAGACCGACCCGGCATTTTTCCCCCTGAAAAAAGCCCAAGTCCCTCAGGGTACCAGAACAGCAGATCTGCATCCCCGGCGGACAACGGGTTCAACTGATCTGGACCAGCGTGACCAGAACCAGTCCCGTGCCCTAACCACGCCGACATGCCTACTCCAGGAGAAGGGCAGATATGCGTGTTGATCTTAACATGAAAAGAAGGCGCCACCCAGACGTTCGGACGAACCGCGCCTGGTGGCCCACCCCAAGGGCGTGAGACCCCACTACATATGTTCAGATCCATCCCGTCATCATCCCCCAGACATGAACGAGAATCCGTCGACAACCCACCCAGGTCATGGGATGTGGTCGTCGGAAGAGGAAAAACCCCCATCTCAGTTGCTTTATAAAAACGCTGTTTCAACCACAAGCAACCAAGGCGTGCCAGTCAATCGCCTGTTTACAGCGAGCTAGCACTATACGTGCGTCGGGACACACCCCCATCAATGAACAGGCTATTTAGACCTGTCATTGAATCCCCAAGGCGCCCAGGGGAACGACAAGAGGGGTGTGACACTCCCTAACTCCAACACTTCTGGAATAGAAAGAAGGAAGCATCAACAGTATGTATCCCAGTCTACACAGCCGGGGTAAAAAATGTTCACATTTTTACATCCCACCACCCTCCCATAGGAAGAGACGGGGATCCCCAGAGAGACTTCCCACGCGAGCTGTACAGATTGAAAAGAATATATTGCACCTTGAGCCATGTAAAAAACTGGTTTTAGGGCCTCCGGGGAAGAGGCACTGAACCCATACACACTCAATAAACGAATTGAATCGAATATACATACAATAGAAAAGGACCCTTCTAGAGGGTCCACTCACTTTGACAATCTGAGGAGGAAGGCTCTGTACTCTGATGGAGGCTTCCTCACATGGAAGAAGGAGTCCGAACTCACAGAAGGCCTGAATAGGCGCTTGGTGAGGAGGAGCCCTGACCACCCCCCCTGAAAACAGATCCATCACATGGACCTGAACAGCACACGGAAGTCCCACCAACAGAGACGCGCACGGTGACGTACTCTATGGCGGGGGAATTCCTGCGGTGCACACGCCCAATATACCAGGCCGTGGGACCAGGAACTCCCTCCCCCCCCCCCCCCCCCCCCCCGTAACGTGCCGAACCGCCACGTGACGGGAACCTTGAAGGACAGGGGGTGTACCCCTGACCGACAGAACAATGGGGAGAGGAAAGGTTACCAGTTCACCCCTTTACGACCCCACACCCATGATACGACGTAACGACAAAAAGAGAATATGACACAGTCATAGTCAGCTCTATGAAGCGTTTCACAGCTCCACACAGCGCATGAGCCAACCTGCCATCTGATTTTTACTAAGGAAAAACACAGAATAGAGAGGGCTCTAAGAACCCCGGTCCAACATACACATGTGCTTCTGTGGCCAGTACAACCCAGTTGTAGGTCACATGACACACACAACCCATCATCACCTACAAAAAATGGCAAAAACACTCAACAGAGGAACGCCGTTTTTTTCACAATGAGAGAATACATCATTCTTGATTAGTATCGACCACAGGCCTTGCTAAGCACACATGACAGCAACCAAACCAATTTCCCTTTAGGAAATAAGTTTCTCCAGCAGATTTAGCACAACCTCAGCAATCAAGCTAAGAGTTACATCGTATCCCTACCACACAAAAGACACAATTAATGCACAACATGTCTGATAGGAGGTGATAAAGTCCCCAGGGAACCGGGGGGGAAAACACAATCCTCCTATTTTACCCTCAATACGGCCAGTTAAAACAGGAAAACCTGTTAATGTGTGAACACACTGTTCATTGTCATTACAGTCTGAGAAAGAATATTCTTTTACTCACTTGTCACCAAGCATAGCTTCATAGGTTAGTTACCTTAGTTGTGAGTACACGGTCGTGTTACTCACACAACAACCAGATCATTACATCCCGTTTGCACGGAGAAGCTAACTGCCAGTGACAAAAACAGCTCACACACAACCCGCAACGTATCCTAAATGCATTGCAGCAACACACGTTTTGGGAAAAACACCGTTATTCACAATACATTTAGCAAAGTAAAACCAGAAGACGTGTTATGAGGTCTGGCCAACCCCGTACCTACCCGGAACGCAGATCAGCGAAGTGCAGTCACAAGACACCGTAGAACACAGCCGTCCTGTGTTGTTCGATCCGGGCAGCGTCGCCGCTCCAACCAGTCGCTACAGTCCTCTTTGTTGACGCAATCCCCGTCCAGGCTCAGGGCAGGGTCGACGAACATCCCCTGTCAAGGATGACGTCGTGGTCAAGAGTGTAAAACATGTTAAAATCAAAGCACGTTCAACAGAATAGCATCAAGCTAACGGCTGCTCCAACCGTTCGGGTGCTATTGCTTCTGCTCGCGAGACGCCAATCTAACGACGCACGCGATCAGAAGCGAGCTCCCGGCGGCGCGCGAGAAGCTAAGCTACCCCGCGCCAGGCCACTAATAGTTGGCCTTAAGCAGGCCATGCAGCGATCCAGCAGGCTAACGCAGCAGTTAACAGCTGACCGGCTAACCGTAAGCTATGAACATGTAAACAATGACATAACACTCACCCAGACAGGCCGCCGTTCTGAACCTCTCCTCACTTTTTAAGAGAAAAGAGAAAACAAGATGTCCACACCGCTTCACAACGGTGACATTACCACATCCGACGGATCAGCACAGTACCAACTGGCCTGTAGTAGCTGACATTGAACATGAATCTGCCGCTATCGCACATTACATGCACATATCCCCTCGTGAAGGAATACTCTCATTTGGATATGAAAGATGGGGCCTTAACACGGTGACAGAGAGAATCCACTCGTCCAGAACACACAGGGATCACCAGTGTCAATGGTCGCGGCCCACTAGTTAAAACTATAATGGTCTTCAGACCAAGGTCTCCTGTCGCCTAGGTGGCTAAACAAAGGACCCTAGCCTGGGGCCGGTTTCCATAAACTTTGTCAAGTAGCCCCCATAGCACTAACAGACAAGTGGAGCCCGCCAGCAAACACTACTCACCCAACCTGGAACGCACCGCTTCTCACAACAGCGGCATGTCCGACAGTTCAGCTGTGGCCTGACAGGTTTCACCCCAACAAACACAGCAAGGAACTGCAGTTGAGAAGCATGCAGCGGCGTGCTCCCCATACGAAAACCGGTGGAGGGTTTTCAGAATGATCATCATCTTCCAGACACTCCAGTACGAAGACAATATCGCCGTATTTTCTCGAAAATAGTGAGAGAGAAAATAAAGATATGAAGTCAACGTATCCTTGTTTCCCAAAGCTGTTCCTAATCCAATTTCTTCCATCATGGTGTCAAGTGTGGGGATCTACCGAGGCACTTCTTCCTTGTGGTGAAAGCGAGAAGGAGGAGAGCAGGTGACCACACACCTGCTTATGAAGGTAAGCTGATGAGGGGTGTGGTCAGACTAATACTGGTATTAGAGGTACATTTGTGGTTTATTCAGTACGCGTGCACGTACGCGAGATAGTGCAGTAGTGATGCCAAGCTAAGCCACTAACGATACAGAACAGCGTTTCACTGCTGAACGAAGTTCTGTCACTTAATTGAAGGAGTTTGATTGTAATAATTATGGGGAAACCTGTAAAATAACAGTGTTTCACTGCTGAACTTAAGTTATGTCACTTAATTGAAGGTGTTTCATCGTAAATGTAGGAAAAACCTGTGAAATAACAGTGTTTCACTGCTGAACTTTAAGTTCTGTCACTTAATTGAAGGAGTTTGATCGTAATAATTTAGGAAAATACTGTCAAATGACAGTATTTCACTGCTGAACTTTTAGTTATGTCACTTAATTGAAGGTGTTTCATCATAAATGTAGGAAAAACCTGCCAAATAACAGCGTTTCACTGCTGAACGAAGTTCTGTCACTTAATTGAATGAGTTTGATTGTAATAATTATGGGGAAACCTGTAAAATAACAGTGTTTCACTGCTGAACTTAAGTTATGTCACTTAATTGAAGGTGTTTCATCGTAAATGTAGGAAAAACCTGTGAAATAACAGTGTTTCACTGCTGAACTTTAAGTTCTGTCACTTAATTGAAGGAGTTTGATCATAATAATTTAGGAAAATACTGTCAAATGACAGTATTTCACTGCTGAACTTTAAGTTCTGTCACTTAATTGAAGGTGTTTCATCATAAATGTAGGAAAAACCTGCCAAATAACAGCGTTTCACTGCTGAACGAAGTTCTGTCACTTAATTGAAGGAGTTTGATTGTAATAATTATGGGGAAACCTGTAAAATAACAGTGTTTCACTGCTGAACTTAAGTTATGTCACTTAATTGAAGGTGTTTCATCGTAAATGTAGGAAAAACCTGTGAAATAACAGTGTTTCACTGCTGAACTTTAAGTTCTGTCACTTAATTGAAGGAGTTTGATCGTAATAATTTAGGAAAATACTGTCAAATGACAGTATTTCACTGCTGAACTTTTAGTTATGTCACTTAATTGAAGGTGTTTCATCATAAATGTAGGAAAAACCTGCCAAATAACAGCGTTTCACTGCTGAACGAAGTTCTGTCACTTAATTGAAGGAGTTTGATTGTAATAATTATGGGGAAACCTGTAAAATAACAGTGTTTCACTGCTGAACTTAAGTTATGTCACTTAATTGAAGGTGTTTCATCGTAAATGTAGGAAAAACCTGTGAAATAACAGTGTTTCACTGCTGAACTTTAAGTTCTGTCACTTAATTGAAGGAGTTTGATCGTAATAATTTAGGAAAATACTGTCAAATGACAGTATTTCACTGCTGAACTTTTAGTTATGTCACTTAATTGAAGGTGTTTCATCATAAATGTAGGAAAAATCTGCCAAATAACAGCGTTTCACTGCTGAACGAAGTTCTGTCACTTAATTGAAGGAGTTTGATTGTAATAATTATGGGGAAACCTGTAAAATAACAGTGTTTCACTGCTGAACTTAAGTTATGTCACTTAATTGAAGGCGTTTCATCGTAAATGTAGGAAAAACCTGTGAAATAACAGTGTTTCACTGCTGAACTTTAAGTTCTGTCACTTAATTGAAGGAGTTTGATCGTAATAATTTATGAAAATACTGTCAAATGACAGTATTTCACTGCTGAACTTTTAGTTATGTCACTTAATTGAAGGTGTTTCATCATAAATGTAGGAAAAACCTGTGAAATAACAGTGTTTCACTGCTGAACTTTAAGTTCTGTCACTTTATTGAAGGAGTTTGATCGTATTTTTTTTAAATACTGAAAGTTGCCTTATTTTCACATTCAGTAAAATGATGAGTATCTTATGTGTTTTTACATACAATTCAATGTAATTTAACATTCAACACAATTAAGCAAATACATGTATTTAAAAAGAATTACCTGTAGAATAACTGAAGGTTTTTACTGTTTTTTAATTATATTATTCTCTTTTTTAACATTATTTAACATTACATTTAAAGTTTAACAGCAAAAAAACAGAAAGTTGCCTTATTTTCACATACAGTAAAATGATGTATATTCTAGGTGTTTTACATGTAATTTAACATTCAAGACAATTAAGCAATGGAATAATCCTGTAAAAAAAAGATAATTTCTTATTAAATCAATCTACAGATTACAACCTTTATTTAATGGTTAATATTTGTATTAAAGGTTATTTACTGTATTTTTATGGAATTTCCTGTATTTTTATGGGATTGGCACTTAAAGTAGAAAAACAAAAGTAATCTGTAAAATAATACATTGAAAGTCCCGTAAAAATACATTTTTTTTAAGAGTGTAGATGCAGAAAAAGCGTTCGACAGTGTGAGCTGGACATTTTTATATAAAACATTGATGAGGTTCGGACTGAACGGGAGGGCGATGAAGATGATCAAGGCGCTATATCAAGAGCCGACAGCGAGGGTTAAGGTGAATGGCAGCTTGACGGATAGAATCAGATTAGAGAGGGCTACCAGACAGGGATGTTGTCTCTCACCGACGCTCTTCGCCGTTTTCATAGAACCACTGGCACAACTGATCAGGCAGACCGAGGACATCAAGGGAGTAAGGATAAAGGGAACGGAATATAAACTAGGCTTATTTGCAGACGACGTGATAGTATACATGAGGCAACCAGAAAAGAGCTTCCCGGCACTGATGGATCTACTGAAGGAATATGGCCACTACTCAGGATACAAACTAAACGTGACAAAGACACAGACCTTAGCATGGAACTATTCTCCAACGACGGAAATTAGAGAACAGTACGGGATAAGATGGGACATGGACAAGATTAAATACTTAGGGGTGAACATCACGAGAGGGGTGGAGAAACTGTTTGAGGCGAATTATACACAGATAAATCAGAACATCAAGAGAGACTTAGAGAGATGGACAGTAATGCCCTTGGACTTCAATTCAAGAATAGAGGTCATTAAAATGAACATACTATCAAGGTTACTGTACCTATTCCAGTCACTACCGATACAAATACCACAGAATCAATTCAGGGAGTGGGACAGACTGATATCGAGGTTCATATGGGCGGGGAGAAGACCACGGGTCAGATATAAAACACTACAACTACCAAAGGAAGAGGGAGGGATGGCAGTACCCAGCCTACAAGATTATTACTATGCAGCACAACTGAGAGCAGTGACGTGCTGGTGTAACGACAGATATGAGGCAAGATGGAAAGACATTGAAAAAGAAGGGGAGGGATACAAGGTACAAGCTCTGGTGGGGGATAGGGAACTATTTAAAGAAAAAGAGGGACTATTAGATCCAATCACCAAATGCACCTTGACCATATGGAACAGAGTAGTAAAAACACACAAATTGGAGAAGCAGTCAGGGGTCCTGAGATGGGTAGCACATGACAAGAGATTCAAACCAGGGAGGTTAGACCATGGATTCAGAAGGTGGGAGAGGGGGGGGGGGGGCAACAGCAATATGCAAAATGATAGAGAAGGGAGAAATGCAGACACTACAAAAATTAAAGGAGAAATTTGGACTAGAAAACAGGGACCACTTCAGATATCTACAGGTTAGAGACTACTACAACAAAGAAATAAGGGGGGCCAAAGACGAGGAACAGAATGGAATAATAAAGATGATAGTATGGGCATACGAAGGGGGGCAAGGAAGAGTAATATCAGCAATATACCGGGCTATAATGACCAGCAAGGGACACACGACAGATTACATAAGGGAGAAATGGGAGAGAGAGCTAGAGATAGAAATAACAGGGAAGGAATGGGGGAACATATGCGAGGTACAACATTCAACAACAGGATCGAGAATATGGAAAGAATTTGGATGGAAAAACATAATCAGATTCTTTATAACCCCAGAGCTGAAGGGAAAATATGCACCAACACAAAAAGCATGCTGGAGGATGTGTGGGAAGGAGGGGGCAAATCACACGCACATATTCTGGGGATGTCAGAAGCTGAAGGGGTATTGGGAGGAGATAGGGGAAGCAATGATCAGAATATTAGGATACGGGATACCACAAACAGGACTGGTGCTTTACTTAGGAGACCTGACACACGAGGGAATACAAGGGGGGGACAAATATTTAATAAAGATAATGTTGATAGCGGCCAGAAAAGCAATAACGAGACTGTGGTATAAGGAAGACCCACCGACAATAGCAAAATGGGTAGGAATAGTGGAAGAAATACAGGATATGGAAAGGATAACACACATGCTGAGGTTACAGGAAGAGAAATTTGGGGAAAGATGGGGAAAGTGGGAGGATTATAAAAGGAACGAGAACGACATCACAGAGGAAGAACCAAATGCAACACAAGAGAGCGAAGGGTAAAGGAGGAAAGATGTTCAAGCAGGGTCTATGAACCCATGTCACACACCTGTACTTTAGTTAATATTTTCTATTTTGTTTTTGGGATATTACAAGTGCTGAATGCTTTTATACCTTATTATTTATGTCTGTTTAACGGTGTGATATTAAATATTCAGGGATGATGTGGTTTGTGTATGGGTGAAACAAAAGGCTAAGTGAAAGTTAATAAACAAGAGAAAAAAAAAGAAAGGACGAAGGAGAAGGGAAGAAAGAAACTCAAGGAGGGTCTCTGGACCCAGATCACACATACAAACCTTAGTCAGCATTTATTGTCTTTGAGTAGGAATTACCTGTTTATGCCTGTTTAAGGGAGATACACAATCAGCCTTTGTATCAAATACCTAGAAAACAACAGTAGGGGAACCAGACAACTAACCATGTGATACCCATGTAAATATTTATGTGCACTGTCTTTTCTTTTCGTTTTTATTGTGATACTAGTCTCTTCATTTTTTATTATTTATTTTTTGTAAGTGCTGTCTGTCTAAATAACTGTTAATAAAAAATGTAAGTTTAAAAAAAAAAAAAAAACAGTCTAGGGTCAGTCATGGATAGCTAGTTAACTTTAGGTAGAGTGTTTTGAAATGATCTATATCCAAAAATAAGTCTTAATTTATTAATTTAAGACATATGAAATACCCTATTGAAACAGTTAAAACAGCTTGGAGAGACACATACATACACACAGACACACACACACAGACATATTTTCTGAACCTTATATTTCCTGGACTCTTTTTCTTTTGTTTTGTATCACAAACAGTGCTGTATTTGCAATCTGGTATGTCCTAAATGTATGGATGTAGCAGTACTGTCTATCTGTATGTCATGTATGTCATATATGTCCTGATGAATTGAAAATGGGGGACTCTGATGTAAACAAGACAAAAGTATTTCTATGGTATGTATTCTCTTAACCTTGTCAAAGACTCTAATATAGGGTACATTTATATCTTAATACATTGTATTCGTTTTACGAAATAAGAAATAAGAAATAATAACTACAGTTATCTCTATTGCATGGTCACCACTGTGTCCCAAACTGTCAACAGACAGACACCCCTAGCCCTGGATACCATTTACATTTACATTTAGTCATTTAGCTGATGCTTTTATCCAAAACTACTTACAAGTTCTGTACGATAAGTGATCAGGGAGAATACAACTCTATCACCTGTGTAACAATATTCATCAAAGTGTTGCATGTTATAGTGTAGGTTAGTTTATTAGGACAAATGCCTGACTGTAAGGTTAGTTAGGGTTACATCAGCCCATATAGGTTAGAATAATAGAATGTTTTATTATCCTTAGCCATTATGAGTAGGTCTGAGGTTACACTGGACTTGGAATCTAATCCGTACATTTTTAGTACCTGGTTTAAATAGTGGTCATAACGTTGCATAAGTTCTATGATAGATAATTTTGATGATGATTTTTTTCTTTCACTGACTCTCACAGAGGCTTGTGTTAGGATCTCTACCCATAACCCATACTCTCTCTTAAACTATCAGAGGATATTTGCGCTTCAATGGTCAGATTATGTCACAACGATAGACAGCTATAATCAATGTTCATCATACATTTATAGCATCCTTTTCTTTTATAGATAATTATGTTATGTGAACCCATCCAGAGTTCTGTTCTAAGGCCATGGTTAGACTAGTGTATTCCTGGCGTTTTTTTATACGTTTTTGAATACGTTTCATGTCCCTATTACACAGAAATGCGTTTTTTGGCGTTTTTTTGTGGATGCGGCTGAAACGCAAAATTGTGTTTGCGTTTTGGAGATACGCTAAAAAACGCGCAGACAACAGCGTGTAGTCTGCACGGAGCCGTTGTTGCGAAAACGCCCATGCGCAGTAGATACCATCTGCGTGCCCTTCCGGTGACAACAGTGTGTGTGTGTGTGTTTGTGTTTGGGACATAGCTCCGTGTCCCAAATAGCTTCAGCTACCATGTGTTGTCAAGTTATTGTTATAAGGACCCCAGTCCAAGCTACAACAGTCTGCATTCCCTTAACAATTGTTTGTATTGAGCCGTATTGTATTGTACCCATATGCAATATGTTAAATAAAGTTTACATCCATTCATTCTGCTAGCATTACCGATTGCATGAGCAGCTGGCTAACGTGAGCTATCAGGATTCAGACCCTGTTAGCTCAGAGCTCCTCTTTCAACTTAACAAGCATTAAACAAAATGGCCCAGTCATCTATTCACCTTTGTTTAATACACACAGCGTTGTCTCTAATGTTATCTAACTACTGATAGCTCGCGATATCATCAGTTTGGTGCTGGCTAAGTAGCGTGAGCTAACGTTAGCTTCTAGCCACAATGCTATATTGTTATAATGGCATACTCCATTGACGTTAGCATGCAGCTAACAATGCTACCGATCTTTTTTTAGACTAAACTATCTGCTCTTGGTGGTCACTTGTCATATGAAAAGAAACTTGTTCGCTCAAAGGAAGACACTTATGCCATAGCCCTCCTCGAGCAGAAGACAAAGAGAGTCGAGGTCGACGGAGTGATGAGATACGCAACTCCACTCTTGAGGCGAGAGGGTATGCCCACCCTCCACGCCTCAAAAGAAGCGATAGAGCGATATCTACTGAACACCGAGCGGCGTCTAGCCAAAGACCCCACTCAAGCCACTGTGTACCGCGCTGAGATCGACAAGCTGATCACAGCGGGACACATAAAGAAAATTGACATTCAAGAGGCCGACCAGACGACTGAATCCTGGTACGTGCCCCACCACAAGGTCCACCACAACGGCAAGGATCGCATTGTATTCAACTGCAGCTACCAGATTGGACTACAGAATCTGAATAAAGAACTCTTGCCCGGCCCGACACTCGGCCCCTCTCTTCTCGGCGTACTACTACGTTTCCGCCAAGACAAGGTGGCCATCAGCGGCGACATCAAAGGGATGTTCCTGCAGGTGCGACTAGTGGAGGAGGACAAGCCCCTGCTGCGGTTCCTAGGGAGAGAGAGGATCAACGATGAGCAACCATCCATCTACCAATGGGAGGTCCTCCCCTTCGGCACCACATGCAGCCCATGCTGTGCTACGTTCGCACTTCAAAAACATGTGACAGAAGACCCTGAAGCTGACAAGGAGGTCAGACAAAGTGTAGAGAGGAGTTTCTACGTGGACAACTGTCTGCAAAGCGTCTCGACACCAGAAGAAGCCGAAGCCCTCCTACTCAAGCTCCGCGCCTCACTGATCAAAGGCGGCTTTGATCTCCGGCAGTGGGCCAGCAGTGACCCTCAAGTACTTCGCAGCCTCTCCCCAGAGACAAAGGCAGCAAGCAGCGAGACCTGGATGGCGACCACCCCAGGTGAAGCACAGGAAATTACATTGGGCCTAGTCTGGCGCTTCAAAACAGACTCGCTCCATTACAAATACACACCCCTGACCCCGGAGCAGGGAAGGTCGACCCCTCTACCGACCACCAGACGGAGCGTATACAGAACACTCGCATGTCAATACGACCCGCTGGGGTGTATCCTACCTTACACCACTCGGGCGAAAATGATTGTACGAGAGCTGTGGGACAAGGAACAGGGCTGGGACGACCCCATACCCGACCACCTAGCTTCCACCTGGAGAGAGTGGGAGAGAGAACTCAGCTCGCTCCAAAATGTTAACATACGCCGGAGCTACTTCCCACCCACAGTGCGGCTGGAGACGTGCCAGATGGACCTGCACGTCTTCAGTGACGCCTCGGAAGTGGCCTACGGTTCGGTGGCTTACTTGCGGGCCCGAGAGGAGGGAGGAGAAATACACACAGCCTTCATCCTGGCTCGCTCAAGGATAGCCCCCCGCAAGCAACAATCGATCCCGCGTCTAGAGCTCTGCGCAGCTCTGGTAGGCGCGCAACTCGCCACGTTAATCCAACGTGAACTCACCATCCCGGTGCAAAGAACAATCTTGTGGTCAGACTCCATGACCGTACTCACATGGATCCAGTCCGATTCTTGTAGATACAAGGTCTTCGTGGGAGTCAGAATCACAGAGATTCAAGACCTGGTAGGATCAGCGTGCTGGAGGTACGTGGACACGAAACAGAACCCAGCCGATGTCATCACACAGGGGATGTCCCTAGATGACCTCACACATCCCAATATCTATAGTGACGGTCCTGAGTTCCTCAAGCTCCCGGAGGAGGAGTGGCCTACCCCCACCCCACGGGAGGCTAGTCAAGAGGAGGCAGAGATCAAGAAATCTATGTTCTGTGGGCTGACGCACACCCCAGTCCCCACTGACCCTAACATAGACGACTGCCTCACCCTTGAGAGTGTGCAGCTAAAAACATTCCTGTGGCACCACCCTGAGGTTCCCCCCACTACAGACATTGACGCATCGAACTACGCAGAGGCAGAACTCCTTCTGCTACAGCGAGTCTAAAGAGACTCGTTCCCCGATGAGCTAGACTGCCTGCAGGGAACAAAGCCAATCCCTTCAGACAGCAGACTGCTCCACTTGGCCCCTGAGCGCGACACCCATGGCCTCATCAGGGTGGGTGGTCGTCTGAGACGGGCCCCGGACTTAACGGATGACATCAAGTTTCCTATAGTCCTCAACAGCCGACACAAGGTCACTGAGCTCATCATAAATAAATACGACGAGGATGTGCACCACGCTGGGGCAGAGAGAGTCTTCGCTGAGATCCGACGTCGTTATTGGATACTGCAAGGAAGAGAAGCAGTACGTCGCTTCCAGCGGACCTGTCTAGACTGTCGCAAGTGGCGAGCACAGCCCAGTATACCCATGATGGCCGACCTGCCTCCCTGTCGCCTCCGACTCGGCGAGAAGCCCTTTCACTCCACGGGCGTGGACTGCTTCGGCCTGCTCTACGTGAAGAAAGGAAGAGGGACAGAGAAGAGGTGGGGCATTGTATTCAAGTGCATGACCACCCGAGCAGTACACATAGAACTCCTTCCGACCATGAGTACGGATTCATTCCTCATGTCCTTCCGGAGATTCACAGCACGAAGAGGAAAACCGTCTACGTTGTTGTCTGATCACGGGACAAACTTCAAAGGCGGAGAAAGAGAGCTGAGAGAGAGCTTCCAGGCCATGGGCCCAGAACTTAAGACCCACCTCGCTCCCTATCAGATCGAATTCCAGTTTAACCCCCCGAACGCCCCTCACTTCGGGGGAACCTGGGAAAGAGAAGTACGTTCAATAAAGACAGCCCTGTACGCCGTGCTTGGGGCCCAGACCGTGGCGGAAGAAGTCCTCACGACAGTCCTCACGGAGATCGAGGGAGTATTAAACTCAAAGCCCCTCGGTTACGTCTCAAGTGATGTAGCAGATGTCTACCCAGTCACCCCCAACACTCTCTTGATGGTGCGGCTGGACCCTGCTCTTCCACAGACGGTGTACAAACCTGAAGAAGCGAACGGCCGAAGAATGTGGAGGTACAGTCAAATATTGGCTGACCAGTTTTGGAACAGTTTCCTCCTCCACTACCTACCGTCTCTCCAAACCCGTCAGAAGTGGGTAAATGACAGAGACAACTTACAAGTGGACACAGTCGTTATGATCATAGACCAGTCACTACCCCGAGCTATGTGGCCGGCCTGCCGCATAAGCAAAGTGATCACTGGTGCCGACGGGAAGGTCAGAGCGGCAGAAGTTATTGTCCAAGGGCGGACCTACACCCGACCCGTGGCGAGGCTGATAGAATTGCCGAGGCTCCCTGATGACGATCATGACCCACTGACTTTGTAGATTGCCCTATTCCCCACAACAGACATTGAGCAGTTGACTGGACTATTAATCTGTCTCCCTTAACTAATTAGGTGCGGACTAATTAGGAGGCGGCTGTTGTGAAGGGCCAGATTAAAACTGAGAATCTACCTTTATTGTTTGATATACTTTGTATATTATTTATATATACACGGAATATCCCTTTACCTGCGTTCAAACCAGAGTAATATTCGCTCTCCTTATTGGACAGCGCCCCAGGCGCCACCTCGCAAGCCCCCAACGTCAGGTTCAAAGACAAGCTCAGGCATGTCAGAACATGCCCGGAGACAGCGTATTGATCCCAGACAAGAACTGCGGTTTGGGACTAGATAATCACTTAAGTATATATACGGCGCAAGGTGCGCACAGCAGCACTTCAATTCAGATCACCTGCTTGTCCATCTAAACAAGCCAACGTAGTTCATCGTGTAAATTGAGCACTTGTGCGTTGAGAACATGTGCGAATAGAATAGTAAAGTGTCAGAGTTTAATGTAGTAACGTCAAGTTCGACCTAATCTAATGTGAAGTAAATAGTCGTTCATTTATTGTATATCGTGCAACCCAGTTCGTTCGTGTGTAGCATTACCCAGCGGTTCGTCGTGTTTTAGCTAGTGTACCTTAGCCAGGGTGTGTGGCCTAAATACGTCGCCCGCACCCGAGGAGGCCTAGTCGGAGAACCGTTGGACATGTGCACAGGAGAACCAGCGTCGGCGATTGCAGAACCATTACTGGTTGGATTGGATTGATTTGGAACGTGTTACCCGGAGAAGAGCCTCGTTGATTTCCACTATCGTTTGGGATTCAACCTCGTGAGGATTACCACTCGGGCTGGCCTCATGGACAGAGGCTGGCTAGCTGTCATCAGTGCTATCGAGCATTTGGATTACAATTATTGCTTTGCTGCTGATCGTTGGATTTACAAGGACCGACTCCTGTACGTGGAGTCTCTTTATTCTTCATTGAATCAGACTGAGTATCCGAACATTCCTCTACCCTCTAGGCCTTACAACCCCGGAGGGAACCCAGTGTCTCCAGGCGGTACCAGCGTTGCCTTCTATAGTTGCTATTATACGACCGGTGGCATCAACTTAGACCCATCGTAGGATTCCTGCTATTCCTAGTGACTCATGCTATTGACTGACTTTAAGCATATTCTTCGCCATACAAGCGCGACCCTAATTCTCATTCTGTAACCTAATGTTGCATAATAATAAAATACCCTCAAATACTATTTCTTTGTCAATGCCGTGTTCTTGTGAGTGTTCACCATCTATATTTGATGTACTGTCTGGCCAGTAATTAAAGTACATAACTAGCAGTGGTTTAATCTATCACAATCTTTAATACAGTCAGGGTTTTGTAACCCCTCAGTTACAGAACCCCTCGACCAATCAGAAAAGAGGGCAGGGCTTAGGGCCATACATCATCTCAAACGGGAGCGTGGCTTCAATCAATCACACTAAAGGGGGCGTGTTTTGCATAATGAGACAGAAACCGTATACCTATTCTCTCTCTAGTATCAACTGTATCAACATATCCCTGTCATGATTGGGGGGTGTAGGACACACCCGCAGACACACACAAAAAAGTGGAATCTTAAAGTTACCCCAGAGTACCAAAAACCACTGGGTTTCTTCCAGTGGTTACCCCTCTGGGTAAACACTGGAAAAAACCCAAATAACCACCACAGCCTAGCAGTTGAAAACAACCAAAGGCACTACATGAACTTGGGACACTCCTCTACTACCTACACTGGCTTCCGGTAACATTTAGAATTGATTTCAAGGTCCTCCTACTATACAAAGCACTAAATGGAACAGGACCTGTCGCGGTAAAGAATCTGTCGCAGTGGTGTCAGGAGAACTGCCTCTCCCTGAACGTCAGCAAAACAAAAGAGATGATTGTGGACTTCAGGAGGTCGGGGTCAGGGACTACAGCCCCCTCAGCATCGACGGGGCACCGGTTGAGAGAGTGAACAGTTTTAAGTACCTCGGAGTGCACATATCCGAGGGCTTGACATGGACCACACACATTGACAGTGTTGTGAAGAAGGCACGGCAACGCCTCTACTTCCTTAGGCGCCTAAGGAAGTTCCAAGTCAGTCAGAAGATCCTTAAGAACTTCTACTCATGCACAAGTGAGAGAGCATCCTGACTGGCAATATCACCTCCTGGTTTGGGAATAGCACCGCACAAGACCGTAGCAGACTACAGAGAGTGGCCCGTTCAGCCGAACGCACAATTGGAGGGGGGCTTCCCACTCTCCAAGACATTTACAACAAGCGGTGCATGGGTAAGGCTAAGAGAATAATCAAAGACTCCAGCCACCCAAACAACTGCCTCTTTGAACTGCTGCGGTCAGGCAAGCAATACCGGAGTCTCATGGCAAGCACAGAGAGACTCAGAAGAAGCTTCTATCCTCAGGCCATCAGAATGCTAAATGACAATAACACTATGTAACAACAATCAAATGCACTCACAGCACACACATCCACACGCACACACACACTCACTTTAAACAAACAACTCACTGCAGCACCCACTTTACCCACTTTAGACACCTAAACACACTTTATATTTATTGGTAAAGAATCTGCACTACAACCCATACCTCATTACACCTTACTGTAAATTGTACCTAAATTGTACCTCATCCCATTTCTGCATTGTACTGTATAGTATATAGTATTGTAACTCAGTTACTTTTCTACTCTGCATTGTACATTGTATATGTATATATTGAACACTTTTGTCTACGTACTTGACTTCTATTTTATACTTACTAAACTTATTTTATACTTATCTATTTTTATCTAGCACAATCTCTGGAGCAAAACAGAAAGAAGCATTTTATATAAAAGTATTCTGTACTTCTGTATTACTTACTTACTTATCCTCTTCGTCCTGGTTGGGGCATAAGGCCGCAATCATACACTGCCACTGAATCCTGTCTCGTGCTTTGGCCTGCGCTTCGTCCCAGGAAAGTATGACAACTAATAAAGAAACTTGAAACTTGACCAAGCTACATTGCAAATTCTCTAGTCAACTATGTGCCTCCTAGAACATTGTGATCATCTACTACTGATCTATTGAAGGTTCCAAGCCACGGTCTAAGGAAAATCGGGGATGCAGCCTTTGCAAACTATGCACCAAAGTTATGGAACACACTGATCATTTAGTTTTTTATTGCCCTTTGTACACCGCTTTGAGGAGGGCTTTATTTGAGAAAATTCAAATTGTAAATCCGGATTTGTTTTGGCAGTCTGAGAGTTGTATGTTGAGTTGTTTTTTTGTGGAGGACATCTTCAGTTTTGCAGGATTTTGAGAAAGCATGGCACTTGAGACAAAACACACTATATCCTATATAATTGTATTTGAATTCCGCGTTTCTTTGTTTATTTACATTGCGTACAGCTTGTGTTATATTACGTTTTATTGTATTTTCTTGTATTTTCTTATTCTTGTGGCCATCTTGGTCTATATGTTATAAGTAATTGGTCAAGTATATTATTATATACTTATTGTTATGTGTCTTGTAAGCCCATATGGGCTGGGCATACACCTGTATGTAAGACACGAAAATAAAAAACATCAAATCAAATCAAATCAACCTATGGACATTAGGGAAGCTAGATCTCTTAATATTTTCAAAAATTAACTAAAAACGTACCTCTTCACCATAGCCTTCTAATAATACACTCCGCTGTTGATTGTACTATCACTATTTTACTCTGTCCATTATATTGCATAATTTTACTATCTATTCTATTCTACTATTTTATTGCACTGTATTATTTTACTCTGTCTATTACTTTTTATTACAGGTTCAAAACTGTCAGGTATTAAACTGTGTGGGCTTTAAACAAGAGACTGTCAGGCTTTAAAACTGTGTAGGACCCAGGCCTAGAACTGAGAGGGAACTGCGCCCTGAGAGGGAGGTTTGCCCTGAGTGGGAGGTTTGAAGGGTCAAAGTGGGTATAAAATAGGAGGGAAGACTGTCAAGTTTTAAACTGCGGATATCAAACAGAGAAGGTAAAGACGACTTTGAACTGTTGAACAGTAATCCAGAACTATTGTCTGCACTTTATGTGCTCATTTTAGGCCTGTCTTTTTTATGTTGTGAAGCACTTTGAGCTGCAGTTTCTGTATGAAAGGTGCTATACAAATAAAGTTTATTATTATTATTATTATTATTATTATTATTATTATTATTATTATTATTATTATTATTATTATTATTATTATTATTATTATTATTATTATTATTATTATTATTATTATTACTGAGGTCAAACATGAAATTAACAAGCATCTGAACACAGGAACGAAAGGTTATCCTATAACCTAGTTATATGAATACTGGCTGAGCGTCTCGCTCTTCGCCATAATGAGATATCTCTTATCTCCAGCACCTACTGTGCTCATGAACAAAACAAATGCACCCATGCACCTGACCAGGCCCCGCCCCAGCGTCCTCCTATAAGACGCCGGACATGGTCACACTCCCCCTTCCTCGGGAAAAAAGTTTCCATCATAGAAAACCCAACCAAGGGACCTCAGGGCGCTAAGAGCGAGACGCTCAGCCAGTATTCATATAACTAGGTTATAGGATAACCTTTCGTTATATAGCATTACTGGCCTCGCGTCTCGCTCTTCGCCATAATGAGATATGGGGCAGAGCAGACGCGTGGCCCGACAAGTGTACCCCCTGAGGACCCGCAAGCCCTACTACCAGGGGGGAGGGGAGTCCCGTCCACCCGCCCATCCTAGTGAAGGGGGGGAGGCAGTCAACTCCACTAAAGTGCGAAAAAAGAGGGAACCAGATACCCCTAAAACGCACAGCACAGGCGGGACCACACCCACACACCCCTGCTAACCCACCGAGAGGCGGGACGCAGGGGAGGTCCCAGACCTCAGAACCGCCTGGGAGACAGAACCCACAGTCATGCCCATGAGGTAAAACCTAACGAAGGGACCCGGGGAGGACCAGGAGGCCGCAGCACAGATGTCCTCCACCGAGGCCCCCCCTAACAAGGCGGCAGAGGGCGCCACCCCATGAGCGGAGTGCGCCCTGACACCCCCAGGGGGGGCCTGTCCAGCCAACGTGAAGCAAAGGGCAATGCCCTCGCACAACCAATGTGACAGGCGCTGCTTGGACAGTGCCTTACCAGCGCGAGGGCCACCGTAACAAACAAAAAGTTGATCGGTAGCCCTGAGATCCCGAGTCCGACTGAGGTAAACCCCCAAAGCACGGACAGGACACGACAGATGAAGGCTCGCCTCTAACCCACTAGCGTGAGGAGGCGGATGAAACGCCTGAATCACAATATCCCTGGAGCGAAAAGAGCTCCGGATATTCTTTGGCACGAAGACTGGATTAGGCCTCAGAGTCGCACCACTATTGGCACGAATAGACAAGCACTCAGGCCGCACCGAGAGAGCACACAGCTCACCCACGCGCTTAGCGGAGGTGATGGCCAGCAGTCTTGAAGACAGCTGCTCCAACGACGCCTGCTCAAGAGGCTCAAACGGGGCCTCAGACAACCGGCCGAGGACCAGTTGGAGGTCCCACTCGGAGACAGAGAACGTTCCACCGGCTTGAGATGCCGAGCGCCAAGCAGGAACGTCCCACGAGAGGGTGGCTGAACAACGTTCCGCCCCCACACTCGATCATACGCCACTCCCCAGCCGTGGTAGAGGACGGAGCGCGCGCGTACCGGATAGCGTTAACCACAGAATAGTCAAGATGCATCCCCACCAGATTCACACTGTCAGCAGCCAAGCCTAGAGGCTGCCCCAGAACAGGAAGGCAGAACAGAGTTCTGCGTGCCTGAAAGAGGGCCCGCGGTGACCATGGAACAGGCCACGGCGGGGCCACACAGAGCTGAATCAGGGCTGGGGACCACACAGCTGAGCCCCGGCCCGGCACGCCCAGGACAAGTCCCGCGCTCCTGACGTACCAGCCCCAACAGCTGAGCTATCAGGTGTAAGGGGGGGAAAGCGTACAGAATCCCGGACGGCCACGGAATCGGTCCCAGACCTGCCCGACTATGTCTGGACGTAATCCCCACTCGTCAGGGTGAGGACCGCCCCGCGACATCACACCTGCACCCACATTCACCCTGCCGGGGATGTGGAGAGCCCTCAGGCAGAGCAGATGTGCAGACGGGGGGAGCGCACTCCACCCTGTCTGACAATATACAACGCTGACGTCATGTTGTCCGTCCTGACCAAAACATGCTTGTCCACCACAAGGTGGTCGAGCCGTTTGAGGACCAGAAGGACCGCCTTCAATCTTTGAACAAATTTCCATACTGGAAAAAACTACCTCTGCATCCTCCCCATGAAGAGGAGGCCAAGAGGGACCCCAGCAGCAGGCGCATCACGGACAGCGCCGTAACCGTCCTAGGACGGAACCTCCCGAGCACGCCGAGAACCCAATCACTCGCCGCCGCTCCGAGAGGGATGCCCATATAGACCTTGAGCTTAGAAAAAGCCCAAGTACTCCACCCATTGACTGGGAAGAGGAGAACTCTACTTCCAGTATACAGCAAAACCCAGGCTGGTGAGACACCACCTGCCTGGTATGAGACCTGGCGATCTACCCTGACCGGCCAAGGACCAGAACGTCGTCCAGGGCAGAATACACTTTGTAACCCCCGACGACGCAGAGGCCCCAGTGCGGTCCACACGCACTTGGTGAAGATGCGGGGAGCCAGAGAACAGCCGAACGGCAGCCTCTGGTACTCATATGCTAAACCCTGCAAAGGAAGCGTAGGTAAGCCCTAGGATGGAAGATCGGGATGCGAATACGCATCCTACAGGTCTATGGAGGAGAACCAGGCCCCCACCTGACAACATTCAAGGTGGGAGACGGTCAAAATACTGAACCTTCCATGGGACAGGTCCAGTATGGGTCTGACACCCCCCCCCCCCCCCCCCCCCCCCCCGATTTCTCGGGCACCAGAGAATACCGGGAGGAAACGCCACGCATCGCATCCTCCTTTGGGACCACGACGATGGCTTGCTTCGCCCACAGAGATTGGATCTCGTCGGCCAGAGCTGTCACTGCTGGTGACGCCGACAATAGGGCCTGTACCAAACCTGAAAACGGGTGGGGTTGTGTAAACACAAGTCCCCGCCTCAGCATTCTCTTCATCCACCTCGACATATGGCACTGCTGTAGCCATATGTGATGATAATCCCAAGCGCACCCGCCACCACTAGGCGCTGGTCCGCCAGAAACCGTAGATAGGCGGCCCGGTCCCACCTGCTGTGCGTTGCCAACCCTGGACTCGCCAACCGTGCGAGCAGGGCATCTCGTGGAGCTGGGATACCGCACCCCGACACTACCAATGAGGCAATCGCACCCAAGGGGGGACCCCGACAGAAAGGGCCGGTTTGATACGGGGGAAGCTGACATCACACTGGGTGACAAAAGCTCCCCCACTGAACACCTCGCCAGCATGGATTGCTGAGGAACTGTTCTACAGCTGGACATGCAAGGTGTGAGGCCCCCACACTGCCCGATAGGGTGGGTTCCTACAGACCGTAGCCCTGCAGTGATATTACTACCACCCAAATCACGCACGGCTGCCAGACCACCGCCGGTCTTCCGGCCGTGGGAGGCACTAACGTGATACCCGGCCTGGCGAAGGCGAGGTCAGGGGAACCCGCGCTGTGCCTCAAGAGGCCTCGAGCCCCCCTGCTGACAACCTTTGTAGTTGACAGACGTAACACCAGGCTCACCAAACACAGACGCAGAACGTGTGGCGTGGGAGCCGCTTGACAGCACAACATTCTCACGGACAGACCCAGGCCTAGCCAGCAACTGGGTGTCAGCCCCTGTCCCCCTGAGAAGCGAAACGTGGGGCCGCTTGCGCTTCATTGAAGGCACGCGGCCCGCAGCCAAAAGAAACAAATCAGAGCCCTTATCCCGCTGGTGTTGGAGGGGGGAGTGAGCGGAGAGCGAGCTAGACACAGCTAGACGGCGGCGGTTTTTTAGGGCGTGCTCATCTAATGTAGCCGATCCCTCGGCCGCCAAGGCTGTCGGCCTTGCGATCACCTGTTTTCTTTGTGTCCAGGGTACCTCAGGCGGGGGAAACATGGCCGCTGGCTGCGCGGTGTGAGGCGGTGTGGGGCCTAGGTCAAATACCGCCCGCGCTCCTGCGGAAAGACCAAAGTCCCTCTGCAGAGAGGGGAGCCCTGAGGAGGGAAAAAACGTCTCACCCCCTCAAGGGGAGACTGATCCAACCAAGATATCTGTAAACAAGCGTTGACAGCATCGTAGCCCTCCCTGCGGTTATAGCTTGCGGCTAGGTCAAAGCTAATAACGTCAAAACCTTGTGCGATGTTTCGACGTCGGCTGGCTCTAAGGCCCCGCCACCCAACACCATTTTTGACAGAAAAAACAGCAATTCGAACAATGTTACTAGTCGCTGCTAATTCTATACCGTGGCGGTATAGGCTTAACAGCCCACCAGCCACCTGCCGGGCCGACTCGCCTCATGGCGTCAGCCGGGCGGGACACCGTTCCAACATGTCAGAGGCAAAGGACTGATGCCACCTGCTTCACAAGCACGGAGCACCAGTGGTGGCTGCAACAAAAAACAACTACTAGTGAAAGCACTGCCTAGTAGGAATGCAGCAACCTCCACTGTGGTGTGCACCCATGAAGGGGTAAATGAATAAATGAACGAAAACTCCACTAACACACTGCAGAATGGGATAGCCCATACACACAATGTTAAGGGGATGCAGACCAGAGAAACACCAGTCCGCACACAATTCATAGATTCACAAAAAGCACACCAGCCCTAGGCCTCAGCCCATCCACCCATGAAATGGTAAACAAGCCCCCGTCAAAACTCCCAACAGTAGACACCGATTGACCGTCAGCATAAATGGTTAAGAGGAGGGAAGACCTTTTAAAAAAGACAGCCCTCTGCGGGGAACAAGAAACGGAGACCCAGCATTGTAGCATTAGCATTAGCCGCGCGCACTAGGATAGCTGGGAAAACACCCAAAACAGAGTCATCACGACCATGTTTTCCCAAACATCCTGCCCCTCGCGCCAATACACAACTCGGCTGTCTCACGGGACAACAAGCAGTATCACAAATGCTAGCATTAATGCCTGGCAGCGCAGGCCCTACCTGTGCGCGACCTAGCCCGACAGCTAGCCGCCGCGCGACGTCCCTCGGTCCGCTGTCAAGAGACGAGGAAACCCAGGACAGGCCGGATGCGCTGTTAGGATGTGCCGAGAAGATTCCAGGGGCTGGTGAATCTCCGGCGAAAACCCAACATAGTTAAATTTCTCTCTGCATTTCATAACAACTAGTTCATGGAGTGCACTGCAGTGTCCATGATGGAAACAAACAAAAAAAGAGGAAGTGGGAGTGTGACCATGTCCGGCGTCTTATAGGAGGACGCTGGGGCGGGGCCTGGTCAGGTGCATGGGTGCATTTGTTTTGTTCATGAGCACAGTAGGTGCTGGAGATAAGAGATATCTCATTATGGTGAAGAGCGAGACGCGAGGCCAGTAATGCTATATAACCCAAGCCTACTAAAGGCACGGCACACCTGACACCAATCAGGTGGCAATCAAGCCCACACACCTGCCATGCCGCATGGCAAAAAAATAACTGGTGTCTGGTGATTGACAGCTCACAAGAGAAAACTAAAAATAACTGGTGTCTGGTGATTAACAGCTCACCAGAGAATACCTCAAATACATCCAAAGCATGCCGTAATAAACTAAAACCAAATCCACATACAGTAGGGCAGTAGGCTGTGATCCATCACAATCCCATGTGATCGTATTGGTTTTCCAAATATCTTTTGGTCTGGATATGAGCTGTACACTGTTAGAAAACTGTGTTTTTGGCCTTTATCAGCCTCCATCTGCCCTTCCATGAAGTCTTCCGCGTTGTGTTATTTGTTGTTCTGTATTGTATGGCTCCGCTCGGCGTCACTACTGCACTGTACCTCGCTCGTGCACGCGCACTGAATAAAAAATTCCACAATGCACCTTTACATCCCAACATCCGTCTGGCCACACCCCCATCAGCTTACCTACATAAGCAGGGGTGGGGCCACACACTCGCCTCCTTCTTCGCTTTCACCACAAGGAAGTGCCTTCGGTAGATCCCCACTTGACGAGGTTGCTAGTTGAAGAAAGTTGGAAAACAAGAGATACGTTGACATCATATCTTTATTTTCTCTCTCACTATTTTTCGAGAAAATACGGCGATATTGTCTTCGTTACTGGAGTGTCTGGAAGATGATGATCATTCTACACCTCCACCATTTTTTTCATATTAGGAGTTCACGCCGCTGACATGCCTCCAAACTACAATCCTCCTGGCTGCGGCTGGATGGGGTAAGACCCTCCAGCAACACAGCTGGACTGTAGGACACACCGACTGGTGTGAGAAGCGGTGGGTTCCAGGTTTGGTGAGTAATGTTTGCTTGCGAGCACCACTTGTCTGTTAGTGCTATGGGGGCTAGCTGACAATGTTTACAAAAACCGGACCCAGATTAGGGTCCTTCTGTTCAGCCTTTTAGGCGACGGCGGAGGATCTTGGTTTGAAGCCAATTATAGTCAACTAGTGGGCCACGACCAGTAACTGGTGATCCCAGGATTCTCTGGACGAGTGGATGCTTCTCTGTCACCGTGTAGGCCCCATCTTTCATATACAAATGAGAGTATACCCTCACGAGGAAATGTGGGCATGGATGTTCGTTATCGGGAGATCCATGTTCAAGTCGGCTACAGCCCAGATGGGACTTGTGCTGGCTCCGCCGAATGTCTGGTAAAATCACTGTTGTAAACTGTGTTGACATCTCTTTTTCTCTTCTCTCTTAAAAGGTGAGGAGGGTTTCAGAACGGCGGCCTGTCTGAAGTGTGGCTTGTTATATCGTTTGTGTACAAGTTCAGGTGGTAGCTGCTTAGCAGATAGCTGCTTAGCTTGCGTGCTAGTTGTGGCCTACTGTGTTAGCCAGTCAGCTGTTAGCTGCGCAGCTGTTAGCTGCGGTATTAGCTCGCTGTGTTTACCAGGCTAGTACACGTTAGCTTGCTGCTATCAGCCGAACGGCTGTTAGCTTAATGCTACACTGTTGAACGTTTTCTGTGACTATAACATGCCTTAAACACTCTGACTACGACGTCATCTTTGACAGAGGATGTTAGTCGAACCTACCTGGAGCCGGCCGGCGAGGACTGCGTCAACAAGGAGAACCGTAGCAGCGGGATGGAGCAGCGACGCTGCCCGTGTCGTCAAACACAGGATGGTGTGTTTACTATCGGTGCCCTGTTAGAGACTGCAGTTCGCTTGATCTGCGCTCTCGGTAGGAAGGTCCTGACCAGACCTTAAAGTGGAGATGAAGCAGTGAACAATGTGATCCTAGTTTGTTTGTTGTGTACCTTGTGTAAGACAGGGTTCTATAATCAAATGTGAAATCTATCTTATTTGACCATGCCGCAGTATTTGCCCGCGTCCACCTCTTGTTTGATGTGGTCGTTCAAATAGAGGAGGCATGTGTCAGTGGAGTGGGACGTTCTGAAGCCAGATTGGAATTCGTAGATTAGATTTTTTTCCGCCAGGTACTTTTCGACCTGTTCGTAGACTATTTTCTCCATGACTTTCGAGATGGAGGTAAGAATAGAAACAGGGCGGTAGTTGCCTGGGTCTAATTTGCTGCCCTTTTTGTGCAGAGGGGTCACTCTCGCAATTTTGAAGTCCTTCGGGACGTGTCCCTGTTTTATAGAGAGGTTTATTATGTGTGTGATGACTGGGGTGATGGCGGCTGCTGCGTTTCTGAGGAATTTGGAGGGGATGTTGTCAAGGCCAGTGGCCTTGTTAGGTTGGAGGGCGCTCAATTTTTTGAGTACCTCATCAGTTGTTACCATTTCAAGTTTGAAGTCATCTTTGTGGACCCCTAGGTTTTTGTAGTATTCTACTATGTGTTCTACCCCATAATGCCCTGAGTGGGAGGGTAGTTTGTTTACCAGTGTTGTGGCTATGTTTGTGAAGAAGATGTTTAAGTAATTGGCTACATCCAGCTTGTCTGTGATGAGCGTGTTGTCCGTCTTTATGTTTATGTTAGAGTCTCTGGTTTTAAGTTTTTTACTGCAGCCTAGTTGATTATTGAGTAATTTCCAAAGTTCGCGGGGTTTGTTTTCGTTTTCATCAGTTTTTTGTCGTTTCTTTTTGCGGTTCTGATCATGGTGTTTACGTAATTTCTTAGTCTGTTTCTTTGAATTTTTTGTTCAACCACGTGGGCTTGGAGTTCACTGTTTGAGCTTTTGGAAAGCTTTGTCTGACTTTTATGACACCTCCTCAGAGTGCAGAGCCTCCTCCTCAGATTGTCAAGGTGAGTAGAACTCCAAAAAGGAGTCCTGCTCTATTGTGTGTGTATTCGATTCAATTCGATTATTGAGTGTGTATGGGTTCAGTGCCTCCTCTTCGGAGAGCCCTAAAACCAAAATTTTACATGGCTCAATGTTGCAATATATTCTTTTCAATCTATACAGCTCGCGTGGGAAGTCTCGCTGGGGATTTCCGCCTCCTCCCTATGGGAGGGTGGTGGGATGTAAAAATGTAAAAAGAATTTACCCTCAGCCTGCGTCACGAGGGATTCATGTCAGTCTGTGTTCTTTCTTTTTTGAATAAAAAGAGGAAGGTACATGAAGCACGACGGCTCCGTGTCGTTCTCCCAGGCGACTTGGAGGAACAATGTTTGGTGTCTTGCTAGACTATCCATTGATGTGTTTGGGTCTCGACGCATACATAGTGCTGGCTCGGTGTGTTTCTGATACAGGATTACACAGGGGCTAAGTGCGCCTTGGTTGCTTGTTAAAACAGCGTTTTTATAGGGCAACTGGGATGGGGTTTTGTCTTTTCCGAGCGCCAGTTTACTAGGTTGTCTCGATGAATTCTCGTTCATATCTGGGGGATGATAACGGAATAGATCTGAACATAGGTAGAGGGGTCTCATGCCCTTGGGGTGGGCCACTGAGCACGGTCTAAATGAGGACCGTCTGGGTGGCGCCCTCTTTTCATGTTTTAGATCGACATGCATACCTACCCCCTCTCCTGGAGTGGGCATGTCGGCGTGGTTAGGACACGGGACTGGTCTGGTCACGCTGGTCCAGGTCAGTTAACCCGGGGATGCAGATCTGCTGTTCTGGTACCCCGAGGGACTTGTGCTTTTTTCGGGGGGGAAAATGCCAGGTCGGTCCGGGTGTCACAGGGTTAGGCGCTATGGAGACCCTTGTTGGGTACATATTGTACTCTGCACTGTCGTAATGGCTTACGGCCATGCCAACCTGTACACGCCCGATCTCGTCCGATCTCGGCCGCTACGCAGGTTTGGTCCTGGTTAGTACTTGGTTGGGAGACCGCCTGGGAATACCAAGTGCGGTGTGCTTGGGGCTGGTTCTCCATTCTTTTCCCTCCTCTCTCACGCGTGGCGAAGAGGGGGCTGTTGGGGTGGTCTTGGACCTCCTCTGGCAACCCTGTGCTTCCCGTGCCGCCGGGCACGGTCCGAAGTAATGTTTTGTCGACCCGTAGGCCTGGAATAACCCTTTTTTGAAAACTGAAACACTTGTACTGCGGTATAGCCAGTTATGCCCGCAGGTGTGTTTTGGAGTTTTTTCTTGAGGGGTTATAGGAACAACCACCGCATAGGGTAACGACAAGGTGGTTGATTCCCTGGTGTGTTGGAGCAGTGTCAACTCCCGGGTTACCCGGTTGAGTGTGCCCCTGCACGTTCATGACGTCTGCCAATCATGTCAGCCTTCTCTGCCTCAACCCCTCTGGGTGTTTTTTTTTTAATGGAGGCTTGGTCATGCAACAACGCCAGCATACGCCCCTTCCGCCGGGGGGGCTGTTCTCAGCTAACTCCTTTGGCGCCTGTCTCGTCCGCAGTGCTCCAGGCTCAGGTTACAGCCTGTTGCCTGGTTTCCCCGGTGCGCTGCCTGCTTCCGTTGGTTAACCTTTTTTGTGGGCTTACGGCCATGCTGACTGCCTGTTCTATAGGGTCAGTGTACCAGGCGGTGTGCTATTGGGGGGAAAGGGCCCGCTCTTGGAGGGGCCTTATCCGAATACGCTGGCGATGTGGGGGGCGGTGTCACTAAGTGACCGCCTGGTGGGGTCTTGATGCCTGGCGTCATTGACCTCTCCGGGCCCCCGTTTTCCAGGGGATCCAGTCCCTTCAGTGGGTCTGGGTCTTCCTTCGCGCTCCGCTGCTACGGCCTTGCCACAGGGTTGGGTTTGTTCTTGACCCTGTGATTCTGGGGGCAGTAACGAGGTTGTTCCTTCCATTCGTTCCCGGGTGGCATGCGGGTTGTGCGTGTGTGTAGTCGTGGGGTCAGGCCACGGTCTGCTCACCCTGTGCGTTGAGTTGCTTGAGTGCCTCTTCACACGGTCGGATCTGTCGCCCTCCCGTTATCCTCCAATAGGGGGGGTGCCCTCCATTAGGGGGGGTCAGGGGGGCTCGGTCCTCCCTGATCTGATGGTTGTGGGGGGCCTCAGCGGGGTACATTTGTCGGCCGATGGCTCTCGCTCGGCCTCCCTTGTGCAGTAGTGACGCCGAGCGGAGCCATACGATACAGAACGTTAGGTTATGGCTATAACCAAGTTCTGTGAGTATTGGTGACGCTCGGCGTCAGACGCCACTGCGGCCCTTGATCTCGCCTTGTGGTGAAATCTTGGGAAGGAGGCGAGTGTGTGGCCCCACCCCTGCTTATGTAGGTAAGCTGATGGGGGTGTGGCCAGACGGATGTTGGGATGTAAAGGTGCATTGTGGAATTTTTTATTCAGTGTGCGTGCACGAGCAAGGTACAGTGCAGTAGTGACGCCGAGCGTCACCAATACTCACAGAACTTGGTTATAGCCATAACCTAACGTTTTGTTGAGGCAATCGTTCTGTGGAATTCTGTCCTCCCACACTCTTACATGGTTGTAACACTGTTTCACTGTCCAGGTTGTATGCATCCGGACAAAAATGTAACTGGAGTCGTCGTCTCTTTATCAGAAAGGATGTTTATTACCATAAACATAACATCTCGTACAGAATCAAAGTCTTTGGTGGTTGAAGTAACACATTTGATTCATAGGGCCATTGATTTAAGATTAAATTAAAACTAGCTAGATAAATAATATTAATATGGGCGGTCAGGTGGCGTAGCGGAGATTGTGCTTGTCACCAATGCAAGAAGCTGTGGTCTCGACTCCCGGAGAGTCAGCATTGCCTTGGCTCGGGCTGATCGCTATACTAACTCGTTTGGCTGAGTTAGGGGGAGGGGAGCCGTGGGTGGGTCCTGGGCGTTGTGGACAGCGACCCCTACAGTTCGGTCGGGGCGCCTGCTCAGCAAGGGTAGGATCTGGAGAGAGGTAGTGCGACCTTCCACACGTTACACTCTCCCAGTGAGAATCTGCGCGGCCAGGCTGGCTGCCGGCTGGCTGCACATGCGTCGGAGGAAAGCATGTGACAGTCTCCGGCCTCTCGGACCAACAGTAGGGGAAAGTGTGCAACAACCAGGAAGGGGGTTGGGAATTGGCATAACGACTAACAGTGGGATGGGAGAAAAATCGGAAAAAGAAGGAGGGGGAAAAAGATAATAAAAAAAAATAACAATAATATTAATATGTGGACTTTAGACACATTTGTCTCCAGCCTAAGAAAGACACACTATGTTGTTAAATTGCCACACCCCATGGGCTGGAGGACACAATCCCCCAGACTGACCTAATCAATCACACACTAGTTTCATGCGACAGGCACTCTCACTCACACACACACACACACGCACGCACACACACACACACACACACACACACACACACACACACACACACACACACACACACACACACACACACACACACACACACACACACACACACACACACACACACACACACACACACACACACACACACACACACACACACAGAAACTCAGGGTGGGGCCCTGACCCACCCCTGATCACAAGACCATTGTTGTTAAAACCTGTTTATCAAAGAAACCTTTGTAATACGTGTGATTTGGAGCAGCTCATTTTTGATGAGAATAGGGTCAACAATTTAGATATAAGAACCCGGTTTGACCATTGTAACGGACTCAGTCTAGTCGAGGCTGTGTCAAGGATGGAACTGTTGCTGCTGTGCTGTGACGCCTGTACTTTGAATGCTGAATAAATCACCTTTTCACCAACTGGGCCATTGCCGCTGAAAACAATCTCCAGTCTGAATTATTTCGGGAAACCAGCGCTCTCACTCACAGAATTATACTTCATGGTATAAGAAACTATATTAATAGATTCTATCTCTGTCGATCGCTTTGGTGGTTCTGCGGCCTGTCCTGTTAGCTGAAGCCTGTCTGTTAGCCTAGCTATCTTTCTACCGTGTGGTCTTCCCCTCCCAGCCCTCATTCAGAGAGCTGGGAGCTCAGCTGCTCTGTGTGGTCTGTCTCGCTGTCAAAACTCTTCTGGCTCCCCACCGGAAGACTAACAGCTTAAAGTCTTAAAGTCTCTCTCTCTCTCTCGCGCACAATGTTTCTCTAACTCTCTTTGCTCAGCCCTAGCAACGGCCGTCTCTCTGTAAAAGGGATGCTGCTACTGCTCTTCTGGCTATCTCTTAACAACTGAATGTTGTTGTTAAAGCGCCTCTGTGGATGACCTTGGTCGCCGGCTCCTATCTCGTCACTATAGCAACCACTTTTGCCCGTATCTCCCTGCTACAGATAAATGTCTGTCTTTAGAGTTTAAACCACACACAGGGCCCTTTAAACTCCAGTCTATATAGATATTTACATTAGATACATGTTGTTATAACTTATAACCATATGAAAACCAGTGATATCCTTCACTGGGCTATTGTAACCAGTATAATGTTTACATGTAGACCTTCCAATAGCCATCAGTATATTGAAATATGAATGTGCAATGTAAACACAGCCAGTGTGTCTTTCATGGGAAGCAGCTGTGTTTGAAAACTACCACAATTAATACATTTTGGTTTGGCATCATCATCACCTAATGTTAATCACACAGACAACTTCTTCACAACTGTTTCCAAAATTAGATTCACTGTCATATACATTTGCCAAACTGTTGCTATAAAGAAAGGTTTATTGAGGACAACCTCATAAATACCTTTTACAGTATTCCCATCTCCTGCCAAATGGCTCATGGGTTCATATGCCAAGGGAGCGGACAGGAGAAACAATGCTCTTTAGTGAGCTCCTCAGTGATCTGGGGCAGCAACAAGGCGAGGGTAAATTAAGCGAAAAACACACTCTGAAATGGTTTGAGATAACAATTTATAGCCTTGTGGTTTTAAATCAATGCCTCTTCATAATATTAAATGCATCATTCATTTTCTGAGTTGACTGGAAGCCAGAACACTTTTCATTCAATTAGACTTTTATCTGAATGGCAAATAGTATGAGTTGAACTATATGAGAGTTCTTACAACTTCAAATATGCCCTTGCCCTTTTCTGTTTCCTTCACCTCATGTCTCACTCTTTATTTATTTTATATACCCATTATATCCATAAAGCATGTTTATACAAACCCTAATTTCTTCACCAGAGCACACCAGTGTGGACATTAAAGGAGCTTAGAAATATTTTTATCTTAAACCAGATTTGACAGCACCCTTCCCAACTAGAATACACCAGGATGCCTCCAAAGCCATGCCCTGCTAGCAGCAGGCCTTTGTGTAGATACACATAACTGTTATGTGCATAACACGCATGCATGCTACTAGAGGGTTTGATCCAATAATTTAACTTAGTCATTTGTTTGTTTGGATGACATTGTTTTAGCTCCTTTCCCTTACCGTAACAAAATATTTATTGCATCAAACATCAAACGTCAAACATCTTTTTGAGTACTAGAGATTACTGTCAAGATATAATAAGAAATAAAAAATGTTGCCAAAAATTGGCGGCCACCTATTGATCCTTAACCTAACCTCTTAAGCCCTAGCCATATTTTCAGAAAATTTGCCTAAAAGTACATACCCAAGTAAATGGAAGATTGCTCCACTTCTACAAGGTACTGTGCATGCTCTTGTGTATGTATTCCCAGTGTTAGAAATATTGTGTCTGTTACTATGCTTGAGTAAATTGTAATGAATCAAAGGAGAATATCAATTATTATTATAGTTTTTTTCATCTTTGAAAAACATTCACCAGATGTGAGAAATTGCACATGCAATTTGAAATATAGAATATAGAATATCAGGCCTATAAATTACCTTATTATGGCCAAGTCTACATCTCTGGATCAGTCCAAATCTCCTCTTTCCAATTGCAGAGTTAAATCTGGATTTAGTACCACCAGGTGCCCGTTACAGGGCAGCAAAGACCATGAATGAAATCTACTGTAAGGTTACTTTTGGTACTAACCACCATCAATGGCACACGCATTCCCCTCTATTTAATAACAATCTTCTTCTTATTGGACAACAACCTATTAGGTACCCTAGATGGGGAAGGAAAGGCATCCACACGTTGGGGGATATCTTCGATAACTCTGGTCTCCGCTCTTTCCAGGATCTATCCAACGGTCTGATCTCCCCGGAACCTCCTTTTTTAATTTATTTACAAATAAGAGCAGCTCTGAAGGCTCATGGCACGTGGCTCATGGGACGTTCCATAGTGCAGGGGTCAGCAACCTTTTTGACATGGAGTGCCTGTTTGAAATATAGTTGTAACTAGTGTGCCTCAACAATATTCCATGCATTGTAAAAAAAAAATCTCATAATCAGGTATTTTTAATGATAATCTTTACATTATTACATCATTATTGTTATTGTTATTATTAACAATATTATTATGATGGTTGTATCAACCCTAAATCTGAGTTGGGGGGGGGAATGCAATGCAGACAAACAGCTGCATACAATGCGACCATTTCACTCACATTTGCCCATTCATTTTTGGACACATCACACACCATCGGTGTGTGTACTGTACGTGTGCTGTCATAGCTCCACCTACAGGCCTAATGGAGAACACCAGGAGAACACCAGGATGTGAATGGAGGGTGAATGTGAGGTATATCGTGTAAATAAGTTTTGATTGATCGCAAGACTACACTGTAAAAAAATAAATAACAATAAGTTACCAGAACTTACAAATATTGAGTTCAGTTACTGTGCATGAAGGTTTTCAGTTTTCAATCCATAATAAGTTAACAGAAAAATAAGTACACAACCACATTATTTCAACCTAATAAAACTATGTTTATTGTCATTGTTTTAAGAACACAAGTTGACTTGGTAATACTCACATTTTGAGTAAAAAAAAAGGCTTTTAACATGTGCAATGTTCAATGAAATAGAAAAATAAATAATACAATTTGTTGATTAATCCCACTGGTCACAATGGTGACCATAATAATGTTTTTGTTATAAGGCTCTGCAAATGTTACTGAATGATGTAGCAATGTATTTCCAGCTAAATTAAAATAATAAACAAATAAAGGGTCTCAATTAAATATGTGGTAGTAAAAAGAACCCGTGGGAGGATTTCAACAAGATAAATGCGACAACAGTGCAAAATATTTCACTATAATATTTCAAAGCAAACAAAAAAAAAAAAATATATATATATATATATATATATATATATATATATATATATATATATATATATATATATATATATATGTTTTTTTTTAATGCTGCCCCCTGTGCCTATGAAAATGCCCCCACGTGCCTATGCAGGCACACGTGCCTAGGGTTGCCTACCCTGACTAGTGCATCACCACTTTCACAAATTATTTTATGACAAAGAGACATCAAGAGGCTTCGTTTCTGACTTTTATCGCCATTTACGCATGTCCTCGTATAAAGACCTCCCCCTGGATACGATTTGGAGACAGGATGTCCCGGAGTTGGATGTAGATTTTGATTGGGATGCAGTCTGGGAAAATGTTCGGCTATCCTCACACAACCCAGATCACCAACAGATTCATCTACATTTTGTTCACCGGACTTATTTAACCCCTAGACCAGGGGTGGCCAACCCGCGGCTCGCGAGCCGCATGCGGCTCTTTGCCCGTCAATGTGCGGCTCTTTCATCCATAAATTTTATTTTTATTTTTTTTTATGTCACTCATTCCATAAGGACGTAGAATAAACATTTACAATTTTTTTTAAATGGTCCATTTGCATGTTCTTGGTATCTGAATCTAGGGACATAATGGATCAGTGTCAGAAATAGTGTGTCTGTTACTAGGCTTGAGTAAATTGTAATGAACCAAAGGAGAATATCAATTCTATTTAAAAAAAAAAAAAAAATTATCTTTGACTGTGAATAACACCATGCTAATATTGACCAGACCTGAAAAATCTAAGCAAATGAATAAAGGGAAGATGATTAAACAGAAGGTTTTGTAGATTCAGTACTGAATTCTGCCATCTTTTTTATAATGTAAATTTCTCCACCATTTTCATCGTATTGCAACACCGTTTTTTGCAAGACGTTCACAGAAAGGTTGAGAAACTAATTACGTTCTGTTTTATGGCAATAACGTTCAGGTTTGTGGGAGATAATCCCAAAAAATAAGAGAAATTAAAAAGTTTATCCAGAAGTCAGATGATTGACAGGGGCTGGTGTGAGCTGGGTAGGGTAGTTTTTCGAAATTCGAAAGCCCTGAGCCTCTTCCTTCAAAAGACTACACTCACTTTTGGCTGTGCCACTTCCTCCTGTCAATATGCGCCGGTTTCCGACTCAATGCCCTGAGATTTCTATAATCTTATATTTCACTAATAACAATTAAAAGCATTGGTAAACAAACGTAATGCTGAAAATATACACTTTTACTGTATATCTCGGGCTTAAGAGGTTAACCCTGTGAGGCCCAAATTAAAAAGACATTAGCAACTTCAGAGGCCAGAGGGTGGGACATATAAACACATTTACTATCAAATAGCATTGTGAGGCTGAACAACAGGACCAATTGACTATACATGTGCTTAAATTTTTTTAAATAAACATTATTTTTTTAAATGGCTAAAAGTGATTTTGTAATTTTGCAACCGTGGGTCTCACTCTCACAGGGTACTCTTAACCCTGTGAGGTCCAAATAAAAAAGACATTAGCAACTTCAGAGGCCAGAGGGTGAGACCTAAACATGAAGGGTGCCGTGACTGAAAAAAAAGGTTGAGAAACGCTGGTATATGGTGTGGCTCTTTGTGGTACCACAGTCATTTTTGTGGCTCTTAGTCTCTGACTGGTTGGCCACCCCTGCCCTAGACGATTGAATTTAATGGGTCTCAGACCTGACTCTCGATCTACCTTGTGTCCAAACGGTGCCACAGGAACATTTATGCATATGTACTGGGAATGCCCTCCTGTTGAAATTTTTTGGGAAAATGTTACATCTCAGCTCTCAGACATTTTCTCTCTTACCATACCTGTATCTCCTTCTGTATTGTTATTACCGACCTCTACACATGTGAAAAGACTCATTTTGGCCGGCCTCACAGCCGCAAAAAAATGTATTGCCTCACGTTGGATTCACCCAGACAAACTCTGCCCGAAGGTATGGTTTCTCACCTATCTTGATGTGATCTATCTGGAGATATCCACTGCACGTGTTATAGGGGTTAATTAATCTAATATCGCAATTTGGTTGGCTGCTGTGGCAAAGTTAAAAGAACGCATATAAGTTTGGACATTTTGTTTACTGAATAATGTATTGTGTGTGTGACTCACGTTGAGGTCCTGGGGTGAGCGGGGGGGAACAAGCGAGTGTCCATGTATTTCGGTTTTTCGTTATTTAAATTTTTTTTTGTGTTTTTATTTGTATTTAAAAAAAAAAGTTATAATTGATTATGTGTATGTTCTGGGCCCCTTTGGCTTTGGGTCGGGTGGTCGCGGGCTCAGGGTGGGGGGGGGGGCCTGGTTCGGGGCCTCGGCGGGTCATGGTGTTTTGATGCTTTGACTCGCTGGGGCGGGGTACTACCTGCAGTACCAATAAATACCAACAAAGTACCAATAGGGGAGGTGTAGTCTGACGTCACTTTGGACCGCCCGTGAGGCGATTTATCATTGGGAAAATGGATTATCAGCTATTGTAACAATTCTGCCTCATGCACATTGGCAAGCTTTCCATTTTTGCACTAATATCACTAACATTATTGTTTAAGCATTTTTGATTGAAATAAAATTAGACGTAATTATTTTAAGATTAACTCATTGAACGCCAATCACGATGATAGTCGGGTTAACTCGCCATCGCTTCAAGTTTCTTTAATAGTTGTCATACAGAAGTACAGAATACTTTTATACAAAATGCTTCTTATGGTTTGCTCCAGAGACTGTGTTAGACAAGATAAGTATGAAATAAAATAGTATAGCATGTAAAATAGAAGTAAAAATAGAGGTCACAGTGTTCAGTATAGACATATGTACAATGTTCGATGCAGAATAGAAGTAACTGAGTTACCATACAATATACAATATACTATGCAATGTACTAATATACAATACTATATAGTGCAGAGCAGAAATGGGATGAGGTACAATTTAGGTACAATTTACAGTAAGGTGTACGAGTTGTAGTGCAAATCCTTTACCAATAAATATAAAGTGTAAAGTGTGTTTAGGTGTTCTAAAGTGTGTAAAGTGGGTGCTGCAGTGAGTTGTTTGTTTAAAGTGAGTGTGTGCGTGTGGATGTGTGTGCTGTGTGCATTTGATGGTTGTTACATAGTGTTTATTGTTCGTTGAGCAGCCTGATGGCCTGGGGATAGAAGCTTCTTCTGAGTCTTTCTGTGCTCGCCTTAAGACTCCGGTATCGCTTGCCTGACCGCAGCAGTTCAACGAGGCAGTTGTTCGGGTGGCTGGAGTCCTTGATGATTCTCTTAGCCTTCCCCCTGCACCGCTTGTTGTAAATGTTCTGGAGGGTGGGAAGCCCCCCTCCAATTGTGCGTTCGGCTGAACGTGTCACTCTTTGTAGTCTGCTACGGTCTTGTGCAGTGCTATTCCCAAACCAGGAGGTGATGTTGCCAGTCAGGATGCTCTCGATTGTACATGAGTAGAAGTTCCTAAGGATCTTCTGACTGACTTGGAATTTCCTTAGGCGCCTGAGGAAGTAGAGGCGTTGTCGTGCCTTCTTCACAACACTGTCAATGTGTGTGGTCCATGTCAAGTCCTCGGATATGTGGGCTCCGAGGTACTTGAAACTGTTCACTCTCTCAACCGGTGCCCCGTCGATGCTGAGGGGGCTGTAGTCCTTGACCCCCGACCTCCTGAAGTCCACAATCATCTCTTTTGTTTTGCTGACGTTCAGGGAGAGGCAGTTCTCCTGAGCACCAATCACGAGTATAGTCGGGTTTTAATCGTTATTTCTTTTATTAGCGATATCCATTCATTTTCATCCATCCAATCTGATGTTATCGTTGGGAATGGGTCTGAGCTCGCAAAAGGGCAAATACCGCCGCCTATCGTCTCCCGGATGGTATTGCACATCATTGGATTGGATTGGCTGGGGATGTGCATAAAAAAAAACTCCGGTCCAGGTTTTCCTTCTCGGGCATGCCGTATCAGATAACAGATGGACTTGGGACACTCAGAGCAGCATGGATTATGTGTTTTGGAGATATAACGTTGGATCAATAAACGCGATCAATATTTGGAATGGCGATCAGGAATTGGATTAATCTTTTTGCAGAACATCAGATGTGACGTAAGGAATCTATGTTTGTTTCCAGTCTTGGGTTAATCAGATGTTTTTTTCACAGCGATCACAACGTGTGTGTGTGTGTGTGCGTGCCGTTGGCGCTGAGCAAGGCACGGATAAGCAATTTTTCAGCCCACTTTTGTATCGTGCATAAGGACACATATACTATCGATAATCTAGCGTTTATTTGAAAACGATTCATAAATCAGCCGAAAAATGACAACGTGTTTTGTGTATTCCAATAAAGGGCTATTATCGCGTCTTTATCTGGAATTACTAGAAATCTCCAAAACTATACTCGTATTCAAAACAATATAAAAACGGAAATGTACCGATGAAAAAACAATCCATTTCGTACATGTTGACTGCAAGCAAGTCATTGATAAGCGACGGGTGTATTAGACCCATAGCCATAATTTAAGATATATTTTAAGCACTCGCAAATATCCCCGTCCTCCCATTGATTAAAGCGCTGGCGTACTAGGCCTAATTTCCCGGAAGGGGCCCGGCGGTCAATGAGTTGATTGTGAATATTTTCATGTTGAGCTATAGATTGTGGATGAATACGCACAGAAAGGTACACCATGCAAATGTTCATGCTTTATTTGTTTTAAACGAGACTATTTAGAAATGGGGAAATACGTTGCAATTTCAAGCGAGGTGGACCGGCCGGAAACAGCAATGACGTAACCACTACACCTCCCTATAGCGAGTGGAGTCGAGTGGGGTAGGTACCATGCAGTGGAAAAGTGGCATAAGGAAGGTCCCCCTCCCACCGAGTTTCTCATCACACCCCACTGTGAGGCAGTAGCTGCCATTAAACACCAGCCCCTGGCACAGAGCCCAGACACTATTTTTCTCCCTGTGCAACTTTTATCTGACCATAAAACAGAACCCAAGGAGGGAACAAGCATCATTAAATGCCACATGAACAGACATGAGCTCCATTTCCCCCCCTCCCACCTTTCTCAAAGTGTCTGTTAATTGGTACTCACTTTAAGGGGGAAAATATCCCCATGAACAACAAGGTACAATATATGTTCAGAATATCTGCTTTATAAAGAATGCCCTCTACAGCTTTCCATCCATGCAATGTGCAGATGATTGCTAGTAGCATAAGCAGACGACAGTCATTTTAATGTTTTTTTTGCTCTCATCAGACAGCACAGCTGCAGAGGGATCATTACTCTGCCAAGGTTATGTTTTCGTCCCTGTTTGTTTTTTTTAATCACCTTTTTCACTCCTCCTAGGCTGTTCACTTGAATCTCGTGAAAGGTGCTGTGTGGCATCTATGGACCACCATCTTTAAAGCAGCAATCATTGGGCCTCATTCACGAAGTGTTATAAGAACAGATTTCCTCTTATTTTGTTCTTACATGGGATTCAACAATGTTTTCTTATTTTTGCTTTTCTCTTAGGCAAGACCAAATTCTAAGAGTAGTCGAGAGCTTACCCAGATAAGAAACTCTTACCCAGATGAGAAATCTTTTAAAAGCCTGCCATTGGTCAATTGCCCCCAAATACGATAAAAAAAACAGAACTTTTCAATAATAATAATTATTATTATTATAACTTATTGCGTGCATTCTGCTTCTGAAATGGATTATATATTGCTGTTAAAACAGTTAGATGCTCTGGCTGCCCAGGCCGTAAGCATAGAACGCATATTTAGAGATCGTCTAGATCAGTGGTTCCCAAACTTCTTGTTTATGCGGACCACTAGATTGTTATCAAGAACATTTGCGGACCACCTCGCATGCAAACAGTAAAAATAAATAAATAAACTGACTTTGACCCGCGTCACACGCACTGCGTTCCGTTGCCTCCGAATGGATTTGGGAGAGAGAGAGAGAGAGTCCGTTATGTGGCATGATTGAAAGTGTACATAAATATCTTCGGATACCTGAACGAGTGAAACGGTATTCGTAAATGGCCAAAATGTTCTCAGCTGAATGAAGAGCGTCACTCATTCTTAAACTGAAAGCGTGTTCTCGTACGCCTGAATTTGCATACAGACACGCCCAAGCAGCTCCTTATAAGGGAGAGAGAGGCATTGCACTCAGTTAGTGCTGACCCCTGTGAAAATATTCAACAGGTAGCGCAAAAGCTATTTGCGACTGATCAAGATTAGATTCAAATGTATTGTCATTATACAGCACAAGTACAATACAACGAAAATAAGTTTGGCATCTAACCAGAGTACAAATGTCAAAGTCAAAGTCAGCTTTGTCACTTCTCGTAATGTGCAAGTCATACAGATAAATTAAATTGTGTTTCCCCCTTCCCATGGTGTATATATGTGTACATGTATATTAAAGTGCAATAGTAACATACAATGCACATGTGATTAAACTGGGTATAAAATATATAAATACTATGGAGTAATGGTGCTCATCAGATGCATGTACAGTTGTAGTATTAACATGTACAATGATACAGGCATAAAGACCCTATAGTAGTAAGTTATACTATAGAACATGACAATCTTTTTTTTAAACAATGTTTTTATTGCATTTTTTTCTTTTATACAAACATACATATATACAGACAGTAACACAAAAATAAAAAAAGACACATTTCAACCCCCTCCCTTCCCTAATTATAATTCAAATTGACATTCACGCAGACATATTACAATAATAAAAACAATTATTGTTAAATAAATTATAAGAAATCACGGAAATACAAATACAAATTAAAAAAATATATATATAAAATAAAATAAAACCTTCGGCTTCTCTACCCTCATCTGTTTTTTTTCTTTTTCCCTTTCCTATCCCTGACCTCTCTTGTTTCCTATCCCTTTCCTTTAGATTCTCACATTTTTCAGGAAATGTATAAATGATGTCCATGTCCTTTCAAATTGTTCTGTTTTTCCCTTCTGTATGTATGTTAGCTTTTCCATTGCTAAGTTTTCTGACACTTCCTTTAACCATTGTTTAGCTCCCGGTCTCTGTATCTCCTTCCAGTTCAGAGCTATCACTCTCTTGGCTTGTAACAGACAAAAATGTATCAATTTCCTCTTTCTAATATAAGCTGGAAACTTATCTGGATATAAGTGTAGTATACATAACTTAGGATGGGTCGGGATTTCTATCTCTGTCATCTCAGATATGAGCTCCAAGATCTCTTTCCAATATTCCTGTATCTTCCGATTCTTCTCACATACAGTGGTACAGGGTCCCCACCTCTACCCCACACCTAGTACATTCATCCGGGATCATGGGATAAAATTTGTGTAATTTCTCTGGTGTCATATATACTCTATGGACCCATTTATATTGTAGAAGTTTACATCTGGTATTGATTGAAAGGGTCTGTGACATTTCACATGCTTGTTCCCAGTCCTCTTCTGCTATTTCCACCTGCATGTCCCTCTCCCATGCCCGCAAACTGCTCAAAGAGCTCTCTTCCGATCCTGATAACAACACATCATAAAACTTGGATAATTGTCCTTTCCCATCCATATTGTCCCTCGTAAGTCTTTCTATTATGGATGTGGGTGGTTCCTCTGTGCCCCTGTTCTTTGAGACTATGTAGCTCCTGATTTGAAAGTATTTAAACTTCATAAAAGTCAGACAAAGCTTTCCAAAAGCTCAAACAGTGAACTCCAAGCCCATGTGGTTGAACAAAAAATTCAAAGAAACAGACTAAGGAATGACGTAAACACCATGATCAAAACCGCAAAAAGAAATGTCATCAATGACAAAACTGAGGAAAACAAAAACAAACCATGTGAACTTTGGAAATTACTCAATAATCAACTAGGCTGCAGTAAAAAAAACTTAAAACCAGTTTCTCAAACATAAACATAAAGACGGACAACACGCTCATCACAGACAAGCTGGATGTAGCCAATTACTTAAACATCTTCTTCACAAACATAGCCACAACACTGGTAAACAAACTACCCTCCCACTCAGGGCATTATGGGGTAGAACACATAGTAGCATACTACAAAAACCTAGGGGTCCACAAAGATGACTTCAAACTTGAAATGGTAACAACCGATGAGGTACTCAAAAAAATGTGCGCCCTCCGACCTAACAAGGCCACTGGCCATGACAACATCCCCTCCAAATTCCTCAGAGACTCAGCAGCCGCCATCACCCCAGTCATCACACACATAATAAACCTCTCTATAAAACAGGGACACGTCCCCAAGGACTTCAAAATTGCGAGAGTGACCCCTCTGCACAAAAAGGGCAGCAAATTAGACCCAGGCAACTACCGCCCTGTTTCTATTCTTACCTCCATCTCGAAAGTCATGGAGAAAATAGTCTACGAACAGGTCGAAAAGTACCTGGCGGAAAAAAATCTAATCTACGAATTCCAATCTGGCTTCAGAACGTCCCACTCCACTGACACATGCCTCCTCTATTTGAACGACCACATCAAACAAGAGGTGGACACGGGCAAATACTGCGGCATGGTCATGCTGGACCTACAAAAGGCCTTCGACACTGTCAATCACTCCATTCTGATTGACAAGCTAAAAGCAATTGGTTGATAGTGTATCAGTGAGCTGGATGCAATCCTACCTGGAGGGGAGGAAGCATACTAGGACCGCTACTGTTCCTAATTTATGCAAATGACATGTCGTCAGTCTGTGACTGCAACTTGTTCCTGTTTGCGGACGACTCAGCCCTGCTGGTCTCTGACAAGAACAAGTTGCAGGTTGAAAAAACCCTCAGCTCGGAACTAGGCAAAATCTGCATATGGCTCGCTGATAACAAACTATCATTACACATGGGCAAAACAGAGTCCATTCTCTTCGGTTCAAATAACAAACTCAGCAAGACCGACGGCTTCTCAGTTACAGTGGGTGACAATATTGTCACAAGGAAAGACGAAATTACCTGGGTTCCATCCTAGAGGCAAATCTTTCCTGTGACAAAATGGCATCCAATGTAATAAAAAAAAGTCAACCAACAAACTAGATTCTTGTACCGGATCTCCTCTCTGGTAAACAAGAATACCCTGAAGACTCTGGCAGGAGCACTTATTCAAGGGTACTATGACTATGCTTGCACCTCATGGTACCAAAGCACCTCAAAGGCACTAAAAACAAGATTACAAACATCACAAAACAAACTGGTCAGACTACTACTTGACCTTACCCCCAGAACCCACCTCACCCCTGCCCACTTTGACAACCTAGGATGGCTTAGAGTAGACGACAGAGTACAGCAACTTGCAATGGGCCTGGTCTACAAGATACACTATACGACTAAGGTACCTATGTACATGTCAAAATACTTCCCAAAGGTCAGTGAATACCACAACCACTACACCAGAGGAAATCATGTTAAACCCAGATTCGGCTCAAACAAGGGACTAAACAGTCCACGTTTCGCAATTATGCCACATCAATGTGGAACGCCCTAGCCAAAGCTGTAAAGGAATGTGAATCCCTACCCACATTCAAAACCACTCTTAAAGAGCACCTACGGGAGGCTGCAATTTGAAACTGGCCACCGTAAATGCCCAAACCCCCCACCACCTCCTAATAGACAGTCTCCTCCCCACCGCATGTATATATTCTCTCCCCACCGTATGTATATTTCTCTCCCACCCATCCACCCCCTCCAAATGTACAGTCTCCACCCCACCGTATGTATATTTCTCTCCCACCCACCCACCCCCTCCTAATGTACATTCCCCTCCCCATCATATACTCTGTCAGGATCTATGGGTAACAGTACTGTATATTTGAATACCGTTTATGTCACAAATGTATCAGTACTAAATACCTGTATGTCCCTATGCCATAAATGTCATGTATGTTGTGTATGTCATAAATGTCGATATGAATTGAAAATGGGGGACCCTGATGTAAACAAGACAAACGTCTTTCTCTGGTCTGCATCCCCTTAACAATTGTGTGTATTGAGCCGTACTGTATTGTACCCATTCTGCAATCTGTTAAATAAAGTTTTCATTAATTCATTCATTCATGGGTTCTTGGGATATCAAATGTGCTTACTATCTGTTTGAAGGTCATCAATTCCGTTTTTAATCTTACCTAAACCTCTTTCTGCCCAATTTTTTAATCCCCCATCATTCCTTCCCGGTTTAAATTCCTCATTCCCCCAGATTGGTTTATACCCCGATAATTTATCCCTTCTACCTAAGTGTAAGTATGCTTTGTGCCAGCTTCTTATTGTATTTAGGAACAGGTTTTTTGTATGTTTTATCAATAAGTTACTCTGTCGCGAATACATATATGCATCTAGTGTAATTTTTGTCTCTTCTTTTTCTATCTCCATCCAAGCTGGTATATCTGCATATTGAAAGTAGAACATTGCTGTCCTGAGCTGTGCCGCCCAGTAATAAAGCCTCATATCCGGAAGTCTAAGCCCTCCTCTGTCATATGGGAGGTAAGGGAGTGTCAGTCTCAACCTGGGTTTTTTATTGTTCCATATGAAACGTGTGAACATCGTTTTCAATCTCCGAAAGAAGGTTTCCGGTAAGGGCATTGGTATTGACTGGAATAGGTATAGGAATTTAGGCAATATAGTCATTTTAATAATATTCACTCTGCCTATCATTGATATTGGTAATTTACTCCATCTTTCAAGGCTATTCTCTACATCTGTCATTATTGGATCGTAGTTATTTTGTACTAAGTCTTCAATCTCCGGGGTTATCTTTATCCCTAAGTAAGTAAACCCTTTGGGGGAGCTCGCAAACTGTGTGTGTACCGGCGCTTTTTCCCTTTCTCCTTTATTAAGTAACATAAGTGCGCTTTTATTTTGATTAGTTTTATATCCTGAAAATACTCCAAAATTCTCTAGTATTTCGTTAGCATTTCTAATTGAAGTGTCTAATTTTGTTAAGTATATTATTATATCGTCCGCGAAAAGCGATAGGCGATGCTCCATTCTCCCTATTTTCATCCCTGTGATTCCCGGGTCTTGTCTAATCGTCATCGCTAGTGGTTCGATTGCGAATAAAAATAGCAAAGGAGAAATCGGACATCCGTGTCTGGTAGATCTCTGTAATTTAAATGGTTTCGATATTTGGTTGTTTGTAGTTATTTCGACCATTGGGTCTGTGTATAGAATTTGAATCCATTTTATATATCCTTCCCCAAATCCGAACTTTTTAAGTGTTTCAAACAGGTATCCCCATTCAATCCTGTCAAATGCCTTTTCTGCGTCTAATGACAGAACTGCGTGGTCTTTTTCATTTTTCTTAGCATGTAGAACATTTAGTAGTCTCCTAATGTTATGAAATCCCTGTCTTCCCAATACAAATCCGTTCTGGTCATTTTTAATCAGATGTGGAATCGATTTCTCTATGCGTCTAGCTAGTGCCTTACATAAAATCTTTGTATCACAAGACATGAGGGACACAGGACGATATGAAGTTGTGTCTGAGGGTGGCTTTCCCGGCTTCTTCAGTACCGAAATCATCGCCGATCTTAAGGATGGAGGTAAAGTCCCCTCCTCATATGCTTACTTGAACATTTCCAGTAGAAGGGGTAGCAGTTTCCCTGCGAACCTCTTGTATATTTCTGTTGGTATCCCATCAGGACCTGCCACTTTCCCGCTATTCATAACCATAATCGCTTCTTTTAATTCTTCTATAGTCAGATTTTGATCAAACTGTTTCTGTTCCTCCTCCGTTATTTTTGGGAATTCTAACTTGTCCAGGACGTGTTCTTTGGGTATTCTGATTTATATAACTTTTCATAATATTCTTTAAAGGCGTTATTTATTTCTATTCGGTCATTCGTTTCATCTCCATTTCCTAATTTGATCGTATGTATCATTCTTTCCATTTGTGCCTTTCTAATTCTCCATGCTAATATCTTGCCTGCTTTTTCCCCTTGGTCATAGTATGATTGTTTTAGCCATTGTAAGTCTGATGTTATCTTTGTAGTGGATAGATGTTTGTATTGGGCCTTTAATACCCGTAGTTTTCTCTGTTTTGTTGGGTCTTCTCCTTTATATAGCTGTTCTTCCACCTCTTTTACCTGTCTTTCTATGTCTTCTATTTGTTTATAGTGCTCCTTAGATTTATGTTTAGTATAGCTTATCATCTCCCCCCTTATTTATACCTTAAATGCTTCCCATCTCATTGTTGCACTTGTCTGGTCTGTATTTATGGAGAAGTACATGTCTATCTTTTCATCTATGAAAGTTATACATTTTGGGTTGTTGAGCCATTTGGTTTGGAGTCTGAATCTAGGGGGTGCTTTTGCTATTTCCGGCATGTTCATAGTCAATGTCATTGGAGAATGGTCAGACAGTAATCTACTGTCATATTCACTTCCTGTAAATTTAGATATTAAGCTTGTTGAAACAAAAAAATTGTCTATTCTAGAGAATGATGGTTTGCTTAGTAATTTTGAAGCGCATGAATATTCCCTCTTGTCTGGGTTTAACTTTCTCCATATCTCTACCAAGTTGAAGTCATTCATAAATGTATCTATCACTTTCCTTGTTTTTCCGTGGGAGGTGTCCATTCCCCCTGACTTATCTATTTCCGGTTTCCTCACACAGTTAAAGTCTCCCCCCATATTCATAAACAGTTCTTGAAAAAACAACGGGTCATCATTGTTTGGTCCATATATATTTACTAGGTTTATCTGTGTGGAGACTATAGTCCTGTTTAGTATTATAAATCTCCCCCCGGGTCTACAATTCTATTTTTTTTATTTAAATGGTATCGACTTGTCTATTAGTATCATTACTCCTCTAGCTTGTGAGTTGAATGGTGCCGAGTAGACTTGTCCCTGCCATCTATTGTCGACTCTCTTGACATCGTCCCTAGTGCTGTGTGTTTCCTGTAAATAAACAATTTTTGCTCCTGATAGTTTTATCTTCCCTAGAATCTGTTTTAGTTTAATAATGTGGCTCACGTTCCAGCTCATATATTTTATTTCGTTCCTACCCATCCTTATGTCCTATGTTGCTCACTGTCTTCTTGCCCTCATTCCACCTCCCTCCTTTATGTTTTGTGATGTGGTGTACCAGCCGAAGTTTCTTGTAAAAAAAGGAAAAAAAACACAGATATCCCCAAACCCCACATATAAAGCTATTATCCCCCCCTATTGGGTGCGGACATCTAAATTTCCTCTTCTCCGACTTCCTACAGGTACCCTCCTGCTTCCTTTTAACAGGATGCATTCTCCCTTCCTATCCTCTTCTCCTGCCGCTCCTCCCTCCTAGTATGCTCTAACCCTTTGCTCCCTTTTTCTCATTTCTGCTAATTAAAGTCTAACTTGACTAAGGGCCCTTTCTCACTCAGGTATTCGGTTCCATTCCGTTTCGTTCTAGCCCGTTCCGAGATCTGATGCGAACCCCCCCCCCCCCCCCCCCCCTCTCCCCCCTCTAGTTTGCGTACACACTGCAGTCTTGTTTCGTTCCGGGTTCTGTTTACGGTTTGCCTTTTGAGCGTTTACGCTTGCCGTAGGCGATGATGTCACGTTCGAAAATGTAAACACAGGAAGTGTTAACATGGCGCTGGAGACTGGATGCTGATATCAAATGAATAAATAAGCAATAAATATGAAGTTATATTTGAACCTCTGTTGTCAAGCCTTGTCAATATAACCCACCCCATTTTATCACGAATGGATGGTGTTGTAGAGTTCGCTTTTGAGCGTTTCCCAGGGCTAACGCTAAGCTAAACGGCTAACGCTAGTTAGCTTAGCCTAGTCTAGTATAGCCTGTAGCACTTTTTCTTTTCAGCAAAGAACGTGCAATAAACAAAACGGATACATTCACTGTGTGTTCTGCCTCTTTTCTCACGAATGGAACTCTGTTGTAGAGTCCGCTTTTGAGCGTTTTGCAGGGTTAGCGTTAACGCTAAGCTAACGGCTAACGCTAGTTAGCTTAGCCTGTCCAGCAGCTAACATTATCCCATCGTTCGTGGCAATTATATTACATGTCATTGATCTACCGGTCGACCACGGCCGACTGGTTGGGCACCACTGGTCTAATAGAAATAAATGCATTCAAACAAGAAACTAATGTATAGAAAATAGCATGGCAAACAAAAATTGCCAGGCCTAATGCGAGCCAGGGAAGTGCTGTGCGTTTGTAACGTGGCTTCATGTTTTCATCCACTTGTTTTTGGTTGAGGTCTGAACTCTCAAATTGCCCATAAATATCGTTTTTGTGGGTATTCTCCAGTTGTTGCTGTGTGGTGTTATCTGCCCAAAAATTCAAGCAAGCATGACAGTAACGACGTTGTGTGTGTCACGCCCCCCGCACCCGCACGGCCCGATTCCGAGACCACCTAATCCAACTGGTCCCGTTCAGCGGGGGGTAAAATGAATCAGCGCCGTTTCGCATCCCAAAAGGGGTGAGTGAGAACACTCCCCCCGTTCCCGGGAGCAGTGATTCGATCCCAAAACGTGAGTGAGAAAGGCCCCTAAACTATTTTCAACTTGATTCTGTATCTCCACTCACCCCCCTCCTCCTCCCGTTCAGAACTGAACCATCTCGAGGAACCCTCTATTCCAGTCTCTAAACTGCTGGATCTCTATCCTTTTAAAGCATTGAAACAAAACCAAATCCACCACAAACCGGGCAGTAATCATACCCAATACCTGTTAAGAAAGGGGATATGTCCTATGAAAAAACTCTAAGCAATACCCATTACCCCGTTAAGAAGGGGGGTATCTCTTATAAAGAGTTAAACCAGAACTTGCCGGACCTTCATGTAATATACATTTTCCCTTCATCCACAAATCCTAACTATCCACTCCTCCTCACGTCTATGTTGGGTCTTTGACCTCTCCGTAGTGTTCCTATATAACTATCCCGTATACATGTTCAAAAGTAGAAATTACCAACTTCCATAAAATATACATTTCCCCTTTCTTAACAGTTCTCAAAATCCCCTTCTTTTCCCATGTTTAAGTTGGGTTCTTGAACCTTTCTTAGTGATTTTCCCTATATAAAGCACCTATACATTGTAGCAATATCATTTGTCCTTTAAGAAGGGGGTACTCCTTGTATAAAAATAACCAACATCTAATACACGTTAGGGATGTGGGTGTGTCCTATAAAGAACTATATCCAAAATTGCTTCCTTTTTTCAAATTATATATTTTCCCTTCCTGCCCCGATCTCAACTGTCCCCTACTCCCTATACCTATGTTGGGTCTTTGACCTCTCCCGTGGTCCGTCTGTACAGCACTCAGCACATATACTGAACGGTAGAAATCGTCAGACCTTATCAATTACATATGTTCCCCTCTCTACTAGTTCCCCATAGCTAAACCAAAAATTGTAGTATCTTTATGAAATATATATTTACCCTTCATCCACAATTCCCAGCTATCCACTCCTCCTTATGTCTATGTTGGGTCTTTGACCTCTCCATAATTCCCTTATATAACTACACAGCATACATATTGAAAAGTAGAAATTATCAATTTCCATTGACCTCCCCGTGGTTCGTCTGTATGTGTACAGCACATATACTGAACGGTAGAAATGGCCAGACTTTATACCTTATATATTTTCCCCTCTCTAGTCGTTCCCCATATCTAAACCAAAAATTGCAGTGCCTTTATGAAATATGTATTTTCCCTTCATCCACAATTCCTAGCTATCCACTCCTCCTTATGTCCATGTTGGGTCTTTGACCTCTCCAAAATGCCCCTACATAACTACACAGCATACATAATGAAAAGTAGAAATGACCAATTTCTCCAAGTTCTCAAAATCCCCCTTTTTTGTTTTATCCCCCCCTCCCACTTTTAAGTTGGGTCCTTGAACCTCTCTTAGCGATTCTTCCTATATAAAGCACCTATATATATATTGTATCAATATCAATTATCTGTTAAGAAGGGGGGTATGCCCTATATATATCCAAGCCATGTCCATTACACTTTAAGAATGGGGGTATGTCTCCTAGAGAATTAAATAAAAAATTGCAATCCTTTTATGAATTATATATTTTCCCTTCTTTCATAGATCTTAACTATCCCCTTCTCCCCATGTCTATGTTGGGTCTTTGGCCTCCCCCTAGTGTCTCTGTACATGTACAGCATATATATTGAGGGGCCTCCCCTCCCCTCTATATACCGTTCTTAGCTACCCAGGTCGTCGTTCGGTTGCGGTCCCTCCTGTCGCTCTCCTTCTGTTCCTTGTCCCGTGGGTGTCTGTCTCTGTTGCTTTGGGTCTGTCACAACCGTCATGCCACAGGCTCGTCGTGCTTGTTCTGGAGTGTCACACAACGTAGTCTTTCCTTTCCATGTCACCTTTAGAATGGCTCCTCGTATAAAGCCTGTCTGTCCTTTCCCCCGAAAGCAGTAGTCTCTCACCTCCCTGTATTCCTCCCGTTTCTTGACCAGGGATGGGGCGAGGTCTTGGTATATCCTCACCTGGAGTCCTTCATGGGTCAAAACTTGCTTCTTTTTTGCGATGTCTAGTATGGTTTCTTTGTCCCGCTGGTTGGAGAATACCACTATGAGTGGTCTCTTCCCGGTCCCGTTTTCGTCTTTATTTTTTATTAAATTTTTTTGCGGGAGCCCCTTTGTACACCGCCTCCAGCTTGGGATTTTTAGTTAAGATTCCTTCTCTTGCTAACCCCCCGAATATCTTTGAATAGTATTCTGTCAACGTCCCTCTTGGTCCCTTCGGGTCCTGTTCTTCTGGTATGCCGATTACTCTCAGATTCTTCCGTTTAGCGTAGTTGATCATATTCTCCATATTCTCTCCCATCTCCTTACTGTCAGCTCAGAGCTTCTGGCACTCCCTCTCCCAATGGTCTTGGTCCGCAGCTCTGCTATCCAACGAGGTCTCTCTTTCCGTGTATCTTCTCTCCTGTTCCTCCATCCTCGTTTCTAGGTTAGCCACGGCAGCTTCACATGCCTCCACCTTTCCATGCACCCCTTCTCCTATGCTTCTTTCCCAACTTGCCAATAAAGTTTAGTTTTGTCTCTCCAACTTTTCCTCCAACCGTGCAAACTCCCCCATTATCGGCTGGATTCTTTTTTCCGTTTCTTCTTTCAAAAGTGAGCGCATGGCATCCATTGTCTGTTGGTTTATTTTTTCGGTTTCTTCTGACAAGAGTGAGCGCATGGCTTCCATTGTCTGTTGGCTTCTTCTTTCTGAATCTTCTTCCAAGAGCGAGCGCATGTTTCCCATCGTTATAGCCGTCTCTCCTTCTCCCTCTCTGGTCACCGCACCCGCTGTTTCCTCCTCCTCGTGTATCTCTTTGCTAGCACTTAGCTCAGCCCTACTAGCCATCTGTAGCCTGGTGGTTACTGCCGTTAGCTTCTTGCTATCCGCTCCTAGGCCCAAAGCCTCCGGTATATGGCTCTGCCTCTGCCTAGTGGAGCGTCTTTTTATCTCCGACTCGTCTTTTCCTTCTGATTCAGAGTTTTTCATTTCATTTTCTCAATAGAGTAGTCTTGAAAATGTTTTCCCATTTGCTTTTCTCAGGGGGTATTGAAGGAGAATGGAGCTTCTTAAGGAAAGCAGACGAGGCTGGTCTTAATTATTATTGACAGAAGTTTATTCAACTTAAAGCATTGGTCTAAGACAGAACAGAATTGATACAGAACAGAATTGATACAGAACAGAATTGATACAGAACCGGCGCCGGCAGAGAAAGAGGAAGAGAGCGGTCCCTCCCCTTGCCTTGGTATTTATACATTCCAGAACAGTTGATCACATGACAACATGACATGTTTAAACAGATGTGTCCTCCCCTAACATCATACAATCTCCTGATCATGACCTTGCTTCAATGTTTCTGGTGTATGTCATCATGTCCTCCTTTGATTGTTTGGTGAGGATCAACACATCCCCACAGAGGTCTGTTAAAGTTAATATATTACAGAGTTCTGTGGGAGGCTGATTTGTAGATCACTATAGTAATTATGCAATTATGATCTTTCATGATATAGAAACTACACATTTTCCACTACATTCCCCCTGTTGGGGCTGCCACCAGTCCCACCTATAGACAACCAAGAAAATGTAAACGTAAGTAATTTGAGTAAAAGTTAAAAAATAAAAAATAATTATAATAATAATAATAATAAAAAATAAAAATAAAACAAATTTGTCCCCAACTAAGAACCCCTGGAATAGAGTATCATCCTAACAAAAAGAAAGAAAAGAAATACATAGCATAACCTCACCTTACTCACTTACCGTGCACCGAGACATACGTTGTTGATTGAGAGTGAATATCACAGCTTCAGACTAATTTCCAGACCCACCAATATGTGTATGTCCGTATCAAGAATGAATGTCTCAGAGCCTACAATTGGGTCAAGAAACCTCCCGCCTCATCACATTTATTATATAGATTATTATATAGGAGAACAAATTTAAACTCCGTGTGAGAAGGGTAAAACTCAACTCATTGTAATCTTGTCGGTATTTCCCACTTTCAATCCACTCTGATCACCTATGGTGTATGACTGAGTACATTTCCTGAGTCTAACCATGGTTCAACCAACATTCAATACACTAGGTTATGCCAAAAGAAAAAAAAGGGTCATAGAAACATAGTTATCTTATATGAATGCAACGACAACAACCGTGAACACATTATAATCGCCTGACTATAACAACACTTTTTATTAATGTCCCACTCAATGTCTCTTGTCCAGCCCACAGTCTACGACTCAGCCTGCCTGTCTTCCATCTTGCCAAGCGCTTTCCTGATGCCCCCATCCCAGTACTAACCAGGCTCGAACCTGCTTAGCTCCTGAGATAGGACGAGACCGGGCATGTCCAGGTTGTTATGGCCGTAAGCGAATCCTCTGTAAGCGAGAAGAGTCTGTTGGGATCCTCATCCTTCAGCTCCGGGAACCCCCTGCGATGTCCATTAGTCTGTCCATTGTCCTCCAACACCGTCTCAGCATGGCCCAATGCAACCTCCAAGAGGAAAGTTTCAATTAGAATTTCCCACAATATCTAAATTTGGTTCTTAACCAACACCCATGACAGACAACATTGACCAGCATCTTCCCCCAATTTACTATACCAATACAAACAGTAGTTTTATTAAACCCCAAATGTAGTGCTTTGTCCATATGCCCAGACTATTGTCCTAATGACTTACCCATGGCACTGAGTCCTCTGGATGTATAACTAATAGCTCCCAACACGCTCACAGCATGTGTTTATTTACTCAGTGTCCCAGGGCTCCCAATTATCTTGGCATGATGATAATGGGAATTATGTTTGATTCTGGACTACATTCCTTGTGGATGATTCATTTTTTGAAATAGCTATATTAGATTATACAATGCATTGAAAGAAGAAGAATGACACAGAACTCTTCAAATTGTAGATTCCCATGAACCCATCCCAAACACATGAATTTCACAACTGGCAGATAACGTATTATGCAGGAATCAGTGGATACTGCCCTTAGAGGCTTCACATATATTATGCACACATCGGATGTAATTTCCTTCATATTGTCCCCACAGTACCTGCTAACATCTGCACACTTCCTCATACTGACTCCATCATATTCCTACTTCATCAAAGCCGTCATGACCATCCTTATTGTCCATCATTGTCCTCAGACTGGAGTACCACAAGGCTGTGTCTTCTGCTCATCCGTGTACATTAATGACTTAATCAGTCACCAGGACTATTGCAAAATGATCAATTTGTGGATAATGTGGCCCTGATTGGCCCTCTTTTCGAGGACTAAGACTATAGTTATAGAGCTGTGATAGACCACTTTTTAACTGATGCTCTAAAAACTCATCGATTTCTAATACCGAAAATATGGTGATTTGGTGATTTCATCCTTGCACCATGGTGCCATTGAAGGTCATGCAGTATCACATTTTATGATATTCATATTTATTATGCATATGTCTTGTTTGCCTTTACTGGTTTGTTCATATCTATACCCTCTAGGCTTTTGTTGCTCTTTTTTTGCAAAACAACTCCCCTCGAGGAACAAATACATTTACATCTTATCATTTACATGCATAGTGGTATGTTCATGTGGTGAACATGCTGGCAAAGTTGCCCTAAATGGGTTGGCACAAGTGTTATTGCATTGCACTTAGCTTCAAGGTGCTGGCCTTGGTGTCAACGGCAGACGACTTGAACTTCTGTCCATCTCATTTCCCCCCGCGATCCCTCAGAACCTCCACAGTCTCTGTCTCCTCCCTTCTGCTTGTCCTGCTCCGTCTTCCTGACAGGCTGACACAGAACAAATATGCTTATACCATTGGCTTACACCCCACAGGGTAATTTTCCGACCAATAACTTTTATTAACAACAACTGCCCTTGTCTCTGTCTTGAACGTCCGTTGGCGCTCCAGGCAATGATGAGTCATGGTTCCTCTGGCCTGGACTGTCGTCAGAGCAGGTTGCATCACTGGCCTCCATACTTTTTATCTCACTCACTCCTTCAAAAAGTTGACAGAATGACAGTCATTAAAAATCAATCAAGACTCAAGAGGTTTTGTCCTAGTGACTCATTCTGCGCTTGTTTTGCAATTGCTCATGCAAAGGTCCTTTGCAGCGCGGACCTTAAGCTGCGATGCTGTGTTAAATTAGCGTCTTTGTTAGTTTGCTGGGATATCTTAAAGCAAGTAGTAAGCATTTTTTTTTTTTTAAGGTTTTTTTTTTTACGATTTTTTGCTTTAATCTGACAGATGAGGAGAGGGTGAAGGGGAGAAGAGGCGGGGAAGACATGCGACAAATGTCACCGGGAGTGGGAAGCAAACCCGGGACGGCCGCGTAGGTGTGCGATGCACTAACGTGGTGCGCCACGAGGGCACCCAGTAGTAAGCATTTTAGTAAGCATTTACAGGTTTGTTTCTTTGTTTGCACCGGTTTTTCTTGGTCCTAGCATGATCCATTTCCTAATTATTACTAATTCTTTTTTTTTTATCCACTTTTTCTCCCATTTTCTATATTTTCTCCCATCCCAATTTCGTATCATCCAATTCAACCCTCCCCTGTCACGAACGCTGTTTCTTGCCTCCCACAAGCTGGCTGCAATGTGGACTAAGTCATACATAGCACAAGTCCCCTCCGGTACTTGAGGTAACAGCAGTCGCATCTTTTCACCTGCGCAGCTCGATCTCTCAGTGGCGAGGAGTAACGCGTGGGAGGCTCACGCTGCCCCCGACACTTCCTGATTCTACTGCGCAGGCGCACCAACCGACCTGTAGGAGTCGCTGTCCACAACGCCCGATCCCCACCCATCAGTTTCCCACCCCCTAATACGGCCAATGTGTATTAGTATGAACGACCAGCTAAACTGAAAGCAATGTGGAGCGCTGGGCTCGAACAGGCAAGCCCAGCGTCTCCGTCATTCATGGCGAGCGCCTTGCCCACTACGCCACGTAGCCGCCCCAATTATTACTAATTCTTACGGGGTACCCCTCTTGCACAGTGTTTTCAGCACTGTAAAACCCTGTGAAGTAAAACATGGTTAATAATTTACAGATGCCGGAATAATCTCTGTTTTCTCCACAGCCCATCAACTCATTGGGAGAAAACAATTAACTTCTCATGGCCCATTCATTCCGTCTGTCATGGTCAGTCAAATACACTTTTGTCAGTTTATTTATTATTGCCCGTCACACTCCTGGTCATCTCGTCTTTACCTGAAATAGATATAAACAGTAGTTAATCAAATGTTCCATATTCCTTCAGCCTCACCTACTGTATATGTCATAACATTATATCAATTCACATTCTCCCCCCAACAAAATGACCCCATCAATAGGTCAAATTGTGTAATGTGACAAGTCCCTCTGACGCTTCCGATCGGTACCGGTTATCCTGCCATTTGGAAATCGACTCCCCCCAACACACCCTCCCCTGCTCACCCATGACCGTGGCTTCGGCCGCACCTCCGGAGTCACAAAAAGTTCATGGAAGGTGTTGTTTTTAAACAGATTCAGCATTACCTCTCAGAAAACAGTATCAATTCTCAATTCCAACATGCATATAAGGAGGGTTATTCTACATGTACAGCTTTAACACAATTAACAGATGACTGGCTACAACAAATTGACAGGAAGCGAATGATGGGTACTGTACTACTGGATTTCAGCGCAGCTTTCGGCCTCATAGATCACGAGTTGCTGCCCATCAAACTAACTGCATATGGATTCAGAACTGCAGCTGGATAAAAAGCTATCTATGTAACACACAGCAATGTGTTGTCTTTAATGGTACCCTATCCAACTCTAAATCCCTACAGTGTGGAATTCCACAGGGAAACTGCCTGGGGCCACTCCTCTGCGCCATTATTACAAATGATTTGCCATGGGTATTAGAAAATACATGTATGGTTATGTACGCCGATGATAACAGGCTGAAGTTAAACATCTTAAAAACCAAGAGCCTAATATTGGGATCCAAGCATGCTATAAGAAAAACGTGAAGCTAAGTATATCTTTAGACGGAACAGCTATTGAGCAAATTAGAGAGGCAAAGCTGTTGGATGTCACACTTGACGGAACACTCTCATGGACAACTCACACTCATGGACAACTCACACCAAGTATTTCAATTATCAGAAGGTGTAGGTATCTTCTAGCTTCTATCTTCTGATATTGAAGCAAGTGATAGTCATTAGTTCTTTCTCCCCTTGACTACTGTCCAGCTGTCTGGTCTAATGCCTCAAGACAAGAGCTCAATAAGATCCAGCTCACTCAGAACAGAGCGGCCCGTCTGGCTCTGAACTGCTCAATGAGAAACAGTGTGGAGGGGATGTATACCAAGCTGTCGTGGTTGAAGGTGGAAGACAGACTGGATTGCAGCCTGATCTTATTCATAAGGAATATATATATCTCAAGAGAACCTATCTGTTTGCATTCACAGCTAACATGTACACATGATCGACATAAGTATAATACTAGGCATGCCTGTAGGGAAATGTTCACACTGCTACTACCAAAACCCAATGCAGCAAAGAAAACTGTGTTATATAGAGCCATGTCATATTGGAATAAACTGCAACCAGTAAGATAAGTTTTAAAAATAATTTGAAAAGAGCAATGAAAGAAAAAGAAATTATTTTACATTAAAGAAAAACACAGATATTGTAGTTTACACTGTAAAGATATGACTGTCTGAGAGTCCAATCCATCCTATTGCATTTTCTGTGATCTGATACTCTGTCTGTGTGTGGACCCCAGGAAGACTAGCTGTTGCTGTGGTGATGACTAATGGGGATCCGTGATAAAGATAAAGTGTATGCTTGCAGCCTTTAATTCAACAAACAAAAACGTATGTGTTGTTAAAAATGCGTAACATATACACCGGTCATGTGTGTATGTGCCAACCCCTGTCCCATCGCTGAAAAGGACAGCTGATGGATAATGTTATTGGCCGCAGTGCTATACACCCCCTCCCCCTGTTGACGGGATGAAAAAGGGGTATTTTAAAATCAGGCCGGGACGGAGCTTACTGCAGCAGTCATGTTTTTTCCCACAAATGCATGTTCACCCCCCTACCCCAATGCAGAAGGGTGCAAAATGTACTGTCGTTCATAATTGACATTATGCCCATACTGCAAAAAATAAAAATAAACGTTCTTTCACGGGAGATTCACTGTATTCTTTTTCAGATTACTTTAGTTTTTCTACTTTAAGTGTAAATGCCATACAAATACAGTAAATTACCTTTTATCAAAATATTAACCATTAAATAAAGGTTGTAATCTGTAAATGTATTTGATTTTACTGTAATTTGACCATAAGCATTTGGCAATCATTGATGCCAGACATTTACCGTTTTCATGCAGCTTCTCCTACAGTGCCTAACGCCAATTTCCCCATGTTTGATAAGATAAGACACTCCTCCAATGATCCCCCTGTGGAAACATTGTTTATCCTATTATAAGTTACGCTTGACTTGAAAAATTTCCCCTTATTGCTGCAGCAAGCTCTGCCCCCTTACCTGTAAGACAAAAGAAAGGGGAAAAAAACAAGATTCTCTATTAAACACACTGTTTGTCCGATTGTACATCATATGAAAGAAAGGTCCAGTGATGCCAATAACCAGTTACTAAGTAACTAGTTACTCCAACAACAGACGCATGACACGTCTTTCCTCACTATGCACACAATGTCTGCCCAAAACAGCTTGTTTACACACATCGATCATCTGGCCTATAGCCCAGACGTCATGATTATTCGTCTATACATCAACCAATCCAAGCCATAGATAGATTGTACTTTATCCTTTAACTTCTTATATTTTTGCTATGCTCCAAGAGAGAGAGAGAGAGAGAGAGAGAGAGAGAGAGAGAGAGAGAGAGAGAGAGAGAGAGAGAGAGAGAGAGAGATGCTCTGGGGTGCTGGTCTCCCATAATCAGAGCCAGGTTGGTAGGGCTCCCTACACTCAAACTGTCTGTGACCCGTCCCTCCGCAGTTCCAGCATGGTGGTCCAGGCTGCCCATAGCTCGTCTCAGTCTGTTGCCTGGGAGCCTGTAGCCTTTTCTTTTCTGGCTGCAACTGTTGCTGAGTTAACTTCCTTGCTTCATTCCTGTCCTGATCACTGACCTTCTGTTCCCGAGCCCTGTGCTTCTCAACACTGTGGGTTACATGTGCACAGAACAGAGCATAAGTCATGTCTTGCAACCCTACTGCATCTTCCAGTCTGTTCCTAACCGCTCCTGGAAGCCCTCTCATCACACTTTCTCTGAACATCGCTCTCTGCAACGACTCATCTTCTGGGTTGTGCCCTAACTCGTATCACCACTCATTCAGTATTTTGTTCACATATGCACCTGGCCCTTCTGTCTGCAGTATAGGGTTCCCTGCCAGTTTTGCCGGATTGATACGTGATGGGAATTGGTTTCTGAGTTTGTACCACAATGCTGCTCTGTGTGCCTTAAATATGTCTCCATCATGGGCCTGTGTGCCGCATGCCACCCGCATTGATGTCTCAGCCATAATCTCATGGCAAGCACCTATTCCTAACAAACGTGTCAACAGGGACTTGACGTCGCCCACTGATAGTAAGAAAGGTGATGTAATTTCCTCAAACTGCATGATCCACCTGGAAGATCCTTCTGTCAGGTCTGGTAATCTTGCTATCAGCCCATCTACATCTAAAGCTGATTGATTGATTGATTGAAAAGTTTATTAACAGATTGCAGAATGGGTACAGTACAGTACAGCTCAATACATACAATTGTTAAGGGGATGCAGACCAGAGAAAGACTTTCGTCTTGTTTACATCAGGGTCCCCCATTTTCAATTCATCATAACATATATGACATACAGATAGACAGTACTGCTACATCTATACATTTATGACATATCAGATTTGCAAATACAGTACTGTTTGTGATACAAAAGTGTCCAGAAAAGGAGTGTATATACATTTGGCATAGAAACTGTACATTGGAGGAGGTTGGTTGGGTGGGGTGGGGTTGGGTTGGTTGGGTGAGGGCTGTACATTGGAGGTGGGGGGGGGGGGGGGTTGGGTAGGGGACACACACACATTTTACACTGTACATTGGAATATTGACAAAGCCTTACTTGGTCATTTACTGTACAACTAGGTTAGGACATTTGTGGGGGCCAGTTTCGAATTGCAGTCTCACGTAGGTGTTTTTTGAGAGTGTTTTTGAAGGTGGGTAGTGATTCACATTCCTTTACAGCTTTAGGCAGGGCGTTCCACATTGATGTGGCATAATTGCGAAACGTGTTTAGTCCCTTGTTTGAGCCGAATCTGGGTTTTACATGATTTGTGGAGCTCCCTCTGGTGTTGTGATCGTGGTATTCACTGACCTTTGGGAAGTATTTTGACATGTACATGGGTACCTTGGTCGCGTAGTGTATCTTGTAGACCAGGCCCATTGCAAGTTGCTGTACTCTGTCGTCTACTCTAAGCCATCCTAGGTTGTCAAAGTGGGCAGGGGTGAGGTGGGTTCTAGGAGTCAGGTCAAGTAGTAGTCTGACTAGCTTGTTTTGAGATGTTTGTAATTTGTTTTTTAGTGCCTTTGAGGTGCTTTGGTACCATGAGGTGCAAGCATAGTCGTAGTACCCTTGAATGAGTGCTCCTGCTAGAGTCTTCAGGGTATTCTTGTTTACCAGAGAGGAGATCCGGTACAAGAATCGCGTTTGTTGGTTGACTTTTTTTATTACATTGGATGCCATTTTGTCACAGGAAAGATTAGCCTCTAGGATGGAACCCAGGTAGGTAATTTCATCTTTCCTTGTGATAATATTGTCACCCACTGTAACCGAGAAGCCGTCGGTCTTGCTGAGTTTGTTATTTGAACCGAAGAGAATGGACTCTGTTTTGCTCTCGGGGCCGCCTAACTATGGAATGTGAAAGGTGTCGTTTCCTTTGACCAGCAGGGGAAACTGGCCTATGGCCGTCACACTTCCCTGCACGGCTGCGGGGGTGAAAGTCAAGATCCCTGTAACATTTCCTTCCTCCTGCTGCCTACACTCAATCTCCTCCTCCTCATCCTGCAAAGTCTTACTGTGGCCGCATGCCCTGTGTTTCCCTGACGTTTGCTGGGACACATTCAGTCTGCTCCCTTCCTCTCTGTCCTTAGTTACTTCCTCTAACTCCTCCTCCTATCTGTCAAGGTCTTCTATCTTTTCTTCCTCTGCAGTCAACTTCTTATCTGTGGCATCGTTGTATGCTGTGGGTATCTTTGGATAGAGGGGGTGGGTGCTCAGCTTGGGGTATGTTGTGCCTGATCTCAGGGAGGTCCCTGGGTCTGTTTCCTCACAGTCACCTCTTATCTCCAGTCTGCCCACAGGTAGCTGCATGATATAAGGTGGAGGTGCTGTTTTCTCTACCTCCTTTTCTCTCTGATTGTTTGCCAAAACTCTCTGCCTGTATGCCTTTCCCCTGTCTGTGAATAGTTTCAATATTCCCAACTCCTCTGACCTATTTTTTAGTCTCGCTTTGCTTGTCTGGCCTGCTTTATGGTTACGAATAATAACCTTCATTTCATCACACAGGCAAAGGTCAAACGTGCCTCCGGGAGGCCATCTTGTCTAGAGTTCTTTGTGCGTTTCTGCCAGCGGACACCTATTGAGAGAATTAGATCTTTCAACAACGGGTTCAATTCTGTCAATATGTCCTCTGCTGTAAACTTAGCCGCCATCTTGTTTATTTCAGCTGGTGGGCCAGCCCTATTTATCTCAAACAGTTTTGACAAGCTTGTGTGTGTATGTCGTCAATGTATCTGTGTGTGTGGTTGTGTGTTTGTACATGTATATTGTGTGTGTGTGTTGTATTATATGCTTATTATGTCCGCGGGGTACAGTAAACGTTTCTCCCGGTACATTCTGAAGAGCACACCGCTGTATGTTGGAGAACCAGCGGTCTTCCGCTCCTCCTCACTCGAGTGAGAGCAAAGCCGCGCGAGGGGGCGGCACAGCTCAGCCCTGTATGACACGAGCAGGAAGGAGGAGATGGGAGTCCTTCCAATCGGAATATGTTGTTTCTTTACACAATGACATTGACTGCACTGCACTAGTCCGTACTGGATCTCTGCACACTTCACTTTATATATATATATATGTATTTTATTTATTGATTAATCCCCCACTGCACTGTTTTCGTTTCTTGTCTGTGTTGGTGTTTGTTTACTGTGAAAAAAGAAAGAATGCATACACTGTATTGCTGCAACAATTACCAATGTGTTTTACACAAATGGCTCAATAAAGGAATCTGAATCTGAATCTGAATATGTTGGATTATGAATATGTCTTTATAACTACAAATTAATGACTAATTCGGTCAGAAAGCAGTAACACAACAGTTGCAATGTTGTGTTACTGCTTCTCGGCATAAGCCCCATAATAAGACCATCTCTGGTTTGCTCCAGCGGACACCAGAGCTCAGCGATGCCGCTCGCGGGAGCATATTCTCCCCGCTGGCGATCGCAGCACGGAGGGTCGCGGACCAGCCTGGCAGCAGAGGGCAGAGAGGCTTGTCGCGGCTCATGCGCATGCGCGCGCTCGGCCAATCAGAGCGCAAAACGGTTACGCGGAAACCGAACGGCGTTGTATTTGGCATAGACGCGGTGGGGGCCTAATGGTTAGAGAAAACGGGTCTGTGACCGGAAGGTCGCTGGTTCGATTCCCGCCGCTGAAGTGCCCTTGTGCAAAGCACTCAACCCCCAATTGATCCAGTGGAGTTGCTCAGTGGCCAACGGTGTCAGACTGTGGTTGTACTGGGCAGCTCCCAGGTATGAATGGAAAAGTATATTTATATCAAATGTATTCAAGAATATATCTCATGTACGTTGTTCTGTTAAAAACAAACAGAACAGGGGCGGTCAGGTGGCATAACGGAGATTGCGTTCGTCACCAAACCCCGGAGCGGCTAGATTCGCCTGTTCGAATCCAGCTCACAGCTACGGGGTTGTCACCAGCTTGGCTGGCCGTTCACACTAATACAATTGGCAGTATTAGAGGGTGGGAGAAGCTGGCGGGTTGGGTCCGGGTCGTTGTGACGTGTCTTTTCTAATCGTATAGTGGATCTCTTTCTAGTACTCGGCTGTTTGTACTCACACGTTCTGTTCAATTGTCTTATAAATGATTTGGAGTCGGAGCCAGGCGCTTAAGGTACAAAGACAGTCTGGCCGTCGTTTATTGGAAGATCCAAACAGCTTAAAGTTCTTGTCAACTTTTCTATGTCTAAATCAGCGTCTGCAGCACGTCTCGATTGGATAGTTTTCAGCGTAGGTTTTGGGGGTCGTCTTAAGATGCTCTCTCCGTTTCGTCCTCGTGATCTGCTCCTGGCCTCCGTGGTGGTTTTTTATGTCTCGAACCTGTGGTAGATTTATAGGACTCAAAACCCCTCCCCCAGTGGTCGAGTCTCCGCTCCGTGATGTCACAGAAGGAGACTATTTTTCATTGGTTTAACACGATCTCTAACCAAATAAGGAAGGGACATCTATTTCAACCGTTTTCCTTCCTTCTACTGAAACGGACTAAACCTTTATTATTTGATTGACTGAATGAATAATTTGCTCACAGATTTGCAGAATGGGTACAACACAGCACAAGCACACCACTTTGCCAAAGGGATTTAGATTTGCAAAATCCCTTTTTCAAAAGTTTACATCAGGATCACCCATTTTCATTTCATAGTATTTAGCATTTTTACTAAATGAACACACTCTACTTTGCTAAAAGCTTTTTACTGTTTTACTGTTCCATTCCAGATTGTGCTAGACTATCTAAATCTTATATTATAATTCAGATTTAGATCATTTTGGCCACAGTTTCCTTATATAATGTTTGATGCACAACTCTATTATCTAATTAATGTTTTAGGAGAAAGGATAACAGTTTGTTTTAATCTTACTTTGTCTTATTTTAAGTTTCTAAATCCTGTGTTATTTAATTTAGTCTCTCGCTGGAAATGGTCTTTAACTATTATTTCCTAAATTAACTAGAATTAACAATGTTATGTTTTCTCCAAATTTGAGAGGAACCTCTGTGGTTTTTCCCTTTAACAGTGATCAATTAGTCTCCTCTTTAGTGTCATTGTGCTTGTACTGTCTTGATTTGTTCTCTACTTTATCTTTTAATTAATAATTCTTTATAGTTTCTGGAGTTTAGTCTTTTGCTTCTTAATCTAAATACTTAATCTCTACACAGCTGCGCTCAGCTATTTCCTCTTACGGCCCTGCTGACGGCCCTAAACGCCCTCCGACCTTCCTGTCTGTTGGTGCTTGTTACGTAATGTGACCAGAAGGTTCCAACTGTAACAGGGGGGGGGGGAAGGTTTGCACAAATGCTCTGGTCTATCTTTTGAACTGATCACCCACAACCTTCAGTTCTATCATTAGCATATAGTGGAGGGACTTCGTTTATGACTTTAGCAAACCACTTTGTTGGATGTCCCAAGTCTATTATTAACCAGACTGTTTGCACACTGAATCCTATTTCCCTTAGAGATGCTGTCTCTTAAATTCATTACTTAGCACTATTGTACATTTTTGATTCAATTAATTTACGACAATCCCTTCTCTGAGGGGTCTACCCTCATTATGTAACCAGTAAATTTCCAAAATCAAAAATGATATAATTTTCATAAAATATAAACAATTTTTCAAAATTCTCAAAAATTCAAAAAATCCAAAATTTCACTTACCTCTTCTTCTTGCACAGTTATACACATTATCAGTTATTATTATGACATCCAGTCTAGGTCCGTCTCTCTATGCAAAGAGATGATCGTACCATTCTCAGTTTCTTTTTGTTTACGACTATATTTTATCCATGTCCTTACTTACCACCTGTGTCTATTTGTGTAATGGCCTCTGCAAGAAAAGATTCTACTTCACACAAAAATAGAAGACTAATATTTCTAATAAACCCCCGAAGGAGACTTAAACCATAAACATATAAAAACTAAATTTCTCCTTCGCAAAAGACCTTCTGAGGTCTATTTCCTCTTAGCTGCAATTCTACCAGTTATCCTCACTGAAACCTCTGAGGTCTATTAATAACCCTTTTTGGCCGTCTCTCTTTCGTTGCAGTTGCGCTAATCGCTCTCTCCTCCAACGTCCTTGGTTCCGCTGTTGGTACTCCGCCAAAATCCACAGAGGAAAAATCATCATTTTCCAATTCCAATTCATGATCTCCTCTGTCTGGTTCCTGCAAAAATCCTTCATTTCCCCTAGAGGGACCATCATGTTCACCTCGGTCTGGTTCCCCATAATCGTCTTCATTCTCCCCTTCGTCGTGCCTTTCCTCCTGTTCTTGATCAATGAACAGGGGTTCGGATTCCAATTCTTGCCCATCTTGCAGGGCTTTTACGCAATGCGAAAGATGAAACCACATTGATGATCCTTTTACCTGTAGCGCTCTTTCCGTAGCTCTTACGACCTCGTACGGTCCTTCCCGCCGCGCTCCATACCACTTGCGTCTGAACACTTTAACATAAACGTAGTCCCCTGGTACTATCTGGGGAACATTCCGCCTATCCTCCTCCTCCTCTGTCTCTCGTTTACTAGAGACATAATCATAGATTGCCCCGTGGAGCTTTGACATGTACTTCACGTACTCACGCATCTCGTGGTCTAGAATATCCAAACTCGGACCTTTTCCTGCTGCGCGCAATCCGGGCACAACCATACATCGGCCAAACAACATTTCGTGCGGAGTTAAACGCAGGCCCCGGATCTCGCTAGATCTACAAGCCATCAATGCTAACGGTAACGCGCTCAGCCAGCTTAGACCGGTGTGTTGACAGATCTTAACCAATTTGTTCTTTAGTACCCCGTTCATGCGTTCCACAGCCCCCTGGCTCTGAGGGTGGTAAACGGACCCGAAACGCTGTTTTATCCCCATCTGTTGGAGTACTAAACGCACTGTTTTGTCCACAAACTCTTTTCCATTATCCGACGCGATTTTATCGGGAATTCCGTAACGGCTTATTATCTCACGGCATAAGAACTTAGCCACTGAGGCAGCATCCTTATGTTTTGTCGCACAAGCCTCCACCCACTTTGAAAATCGACACACCACGACAAGAATGTACCTTTTCTGGTTAATCGGTTTTATCATGTCTACATAGTCAATCACAAGTTCTCTCATTGGGCCATTTGGGGTGGGGATGTGTCCCGGAGACACAACGATCCCTCTGCGTGCATTGTTCTTCAAGCAAATTGCACATCTACTTATTACACAATCAATCTGCCGTAGCAGGTTTGGCGCCCAAAACCCATACTCCTCAATTTTCCTACTCACCTCTCTCCGGTGGGCATGACAGAACTCATGCGCAGTTTGGATCAGCAGTCCGACCAGGCCAGTTGGTGCAACCACAAGTCCCTCATGGTTCCGCCACAAACCTGTCCCATCCCTACTAGCCCCTCTTGCTGACCAGAGATTTCTCTCCACCTGACTCGCCTCTTCCTGAAAGGTCAAAACATCTTTGTAAGTAATCTTATCTTCCAACTCCACCTCATGTGTGATAACCAATACCTTACCTGCTCTGTCCGCACCTGTCACTTGCTTGGCAGCGACATCCGCCATGTTGTTACCTCTGGTCACTTTAGACTCATCAGACTGATGGGCAGCACATTTGATAATCGCAATTTGTTTGGGTTTCATTATGGCTTGCAACAAATCGGTTATCTGACTACAGTGTCTTATGGCGGTACCATCTGCTCTCTTAAAACCTCGCCCTTTCCACACCGCTCCGTAGAGAAAACTGATATTCTGTGCATAGCTACTATCCGTGTAGATATTACAGCTCTTTCCTTCTGCCATTTTGCACGCTTCAGTCAGAGCGACTAGTTCCGCCAGCTGAGCTGAACAGGGTTGTGTCAAGGCTTCGGCCTTTGCTACGACAAACCCATCACCTTGTGATTTTACTACAGAGTAACCTGCTTTTAGGTCCTCTCCAACTCTGTAACATGAGCCATCTGTCCAAAGTTCCAAATCAGGACTGCTAAACGGGAAAGCCTGCAAGTCAGCTCTAAGTCTGGAGTACCTCTCAGCTTGTTCCACACAGTCGTGAGGTTCTCCATCCTCAGGCTTAGGAAGGGTCTGCGCTGGGTTCACTGTGGAACACCTAGTCAAAGTAACATCTTCCTGTTCCAAAATCCTGTAATAGTTTTTCAGACGGGGTATCGTTAGTGCAGATTTACCAGATTCCAACAAATTTTGGATCGCATGTCCTACCATAATATTGACTGGATACCCCATCATGATACTTGCAGCTTTCTCGTACATCAGGAAGACTCCGGCGCAATCTCGGTAGCACGGAGGCATTCCCATTTCCACCTCTGAATAGGCGATGGAGTAGTATCCTATTGGTTGTGGATGGATCCCCACTCCGGTGTTTTGTGCCAGTACTGCGCATGCATACCTCTGATCTGAAGAGGAAGAGACATACAGTATGAACTGCTTGGTATAATCAGGCAAAGTCAAGGCCGGGGCAGCTAACATACGGGTCTTTATGGTCTCAAATGCCCTTAGGCCCTCCTCAGTCCAGGTTACTTTAGCACTCAACTTATCATTTCCGCAAACTTTGATCATAGCTCTTAAAGGCCCTACTAGTTCTGTATAATTCTCCACCCAAGTGGAACTATACCCGACGATTCCCAAAAACATCATCATCTGTCTTACAGTCACTGGCTTTGGAGCTTTCTTAATAGCCTCCAAATGTTCCTCTGTAATAGCTCGATGGCCTTTTGAAATCGTTTGACCTAGATATGCTACTTTAGGTTGACAGTACTGCAATTTCTTCAAAGACACCTTGTGTCCCTTCTCTGCTAGTAGTTGCAATAGTTCAATAGATTCCTTGTGACATGTTGTCTGATCGTCGGCACACAAGATAATATCATCCATATACTGAATGACTCTGGATTTTAATCTCAGGTCCAACCCGTCCAGATCCTCTCTCAAGATCTTGTTAAAGATGTGTGGGGAATGCTTTAATCCCTGTGGGAGCCTAGTGTACTCATAATGCTCATTCTTATAGGTAAAACCAAAAAAATGCTGGCACTCTTTGCTCAACGGTACGCTAAAATAGGCGCTACACAAATCTATAACTGTAAAATACTCAGCTTGCGGCGGGATGAATGTCAGTAGTGTGTGGGGATCTGGGACATCGGCGGGATAGTCAATTAAAACCTCATTGACGGCCCTCAAGTCGTGTACCAGACGGTACGAGGTGTCAGGTTTCTCCACTGGCAGCAACGGTGTGTTGCTCTTGGGGCTCTTTGTCTTTCGTAGTACTCCAGCTTCTAGAAGTCCTTTGATTTGTGGCTCAATTCCGGCCACCGCTTTTTCCTTCAGTGGGTACTGACTTTTCCAGGGCAGGGTTGCTCCTGGTCTAAGCTCCACCCTCACTGGTTGAGCAGATTTGATCAGTCCAATGTCGGTGCTATGTTTTGACCACAGCACTTCTGGTATGGCCCCCATCATCTCCTCCTGGAGGCTCAATTTCTGGGGGGTTTCTTCTACTGTCTCCTGTGACAGCTGCACCGTCTGGGGACGTCCCATCCCTGTGCCTTGAATCATTATCTTGATGAACCGTTTGTCTGGGCTTATCCATATGAGTCGGTTCTCCGTCGTCTGTTCGAACTTTATTCCTTCTGCCTCTTTCATCATCCTTCCGATGTGTTGTTGGTCGCACGAGTCGGTCACTTTTAGCGTTACGTGGGGAACACTGTCTGTGATCTCGTGTTCCTTTTGTAGATAGTTGCTTCGTGCAAGCCGTATTGCTGCTCCTTGGGGACCCATCACTATGCTGGTGGCGTTGAGCTGCACCTCCTCTGGTTGATTTCTCATCCACTCCTCGGCTTGTCTTTCATCCGCATCTTTATAGTATTGTAGAGTGCAGTGGTATGGTGTCTCTGGGTTCCTCGCCGATGGCATATTGGCGGTGATGAAGGTCTCCCATTCCAACGCTGGTCCGAGCAACTCCTGGCTTAGGTTCCCCAACCAGTATACTTCCGGGGGTCGGGGGTCTGTTCTTTGCATCATTTCGTAGTATTGGTCTTCTGGGACGTCGATCACACAACCATCCGGCGTGCATAGAATGTTCATCCCCAACATACCAAGGCCGTCTCTGCCCAGTAAGCCAATGGGTGCGGTGTCGGAGACCAAGATGGAAACCGTCGCCTCTTTGCCTCTGTACTTCAGGGTGACAGGCTCTGTCACTGGAATCAGCTTCTTTATCCCTTCAAATCCAATGGTCCGTACATATCGACTGGACATGGGCAGGTGTGTCGCATCTTTAGGTTGGACCACAGTGTACGCCGCCCCGGTGTCTGCCATCATCCTGACAGATTTATTATTCACCGCTACGTGCACTATCGGTTCCTCCCTTAAGTGTGACAATGACAGCTGGCACCCCCCCATTGAACTCTCTGGGCCTCGTCAGAATTCCTGTTCCGGCCCTCTGGACGGATTCACTGGGCCCCTGTTCTGTTGCTGGTTCTGGTCTTGCATCTGGTCCTGGTTCTGGTATTGGTTCTGGTATTGGTTCTGGTATTGGTTGGGTCCGTACCACTGCCCCTGGGATCGGCCAGAACCTCTTCGACCACCTCCTCTATTATTTCCTCGCCCCCTGCTGCTGGGTCCTTGGCTTCGCCAATCAGCCGTCGGACAGTTCCGGGCGAAATGTCCGATTTCTCCACAATGCCAACACTCCGCTGACGCTGGCCATTCCAGGGGTCCACTTCTTTGCTGTCCATTTCCTCGTCGTAACTGCCCGTTTGATCCCCTCTGATTTGGTTGTTGAGTGGGTGCCGGTGCTTCCTGTTTGGTGGGCTGTGCTGTTTCCTGGTTGTTCAGTTGTCCACTATTCCCCGTCTCGGCTCTGGGTGGTGTGGCTTGTACCAGGGCTTGGAGGTACTCTACCATCTTGACTGCCTCGACCGGCTGTTGGTACATGAGCTTTCGCTGACTTGCCGTTTCTTTGTCTTTGGCCTGTTGTTCCTTCTTCCTGTGCAGCTCCACTTGATGGCTCACGTTCTCCAGGTATGCATTTAACGGAAGGCTTCCCAGGCACACCACTTCGTTCAGTTTCTGTCTCACCTCATTGGAGAGGCCCTTCTGTATTTTCTCTCTTAGCATCGCCTCTCCCATTGGATTTTGTGCAGGGTCTTGGCCGGTCATGTCTCTCCAGGTGGCGTAGGCTTGTGCCACATACTCTCTGGGGGGGGTATCAGGTCCCAACGCACCAATGTGGATCTTATCTGGATGCATCAGGGTGTGATAGGTCTCTCGCAGGACCCGCCACAGTGCTCCTCGGTGAGCGGCGAAGAGGTCCTGGTCGTGGGCTCCAGACACCACATACCGCACCAAGGCAGCCTTGGTTAGTAGTTCTTCCATGCCAGCGACTCCTATTTTGTGAGAGAGTAGTCGCTTGACATCGCCGATAGCCAGCTGTTGGCCTACCATTATTTCCTCCAGCTTGGCAATCCATGGAAAAGCCCCATTCTGGAGGGAGGGCAACTTCTCCGATATTTGGGACATGTCTGAAGCATTCCATGGCTGGTACTCCAATCCCTGATGTCTTATCATCAAGGGTTGTATGTTGACCGTAGACTCTCGGGTAGTGGATCTGGTCACTCTTTTTTCTTCCGCCTTTTTCAACATTTTGATTTCATCTCTTGCTTCTCTCATTTGGTCTTCCAATTCTGTTCGTGCGTCGGTGCCCCTTCTCCAGCGTTCGCCGATTGCTCGGTATCCCTCGGAATCAGTGTCTTTTGCCTCTTGGTAGGCCTGTATCTGTGCTTCCAGCTCTCGGTTTTCCTTACTCATCCCATGATGTCGTCGCTTTAATTCCTCCATGGTAGCCGTCAGTTTCATCCGCCGATTGCTTCCTTCGAGGGAAGGTGAGGGCACGGAGAGTGTTGTAGAGTATCTTGGAGCAGGTAAGGTCTTCGGCGTCACTACTTTGATGAGTCTCTCCCTTCTCTCCTCTTCCTCTCGTTCTCTGTCTTTCTCCTGATACTTGGTCTGGGGCTCCCATGTCTGGTCCTCGTCCTCTGTGTCTTCCCAGTATTCACGGCCTTCGGGGGAATAGGACCGGCGATAGCTGGGAGCTTGTCTTGACCTCTCCCGGGGATAGTCTCCTCTGTGGCTGCGACTCCTGACGTACAGACTATCTATTTTGTCGTCTATCTCCCTGATGTCATCGCTTCGACGTCCCTCTCCTTCTGCCCAGAGAATTTCTTTGGCTGCGGAACTGAGTGGTGTGTATATGCCTCGATGTCTCTCTTCGTCTCGATATCTCTCCTCGTCTCGATATCTCTCCGCCGCCCTGGGATAAGGAATACTGTGGGACTGAACGTCTCGCTCCCTTCTTCTCTCCTGGTCCGTTTCGTCTACTTCAGGTGTTAGGGTGATTGTGGTCACTGCCCGTCCCATCTCTGTTCTACTGCCGCTATTATTGGTTATCTCGTATTGGCTCTCCATGTCTATTACAGGCAGGATAGGGTAGATTGGTTCCCTATTCCTGCTGGCATATGGTGGAGGTGCTATAATTACCTCAGGTGCTTTTTGGGAGATGACTATTGTCCTTTTAGGGGCCAGGGGAGTGATCAGAATGGGAGCTAGCTCCTCTATTGGCAGGGCCTCCTTATTGACAGTCAAACTGTCCTCAACCATACTCTTCCTTCTCTCAGCTTCCCGAGCGAATTTTGATAAGGTGTCCATTTCTAACATGCGTTTTTTCCCTCTCTTTGTCAGCTTTCCCACTTTTTCCTCTTCCGTTCTATATGTCCTAATTAGAGCATTCAGATCTGATATTATTTCTAAATCAAAAGAGCCCTCAATAGGCCAGGGTTTGGTGATGTGTGGCCATCTTTTATTCCATTTTTCTGATAATTTAATAAGTTTTTTCTCATAGTAAGGATTGTCCTCTGTGTAAGGATTATTTTTAGCAAGCACTTGTATCGGGGTATCCTCCATCCAACCAATTGGTGTACTCGCATCTTTATTTGCCTCTGTTGTCATTTTTCTATATCCGTTTCTTCTTCTCATGTACTTTATTTTATTTATTAAAAAATGGCAGCAGGCAAGAGTGATCTTTGTATTCCCTGTCTAAGTGTAGGTGTCTATGCTTGTGTGACTATCTCCTACTCGAACAACCGCTAACGGTGCCTGTAGCCCTGTCTATTCTCTCCTTTCCCTTTTCACTGGTGATCTGTAGTCTTACCTGACTTGTGGTGCCCTTGTTGCCTGGCAGAACTGCTGAAAAAATAGAGCACAAAATACAACAGTTCTTTTTAATTTTTCAACTGGAATTTCACTTTACTCCGTTTTTCCAGTATGAATATATCTTCTATCTAATATTCATACCACATCTAATTTTTGAGAGATTGGTTATCAACAGTATGAATAATCATTTACTTAATTCATACAATTTTTTTTTTTTTTTTTTCAAATTTCTGAGAGATGTTGTGATTGACAGTGGTGTTTGCGTTTTCGGTGTCTACTCCCTTATTTCCGCTTCTATGTTGACTCCTCCTTCGTTGAATATCCGCTTTCCGATGTTTTCCCCGTTCTCCCGCTCCAATGTTCTGTTTTACCTCGAAAATCACAAAGTTTTTGATTAGTGTCTCAGCCCTTATTACATTTCATTCAATCATCTTGTTCCCATTTTTCAATACTACTTCCCCCCAGTGGACATTTGTCCTCCTCAGACACGTGTCCACTAACTTTGTTCATACGCACCTTCCGACATCACTCCCTGCACGCCGCGAGGCCCCACCCTCTGTTTTTCGAAGCGTCCATTACAGACTCCCCACAGAGGACAGGATTACCTCACCACAGGTACAAGGTAGTTAACGCCCAGGCACCCCTTCTTGTCACTCACCCCAGGAAGCCCAGTGCCCTGCTAAACGATCATGCATAACCGTACAGACTCAGCACCAGACCCCGGAGACCTAACAAATCAACACAGTCCTCCTCCTTGTACCTACTTATGGAAACAAAACTCATTCACAAAAACAACATTACCTTTACAATATCCCCAGGCACGTCCCCCAACATCATACCCCATGCACACCCCATCCCTCACCCCTCGACCCAGACTGTCCAGCAGCCCAGATCAAAAAGCGACAGACAGGGCGTACTCATGGTACCTTTGCACCAACGGAACGCCCACCCCCGCTCGGCCCCCTTCGTCATCCTCCTTCACCGCCATTATCCTAGTCATAACAGGTGCAGCCGAGCGGAGTGACTTCTCCACCGCCGGACCGGCTGCGCAGAGAGTCCTAATCAGATACCCAAAGCATGCTCTAATCACTGACACACACACGACCAATATCACAAATATCACTACTGCACAGAGAACGTACTTAACTATCACCCAACCTATATACCCCAACTGCTCCTGACCCCAATCTTCCCACGATGTCTCCCGAGTCTCATGGAGATCCCTCGTAATGTTCTTCAAATGTTCTATCACATCTGGCATCCCTATCTCATCATTTGCTGGCACATAAGTACAGCATTCCTGACCAATCAACGCACACGTACCCCCTGAAGCTGACAACAAAAAATCCATTGCCGCCCTTGTCTGCATCTCCATTAATCTCAACGACCGCATCTCCTCATTCTCTAGGCTAAACCCCTTAGTTGTTGTGATCGTCATCTCTTCAAACAATGCAGCCAAGTGATCAATCTCCTGCCAATTAGCATATGTCCCATACGCCGGAAGTGCCACCCTAAAAAAATGATCCGCACTCACAGCTCGCGCCTTCCTAGCCCTAGGGTGCGTCGGCAAAACATCAGTTATCCTCATCGCCGGTACCAGATATCCCAACGCACACCTTCCTTTCCAACCTGCCGGTAACGCTGCATATGCATTGTCCCCACAAATCCAATACGTACCTGGGGGTGCCCGTGCCGCCACCTTCGCAGCCCCCAGGCTCACCCCTCCTACACAATTTCCCAGCGTGCCCATATATTTACCATTTTCGCCGTCTTCACACCTCGTAAACTCTTCTGGCCTAACTGCCACTGGAATAGGCGTAACATCCAACACAGCCTGCTCCGCCATTGCCCCTAACAAACCCTTTGCCTTATGATACCCCTCCTGTCTCTCCTCACTCACACCCTTACATAGGAAAGGTAGATTAAAACCCCTCAGCACAGAGTTATGACACTCAGTGATAGGGTGGGCCATCAACGGCAAACCGGCTGCAGACGACTCTGGCGCTAGGCCACACACATAACAATCAGTTTTATTTGCACTTTTCGCCACCTCCCTTGCTATTTTTATAAACATATTCGTGTGAGGCTCACGCAAGTCTCGCCTGTCCACGTCTATATTTATAAGTTCGGGTGCCTGGGGCCAAAAATAAAACAAAACTCCCGCCACAACAAGCAACCAACACGTTACCAGAGCGCCCAAAACCAACACGCACTCCGCACGCCCAGACAAACCAAGCATCCTTGGACCGGCCTGCACTCCTCTGCGTTATCTCTGCTTCCCTCCTCCTGCTGCGCGTCTCCCCACTCTCCCTGCAACGCCCCACAGACAACAACCAACAACATCCCTTATTACAAACTGTTCACTATACAACATTTGACCCCTTCCTACTTTTCCCCCTAACCAACCCTCCGATATATCCCTAATAGGAGAGTGGAAGAGGGGGGGTGGAAAGGCGCCCCCGGGCCGGGGATGGGGACACACACTGGGAAAGGCCCGGGAGGGAGGGAGCACACCCAATTCCCCCAGAGGAGAGGAGACCCGGTCTAGACCAGAGCACGTTTATGCTAGACCGGAAGGGAGGGAACGCCCCGTGAGGGAGTACACCACTAGGGAAGGAGTGACGCACCTCGGAAAGGAGCTAGGACAGGAGGGGAGGGGGAAGAAATATCTGACAAGAGGGGGGGCGAAACAACAATACCACCACATACCACAACACTACCTATGTCTAAATGGCGGTCGGCGTTGCCTCCTAACCTTCCGACTTTGGTGGAGATCTCCAGCCAAACCTATCATGGGTCTCCACCAGTGTTTTAAAAGCTGCCTCTGCCTCTTTCTGACTCAAAGACGCCCCTCCCGCTCCCTCTCCCCCCTTAACCATGCGACTCTGACCCATCACTAGACTAGTCGCAAATTGCCTTACGACCGCCTCCATGGTATAAGCGCTAGACCAACCACTTGGTGTCAATAATTCCATACATATGACCCCACCCTTGCTCACATAACCATGTTCTAACTTCGGGGAGAGTACCCTCATAAAAGGTGGAGAGAACGGAAAATCCTGTGGAAAAGAGACACCCAACAATATAAACTCCGTCTTAGCCTCCTTCATATCCTGCCACAACAAGGAGTCCACATCCAACTGAAACAACCTAATCTCCCAGCTAAACAGATCATCCCCAACCAATTCTGCTGTAATAAAACTGCCACCCAGACGTCTGACCTCCTGAAGTTCCCTCATAAGTCTTTTTGACCTGACCAGGGCACCCCGAGTCATCTGTGTTGATGCAGATGGCGCACTGGTTCCCCTCATTCTTGCGATTGTCCGTGCGAACCAGCCCTGTGGTGCAGACCGCCGTTCCACCGTCTGGCCTTTCACCATCTTTAACTGGTCAGATTAGTCATGCATTAGACAACCTTAATTGCCCAATTAATCCCCACATTCAACACCCCAACCCTGTTAGCACCCTAGACCCTGCCTACAGCGTCACAGAACCCAGACCGGATCCCCCCAAAAGGGACCCAGAGATAAGGAAGGGACGGGGGGACGGGGGGGGCAAAAAGCGCACCATTTCCGCACGGGGTCTCACCCCTCTGGCGGAGAGAACTGATATCTCAATCCTACAGCGGGGCGGGGGGCACATACCATAGCATAAACGGAAATGAGGGAACTATACATTAGGGAGGGAGGGGAGGGAGGCGTCCAGGGAAAGGGGGGGGAAGGGTGCATCACTGTAGGGGGGGCACTCCTGGGGAAAGAAGGGAAAGGGAGGGATGAAAGGAGAGAGGGAGGAATGGAGAGGAAGGGAGAGGGAGGGAGAAGAGGGGGGTTCAAGGGAGAGGGAGGGAGGAAGGGAGGGGGAAGAGGGAAGGAGGGAGGGAAGGGGGGGGGGGGGGGGGAGAAAGGAGGGATCGGGGAGGAGAGGATGGAGGGGAGGCGGGATTGGAAGGGAGAGAGAAGTTAAGGAGACAGGGAAGGAAAGGAAAGGAGAAGGGAGAAGAAGGGAGGGAGGAGGGAGGGAGGGAGGAAGGGAGAGAAGAGGGAGGGAGGAGGGAGGGAGGGGGAAGAGGGAGGGAAGGGGGGGAGGAGGGGAGGGAGAAGAGGGAGAAGGAGGGAAGAGGGAGGGAGGGGGAAGGAAAGGAGGGAGGAAGGGAGGGAAGGAAAGGAGAGAGGAGAGGAAAGGAGAGGAGAGGAGAGGAAAGGAGAGGAGAGGAGAGGAGAGGAGAGGAGAGGAGAGGAGAGGAAGGGAGGAGGGAGGAAGGGAGAGAAGAGGAAAGGGAGGGAGGAGGGAGGGAGGGAAGGGGGGGGGGGGAGGGGGGGGAAGAAGAGGGAAGGAGGGAGAGGAGAGGGAGGAGGGAGGGAGGGAGAAGGAGGGAGGGAGGGAGATTTACAAGCACCCCTCACAGCAGAGGGGACCGTGGCACAACAGAAGCTATTTTAATTCCTATGATAACACCGCCCCCTGCTGTATTTTTCCACACATCACTTCTATTGCACCACAGTACCCCCAAACATCCTGCAGGAGGCGCCCTCAACCTTCTAACAACACGTGCACCATTACGTAGCACGCCAGCCCACGTGCCCTCTCAATTTTAACCCCAACACCCAGAATCCCCCGCACCGAATTGTAGTTCGTCTTGCAGGCCGGCATCCTGCAGACGTCATCCCCGAAACTACGTCACGTCCGCCATTCCTGAGATCTCGTTGGACACCAGAATAGCAACACGCGAGGTTTCGTCACGGGACTTCATTTGTTTACAAAATTATCTGTTTCTTTCATTCATTCCTAACCTTCTAAACAACTCATCCCCATTTTCTTTCATACAACGCCACAATCACACACATACTCTCATCCAATATTATAATAACCTTCAGCCCTGGGCAGCTCAACACAGCACGTAGCCCCGCCCGGTAGCTTTCCAGCCACCCGACACGATGCTTATAAGCTCCACCGGCTCCCAGCATCACACTAGCCCACGGGTTCCAACGGTAACTTTCTATCACGGTTCCCGCCGCACCTCGTGACGCTAAATGTTAAGCTGGCGCATCAGTGTTATATCACATCGAATTAATGCATATCTCAATTTACATCCCTTACCCATTTTTTTATACATTTCTACACAGGTCTCTATTAGCCCCGCTACTAAACAGTGCTTTATATACTAACTCATAATGCTTCTAAGTGCCCTTCTTTTAATTTTATTTTAAGCGCAGTTTTAATAAGTGCTCCATCCCACGGCTTACTTTCTACTTTTTACCCCTCATCAAACCTCTTCTCAGCCTCTCTATCTTTGACATCCAAGCATCGTTGAGGAAACTATACGTCTCGCACCAATCGACCAAATGCCTTCCTATGAATCCGTACAAATTTGCGAATTCTATAAGCAGATAACGTCGGGCCACCATATCAGATCCGTCTCAAAACGTCTTTTTAAACTCGTCCGTACATGCGTGCCGATTCTAAGAGTGAAGTTCGTGATTGATTAGCACGGAAAAAGCAATTTACCTTTCTGACGATGCGGCCGAACGAACACAATCTAGTCTATTACATTTATGATTGAGTCCTGTTCCAACTGCCCGCGTCCTTCCTCCGACTCCCAGCATCTAACTCTTCATCACAACAGCCGACGCCAGACCAGTCATGTGAGAACTGGAGCCAAACGACGGCTGTTTTGATGTCATCAGATGCCTATTCACAACCCCTAGTTCATGGCTGTCCACCCAGCATCTCCCTAAACCCATCTCTCAATGACGCAACTTACCGTCTATTTTCCGCCGGCGTTTTGGATGTCCGTAGAGTAGAATGTAGAGTAGACAGTCGTTGAAAACGTCGATGCTCTGCCAATGAGAGATTTGTCTTTGAAGGATGGTATAGTGGATTTTCAGCTCAGGAAAACGGCTCCAAATTGACGTGTCTTTTCTAATCGTATAGTGGATCTCTTTCTAGTACTCGGCTGTTTGTACTCACACGTTCTGTTCAATTGTCTTATAAATGATTTGGAGTCGGAGCCAGGCGCTTAAGGTACAAAGACAGTCTGGCCGTCGTTTATTGGAAGATCCAAACAGCTTAAAGTTCTTGTCAACTTTTCTATGTCTAAATCAGCGTCTGCAGCACGTCTCGATTGGATAGTTTTCAGCGTAGGTTTTGGGGGTCGTCTTAAGATGCTCTCTCCGTTTCGTCCTCGTGATCTGCTCCTGGCCTCCGTGGTGGTTTTTTATGTCTCGAACCTGTGGTAGATTTATAGGACTCAAAACCCCTCCCCCAGTGGTCGAGTCTCCGCTCCGTGATGTCACAGAAGGAGACTCCGATCCCTATTTTTCATTGGTTTAACACGATCTCTAACCAAATAAGGAAGGGACATCTATTTCAACCGTTTTCCTTCCTTCTACTGAAACGGACTAAACCTTTATTATTTGATTGACTGAATGAATAATTTGCTCACAGATTTGCAGAATGGGTACAACACAGCACAAGCACACCACTTTGCCAAAGGGATTTAGATTTGCAAAATCCCTTTTTCAAAAGTTTACATCAGGATCACCCATTTTCATTTCATAGTATTTAGCATTTTTACTAAATGAACACACTCTACTTTGCTAAAAGCTTTTTACTGTTTTACTGTTCCATTCCAGATTGTGCTAGACTATCTAAATCTTATATTATAATTCAGATTTAGATCATTTTGGCCACAGTTTCCTTATATAATGTTTGATGCACAACTCTATTATCTAATTAATGTTTTAGGAGAAAGGATAACAGTTTGTTTTAATCTTACTTTGTCTTATTTTAAGTTTCTAAATCCTGTGTTATTTAATTTAGTCTCTCGCTGGAAATGGTCTTTAACTATTATTTCCTAAATTAACTAGAATTAACAATGTTATGTTTTCTCCAAATTTGAGAGGAACCTCTGTGGTTTTTCCCTTTAACAGTGATCAATTAGTCTCCTCTTTAGTGTCATTGTGCTTGTACTGTCTTGATTTGTTCTCTACTTTATCTTTTAATTAATAATTCTTTATAGTTTCTGGAGTTTAGTCTTTTGCTTCTTAATCTAAATACTTAATCTCTACACAGCTGCGCTCAGCTATTTCCTCTTACGGCCCTGCTGACGGCCCTAAACGCCCTCCGACCTTCCTGTCTGTTGGTGCTTGTTACGTAATGTGACCAGAAGGTTCCAACTGTAACAGGGGGGGGGGAAGGTTTGCACAAATGCTCTGGTCTATCTTTTGAACTGATCACCCACAACCTTCAGTTCTATCATTAGCATATAGTGGAGGGACTTCGTTTATGACTTTAGCAAACCACTTTGTTGGATGTCCCAAGTCTATTATTAACCAGACTGTTTGCACACTGAATCCTATTTCCCTTAGAGATGCTGTCTCTTAAATTCATTACTTAGCACTATTGTACATTTTTGATTCAATTAATTTACGACAGTTGTAAACAGCGACTCCTACAGTTCGGTCGGGGCGCCTGCTAAGCGCGGATAGGACTTGAGTGGGATCCTTCCACACGCTACGCCCTCTCAATGAGAATCCGCGCTGCCAGGTGAAAAGTGTCGGAGGAAGCACGTGATAGCCTCCACTCTCCCAGACCGACTGTGGGGGGTAAGTGCGCAGCGACCAGGAAGGGGATTGGGAATTGGCATAACGACTAACATTGGGATGGGAGAAAATCAGAGAAAAAAAAAAAAAAAAAAAAAAGAAAAAACAGAACAGGGGCTTGTTCCTCAATCCATCGACTATATCTTTATACATGTTATTCTTCTATTAGTTAAGAAACGGCGTATAGGCTTTACCTGGTAGGCGTCTTGTATCGGACTCGTGATTTTCCACAGTAGCCAGGGGCTATTCCCTTATTCAACAACAAAAAAGAAGTTTCCAGTTTACATCAGTTCAATTAATAACTATTCGATTAACTGACGTTTTCATCTAAGACACTAAACTGTATTTAATTTCTGTCTCCACAAAGACACCCAACAGTGCAGTGCAGCTGCTCTATGATCCCTGATTAAGGGATCCAAACAGCTCCTTCATTCTATGTTCGTTCTATGGTAAGCACCCAAACTATAGACCTAACTGCTCTATGAACACTGGTTAAGTGATCCAATCAGCTGGTTTGTTAAATAGATTTGTTCTATGGTAAGCAACCCAAACAAAAAAACCTAACTGCTCTATGATCACTGGTTAAGTGGTCCAATCAGCTGGTTCGTTAAATAGTTTTACTTCTATGGTAAGCAACCCAAACAAAAAACCTGACTGCTCTATGATCACTGATCAAGTGATCCAAACAGCTGGTTCATCCTAGGTTCGTTCTAGGGTAAACAACCCAAACAAAAAAAAAACCTGACTGCTCTATGATCACTGGTTAAGTGGTCCAAACAGCTGGTTCATCCTAGGTTCGTTCTATGGTAAACAACCCAAACAACAACAAAAAACCTGACTGCCCTATGATCACTGGTTAAGTGTTCCAAACAGCTGGTTCATCCTAGGTTCGTTCTATGGTAAACAACCCAAACAAAAAAAACTAACTGCTCTATGATCACTGGTTAAGTGGTCCAAACAGCTGGTTTGTTAAATAGCTAAATAACGATTATGACTTGTGAAGAAACACACTCCTCAATGTCAGTTTCAGAATTTAATAACAGACAAAGATGAAGACACCCTGAAACAGACACAGACAGCACAGTCAGCTGACAAGGTATATCTTGAATACACAATCACACTATAGTGACACATAAATATATATATCTATATAATGCATATATAATATAATATATAATATGTATGAACAGTAGAGCATCTCACATGAATGATGAACGAACGTCTCTGCAGGAGGCGAAGTGAAGAATGACAACTAAAATGGCCGGCGATAAACTCTTCAACTTGTATGTATACAATACAATGATAGAATAAACAAATGACTTATCTAGAATAAAAGGGAAAGAGAGTGAGAGAGAGCAGCAGAGATAGAAGGATATACAGAAAAAGAAGGTAATGCTTAAACCAATTCAAGAAGCAGATCAATCGCCTTTCAAATATAGATTTGGCTTTTAAAGGATACACTTTTAGTGCCAGCCCCCCATCGTCTCCATTCTTACGTGTTATTTTAGCTGCTAAACTGAGCTAGTCAGTCGGCCAGGCTCAGCAGCTCTCTCGCAGAATTACTATATCAGCAGATAATTTCTTCTAAAAGCCAAGCGCTTACCTCTGGGTTGTCGACCTGTCTGCCGATTTTTCTGCGAGAGAGTTATCCGCGAGCCGGACCGGCCGAGGAGCCCAGGACAACAGCCAGGTCAGGGGTCACCAAAATGAAGGAGAATGGAGCTTCTTAAGGAAAGCAGACGAGGCTGGTCTTAATTATTATCGACAGAAGTTTATTCAACTTAAAGCATTGGTCTAAGACAGAACAGAATTGATACAGAACAGAATTGATACAGAACAGAATTGATACAGAACAGAATTGATACAGAACCGGTGCCGGTAGAGAAGGAGGAAGAGAGCGGTCCCTCCCCTTGCCTTGGTATTTATACATTCCAGAACAGTTGATCACATGACAACATGACAGGTTTAAACAGATGTGTCCTCCCCTAACATCATACAATCTCCTGATCATGACCTTGCTTCAATGTTTCTGGTGTATGTCATCATGTAAGATAAGATAAGATAAGATATTCCTTTATTAATCCCCTTGGGGAAATTCCAGCGACACACACATACAGCTCATCGTCTCATTAATAATAATAACAACATCACAATCATTACATTTTTTACAGTAACAATGGCACAGCATAAATTCAAACAGACATGTACATTTGTTGACACATGTCATCTACAGAATGCCTGAGACGCCATATGTCCTCCTTTGATTGTTTGGTGAGGATCAACACATCCCCACAGAGGTCTGTTAAAGTTAATATATTACAGAGTTCTGTGGGAGGCTGATTTGTAGATCACTATAGTAATTATGCAATTATGATCTTTCATGATATAGAAACTATACATTTTCCACTACAGTATTCGGATTTCAGCCGTGTTTTTAGATAGTTTAGTCATTTAGCACCGGGAGCATGGTGCGAGTTGCCTACTGCACGGCCGCCATCTTGAAGTCAGAACATGACAAATTAGTGTGACATCTTATTTAGTAGTGTCAATATGGGTACAAGGCCACCAAGAGAAAGCGGCATGGGACGAGTTAACAGGTGACGTTAACGTGGTGTCAGGAGAGGAGAGTTAACAGGTGAGGTTAACATGTTGTCAGGAGAGGAGCGCACAGCGGCTGAAGTGAAAAATGAATGGGCTCATGTGAAATCAGAGTCCAAAACAAGATTCAGCAGTCCGATGTTGTGCTCGACTTTGGAACGACTGCGCTGCGCGCTTGGCTCTCAAGGCCACCTCCTGCTCTGTCTGGGGGTTGGTGATTGTGGTCATGAACCAGGGGGGCAGCACATATACGCAATCTCCTAATAAAACAAGTCATTCGAATAATAGAAGCCTACTGTTGCTGTGCACACCCACAGAGCTGTTTTGTAAGATGTAGGAGTTATGTCCACCTCCTGGGAAGTGTGAGACCACGTAGAGCAGGTGGTTGATGTGCACCATTCTGATTGACAAGCTAAAAGCAATTGGTTTTGATAGTCTATCAGTGAGCTGGATGCAATCCTACCTGGAGGGGAGAGAACAGATGGTGGAGGTAAACGGTACCCTATCCCCCCCCCCCTCACAGTGAGCTGTGGTGTTCCACAAGGAAGCATACTAGGACCGCTACTGTTCCTAATTTATGCAAATGTGACTGCAACTTGTTCCTGTTTGCGGACGACTCAGCCCTGCTGGTCTCTGACAAGAACAAGTTACAGGTTGAAAAAACCCTCAGCTCGGAACTAGGCAAAATCTGCATATGGCTCGCTGATAACAAACTATCATTACACATGGGCAAAACAGAGTCCATTCTCTTCGGTTCAAATAACAAACTCAGCAAGACCGACGGCTTCTCAGTTTCAGTGGGTGACAATATTGTCACAAGGAAAGAAGAAATTACCTACCTGGGTTCCATCCTAGAGGCAAATCTTTCCTGTGACAAAATGGCATCCAATGTAATAAAAAAAGTCAACCAACAAACTCGATTCTTGTACCGGATCTCCTCTCTGGTAAACAAGAATACCCTGAAGAGTCTGGCAGGAGCACTCATTCAAGGGTAAACTAAATTACAAACATCTCAAAACAAACTGGTCAGACTACTGCTTGACCTTACTCCTAGAACCCACCTCACCCCTGCCCACTTTGACAACCTAGGATGGCTTAGAGTAGACGACAGAGTACAGCAACTTGCAATGGGCCTGGTCTACAAGATACACTACACGACCAAGGTACCCATGTACATGTCAAAATACTTCCCAAAGGTCAGTGAATACCACGATCACAACACCAGAGGGAGCTCCACAAATCATGTTAAACCCAGATTCCGCTCAAACAAGGGACTAAACACGTTTCGCAATTATGCCACATCAATGTGGAACGCCCTACCCAAAGCTGTAAAGGAATGTGAATCACTACCCACTTTCAAAACCACTCTCAAAGAACACCTAAGGGAGACTGCAATTCGAAACTGGCCCCTGTATATGTCCTAACCCAACCCCCTCCAATGTACAGTAAATGACCAAGTATGGTTTTGTCAATATTCCAATGTACAGTTTTGCTTGTACAGTTGTACAGTGTTCCCCCCCCCCCCCCTCCTACCACTCATGGACTACACCCACCTTTTTTTGTGAACAATTGGTACTGTTCTTTTCTCTCTCCTGTCTGTCTTTTCGCTTTTGGAAGCCACATTTCTTCTTTAGGAAGCTGCTGATACACGATGCTCCACTATACTGTTCGCGCCAGGTTTGGGGGCAGGACCGAACCATTTCATGTAAATAGAGTAGGGGTGTTGGGTCTGGATGTTTATTTAATTTTTTTGCCAAAAGACAAGAAAATAAGCATTATTTGTGTATTGTAAATAGAATATGATATTAATGATGATAGGTTCATTGGTAATTTATGCCTTGTCCAGCCTGGCTGGGGTTAGCCCTGGTACACAAGCTAAACCATGATGATACAACAGTCCCAGCCAGGTGAATGGATGAATGAATGAAAATTTTATTTAACAGATTGCAGAATGGGTACAATACAGTACGGCTCAATACACACAATTGTTAAGGGGATGCAGACCAGAGAAAGACGTTTGTCTTGTTTACATCAGGGAGACTGCAATTCGAAACTGGCCCCTGTAAATGTCCTAACCCAACCCCCTCCAATGTACAGTAAATTACCAAGTATGGTTTTGTCAATATTCCAATGTACAGTTTTGCTTGTACAGTTGTACAGTGTGTCCCCCCCACCCACCTCCAATGTACAGTCCCCCCCCCCCACCCACCCAACCCCACCTACCCAACCTCCTCCAAATGTACAGTTTCTACGTCAAATGTATATACTCTCTTTTCTTGACTCTTTTTGTATCACAAACAGTACTGTATTTGCAAATCTGGTATGTCATAAATGTATAGATGTAGCAGTACTGTCTATCTGTATGTCGTGTATGTCATATATGTTATGATGAATTGAAAATGGGGGACCCTGATGTAAACAAGACGAAAGTCTTTCTCTGGTCTGCATCCCCTTAACACTTGTATGTATTGAGCTGTACTGTACTGTACCCATTCTGCAATCTGTTAATAAAGTTTTCAATCAATCAATCAATCAATCACATGCCCAAAGTGGACAGTACCCGGACGTGTGGTGGCACAGTGTTACGTCCCCCCCTGTGGTCACTCAGTGGAAGGGCGCAACCGCAACGTAAGGCAACAGACATGGTCGGTGAGGGAGCAGCGACACAAAACCAAGAACAGATTATAAAACAATAATGTTTATTTACAAAAAAAGGCAACACAAGGATCAAGGAGGACTATCGGTGGCACCAAATTAAATAATAACCCACTTCCCTTGACAGGTGCTAAGCACCCATAAATCCAGTGGGTGGTGCTCACTCTAACCTAGGGTTGTAACAACAGCTAAACCTACGTGATGCTAGACCCCAGGGTATCTTCCTATCCTCACTTGTCCCTGTGTGCAAAAACAAGAGTGAATACACAGAAATATAACTACAGTAGGCTGGGTAACATGAAGGCCAAACAAATATACAAATGTTAGCTTAAAACAATAATGAGTAAATGGATAACAAACAGACAGAAGCTTCACCTAAATAACACAGCACAAATAATCACAACGGGGGAAAAAACAGAGCTCTGCCACCAGCTTTACACACACAACCCCAAAAGGAAGAGAGAGAACTGAACACAAAGGGGACTATGTATAAGGTGTGGGAATGCATGATTGCTGATAGGGAACAGGTGGTGGACAGGGCCGTAGCCAGGGTTTAGAAATTAGGGAGGTCCATTTATTTTTTTGGCCCAGACCGGCGCACCATAATTGGTCAGACACCACCCACCAGTACACCATCCTTGCGGTCCCCTTAAATATGAGTACCTACTGTACTATTCCCCCAAACCACTACAAAGCTGGGTAGTACTGTAAGTGCCATGGACCAGTGGACCAGTGCACGTGGACCAGTGTACTCACTCTCTCTTGGCTGAATCTTGTTTTGGGTGGTGATGTAAAATCACCTGCATCATAGCAGGCTCAGGATGGGCAAAGTAGTCTATAGCCTGTTCATCCCTGTCTCTCTCCTCCACAACCTGGCTTGACTAGACATAATGAGAGAGATGATTACAATTAACTGGTAGATTCAGGTCCAGCATTGTTGGAATTCCCTGACAAAGATGTGCAAAAAGCTGTACAATTTAAACAATACCATACTGGTAATGAGCAAATAGTTGTTTATTCAATTAATGCATGGAGCTGTTCCATCTTATTTCATTTGATACTAACTACTCAGTTCATACAGATTTCAAGTATTCAAATATCAATGATGAATATTGCATAAGGTTTACACAGTTAATAGATCACCTTTTTGTTTTATATTCATGTTCAGAGAGGAGTAAGTTAGATCTTTGTATGTGATTTATATGGCAATTAAATCAATGGTGTGCTTGTTTGTTTGGGAGTTTGACCTACAGTTAATGTGCCTACCACGTGAAGGTGCATGCTCAATGGACAGCACAAAAACTATTTGTGTAGGTGGAGACTAGAGCTACCACAGATAGTAATAAGTTATAACAGTAAGTAATCCAGCGGGAGGGGAGTCGATGGGGTGGTAGTCTGGTCGTTGTAAACAGCAACTCCTACAGGTCGGTCAGGGCGCCTGCACAGCAAAGACATGAAATGGCGGGGGCAGTGTGAGCCTCCCACACGTTACACCTCGCCAATGAGAGTCCACGCTGGCAGGTGAAAAGAAGTGACTGGCTGCCTCCACATGTATCGGAGGGGACATGTGATGGGCTTCTATCCTCCCTACAACCGGCCAGTGGGGGGCACATGCAAGCAACAATCAGGACAGGGGAGGGAGAATTGGCACGAGAGGAAATTGGGATGGGAGAAAAATCACAGAAAAAATTAGGAGAAAAAGTAGATAAAAAAAAAAAACAGTAAGTAATCCATACCATATATATCCTAATAGTTACCTTACCACACGATGACCATACTTGGCTGAAAATAAACGTTGCTGCCTGTTGTGAATGTGTTTTTCCCCTGTAGGCTAATACATAAGTAGGCATACATTTTTGCAGTTGAGCAAAATGCTCTGTTTTTATGTCTTCCATCGAGGACCCCCTTGGAAATAAGTGTTTTAATTAATGCTTTTATATGTGATATCCTCAGGAATAAAAATTGGTCATGATAATTAGTTTTTATGATGTGTTTGTAATTTCCAAATAAAAATGTAATCAAATAAAAGGAAACTACCGCCGGCCACTAGGGGGCAGCGTCTCGTTAGTAGTGCTCAGGCTGCTGTGATTTTATTACATTTTGCAGCATCCACCTCTAGATTTTAGTTTTTTTTGCCCGCAATTTCTCCGCACCCCCTTTACGCTTCTTCTGTTTGTCAATTTTTTTTTGCTCTAAACCGCATCTGTTCTTCTCACACGAGAAACAGGTGAGAGAGGAGGGGGGGGCTTATGTAAGAGATGCACTGGCGGACTCAGGGGGGGGCTTATGTAAGAGATGCACTGGCGGACTCAGGGGGGGGCAATCGCCCCCCCCTGGTGCCCCCACGGTTGAAAAACATGCGCTAAAGTGCCCTTTTGAGTGGCAAAAGATTTGAGGGTGTGCCCTATTGGTGCTTTTCCAATGGTCTAAACTTGACCATGTGCCCCACGGTCAGGGGCGTAGCTGGGGGGGGGGGGGGGGGGTAGGTTAGGATGATTCCAAGGGCCCAGGACTGCGGGGGGGGGGGCCCAGAGAACACTATTATTATCTTTTTATTAATATGGTTTTATTATTATCCTAAAGTAAGTTAATGTAGTTGACTCAAAAGTATAATTGCCTGTATTAAAGAAAAACATCACAAAATAAACAAACAAGTGCTTGTTACTCTGTTTGACAGAATGAGCACCCCTCCCTTCATTCAATGCATGATGGTTCAGTCAAATAACTATGTACAAATACCGTGATGTCCCACTATGTTACCTGTTTATTGTACAATGTTGTCTATTGGATTCTATTATATGTTGTACTACTGTATTGCACATCGTTGCGGGCAAGACCACCCGCATTTCATTGTATACTTGTATGCCGTGACAAATAAAACTCTTGACTTGACTTGACTAGTCCATGCACAGCACCGCGCCAGCAGCTTGCAGCGTGAACAGTCAGACTGACAGGAAAATGTCCTCTCTACAGCTCATGAATCAGGAGCTCAGAAACTAAAGAAAAAACGTCAGCATTGCAAGAGGAAAATTATAAAAGAGGTCGACAGTCACCAAGTATTTTCACAAGAAAGGTATTTATTCACAGAACTTGTTTTGAAGCCCATAACAGCTTGGCCAACATTTTGTGGCTGACGTTAGCTACCTGTTGCTATAAAAAATTAGATGAGTGTAGATGAGCCCAGTGAATTTGTATCCAGCAGCTATGCCCTTTTGCTATGGCTAGCTAACCTAACCTGTATAATGTTACATGCTAATAACATCTGCTCTAATGCACAGATGTGGTTTCAGGATCAGTACCCCTTGTCCCCTTCCCTCAGGCCAGCTCCCAGTTGAAGGCGAGGGAGGTAAGCAGCAGAGCTTGGTTAACACACAGATTTTAAATATGCTTACCATGCATTGAATACAACTTTAGGTAATATTCACATTTAGTTACTCTAGTTCTTCCAGTAATTGCAATACCATTGACCACTGGCACATTACATTGAGGTTGTTACAGTAGCTATAGCTAGATTTGAGCAATTGGAAAAGATCTATACAAATTATTATTATTATTATAACAATTAAGAGATAGCTCGAGCTGTACTGTGTTATTACTATTATAGGGCATTTTATAAATTATGTACACTATGGATACTCTAGAGCCAGGGCCCTCGAGCAAGGCAGCCAACGAGTAGAGCAGAGGTGAAGAGGCAGAAGTACCAGTACAAGAAGAAGTTGAGGACCATGAAAGCAGCACAGATGAGGAGGAAGCAGCTATGGACAGTCAATGTCAGGGACAACGTGAGGCTCTGACACAGGATTCCACAGATACTGAGCCACCTCACTGTAGTGGTGTCTGAGGTAGAAGATCTGCTATTGAATTCAATTGAAAACCTTTATTTATCCCAGAGGGGAGATTCAGATGTTCATTACAGCATAACAGAAATTTAAAAACAGTTAGTGGAAACAGTTAATACATAACATACACTTATTAGTATGTGTTAAAAACAAGATGGACAAATACATAGGGATAAAAAGAGCTAAAATAGGGCTAAAATAGAGCTAAAAGTGGTGAAAATTAAAAGAAACAAGTCCAATCATGATTGTAACTGAGGGGTTACAAAACCCGGACTGTATTAAAGATTGTTTAGATTAAACCACTACTAAATATTATTACTTGCCAGACAGTACAGTTAAATATGGCAGACACTCAATTGACGGCACGGGACAAAGAGATCACGTTTACAGTATTTTAATAGCAATATCAATATACAACTGAATTAGTACGTTGCTCTTTTAATAGTGAAATGATAGTAGAATGTCAGAGTATCAAAGTCAAGGGGAATGAATAATTCCTAGGTTAAGAATACTCGACCGGAGCTCTGCATGGAGTGAGAAGGCGATACAGGGCAAAGCGAGGGGTATAGCTGGAGACAATGATTTCCCCCACGGAGTGGTAAGCTCCAGAGGAATTGAAGAATAGTCGGATACTCCTGCGGTCACTGAAGAAAAGGGGTTCTCGTACGGATCCAGTCCTTGTAATCCAAGTGCCCGATGGCAGGGTAATAGCTCTTAATCCAAAGCCCGACGGCAGTGATGATAGTTAGCTAGCTTCGTCGGTCCTAGAAGCTAGCCCGATGAAGGTCTTCAGGTGTAGTTAGATCCAAGCGCAGATGGTCTTAACTATGCTCTTCTCCATGTTACTTCGCTTACACAAGTCACTATAATACACCAAGAATGGTTCTACAATATTAGGGTCGTATCTAAGTAGCTACTAGCTATCCGTAACGATACACAGCGGGTAGGCTTCCACTGCTCACATGTCCACTCGTTCTGCTGTTAGGTTACTTCTCGGTTCACTGCTTTCACTTCACGTGTTTAGGTTTCACTGCTGTTCACACACACCGGCTGCTTGCGCCATCTACAATATATATACTCAGAGTGATTTTTAAGGCGCCACCGAATTACTTGTCCGGAATCAATGCGCCTGCTTAGGGCATGTCTGAACTTGCCCGGACACGTCTTTGAACTTGTCTGGGGGGCGCGACTGCTGGCGCCGCCAATGTCAAGGGCGGGGCCCAATGAGGCGAGCGAATAATACTATGATTCAAACGGAAGCTTAAAGGTATATAGCTTATATATATAAATAATATACAAGTTATACAAAATAATAAACGTAGATTCTCAGTGTTAATCTGGCCCTTCAGAACAGCCGCCTCCTAATTAGTCCGCACCTAATTAGTAAATAAATGGGCACAGATTAATATTAATGTCAAGTCAACTTCTCCATACTGTGTTATGGGGAGTTGGAAACACAATCTACAAAGTCAGTGGGTCATAATCGTCATCAGGGGAGTCAGGGATCTCCGGCAGCTCTATCAACTTAGCCACAGGTCTGGTGTAGGTCCGCCCTTGGACGATGACTTCTGCCGCTCTGACCTTCCCATCGGAACCAGTAATCACTCTGCTCACACGGCCGGCCGGCCACGTAGCTCGGGGTAGTGACTGATCTATTATCATTACGACGGTATTCACTTTCAGGTTGTCCCTGTCCTTTACCCACTTCTGACGGGCTTGAAGGGATGGTAGATAGTGTAGGAGGAAGCGGGTCCAAAACTGGTCGGCCAGTACTTGGCTGTGTCTCCACATTCTCCGGCCGTTCATCTCGTCTTGTCTGTACACCGCCTGAGGAAGGGCAGGGTCCAGCCGCCCCATCAAGATGTAGTTTGGGGTGACGGGGTCGATGTCCGCTACGTCGCTTGAAACGTAACCGAGGGGCTTAGAGTTCAAGACGCCCTCGATCTCCGTGAGGACAGTCATCAGGACTTCCTCGCCCACGGTCTGGGCCCCAAGTACGGTGTACATAGCAGTCTTTATGGAACGGACCTCTCTCTCCCACATTCCCCCGAAATGGGGGGCGTTCGGTGGGTTGAACTGGAAGGTGACCTGAGCAGGAGCGAGGCGGGTCTTGAGTTCTTCACCGATAGCCAGGAAGCTCTCTCTCAGTTCTGTATCTCCTCCTCTGAAGTTTGTCCCTTGGTCGGACAACAGCACTGATGGGGTTCCTCTCCTAGCTTGGAATCTCCGGAAGGACATGAGGAATGAGTCCGTACTCATGGTCTGGAGGATTTCAATGTGAACAGCTCGGGTGGTCATGCACTTGTACACGATGCCCCACCTCTTCTCTGTCCCTCTTCCTTTCTTGACGTTGAATGGGCCGAAGCAGTCCACGCCCGTGGAGTGGAAGGCCCGCTCGCCGAGTCGGAGGCGGCAGGGAGGCAGGTCGGCCATCATCGGAATACTAGGCTGTGCCCTCCACTTGCGACAGGTTGGGCAAGTCCGTTGGAATCGACGTACAGCTTCTCTCCCTTGGAGTATCCAGAAGCGCCGTCGGATCTCCGCAAAGACTCTCTCGGCCCCCGCGTGGTGCACCACCTCGTCGTACTTCTGGATGATCAGCTTGGTTATCTTGTGTCGGCTGTTGAGGATGATGGGATGCTTCGCATCTTCGGTCACGTCCGGGGCCCGTCTCAATCGACCACCCACCCTGATGAGGTGCTGGGCGTCGAGCTCTGGGGCCAAGGTGAGGAGTCGACTGTCTGAGGGGACTGGCTTTTTCCCTGTCAGGCAATCTAGTTCTTCTGGGAATGAGTCTCTTTGGGCTCTCTTTAGCAGAAGAAGTTCGGCTTCTTTGTAGTTCGATGCGTCGAGGTCTGTGGTGGGGGTGAGCTCCGGGTGGTGCCATAAGAATGTCCTTTTCTGAGCACTCTCAAAAGTTAAACAGTCGTCTAGGTTCGGGTCCGTTGGAGCCGGGGCTTGCGTCAGCCCGCAGAACATAGACTTCTTGATCTCTGACTCATCTTGGTTGGCCTCCCGTGGTGTGGGGGTAGGCCACTTCTCCTCCGGGAGCTTGAGGAACTCAGGACCGTCACTGTAAGGGTTAGGACGTGTGAGGTCGTCTAAGGACATCCCCCGTGTGATGACATCCGCTGGGTTCTGCTTGGTGTCAACGTATCTCCAACATGCTGCTCCTACCAGGTCTTGGATCTCGGTGACTCGGACTCAGACGAAAACCTTGTACCGACAGGAGTCGGACTGGATCCAGGTGAGCACGGTCATAGAGTCTGACCATAGGATGGTCTCACGCACCGGTATGGTGAGTTCACTTTGTATCATCGTTGCGAGTTGCGCGCCTACCAGAGCTGCGCAGAGCTCTAGTCGCGGGATCGACTGCTGCTTGCGGGGATCTATCCTCGAGCGGGCCAGGACGAAGGCTACATGGACTTCTCCTCACTCTTCTCGGGCTCTCAGGTAAGCCACCGATCCGTACGCCACTTCAGAGGCATCGCTGAAGACGTGCAGGTCTATCTGGCACGTCTCCAGCCGCACTGTAGGAGGGAAGTAACTCCGTTGGATGGTCACATCTCGGAGTGAGTCGAGTTCTTCCTCCCATTCTCTCCAGGTGGAAGCCAGGTGCTCGGGTATGGTGTCGTCCCAGCCCTGCTCCTTGTCCCACAGTTCTCTCACCAGCATCTTTGCCCGAGTGGTGTAAGGGAGGATACATCCCATTAGGTCGTACTGGCTGGCGAGTGTTCGGTACACACTCCGCCGAGTGGTCGGTAGAGTCTTGGACCTTCCCTGATCCGTGGTCAGGGGTGTGTGTTTGTAATGAAGCAAGTCCGTTTTGAAACGCCAGACGAGGCCCAGTGTCATTTCTTGCGCTTCACCTGGGGTGTGCGCCATCCAGGTCTCGCTGCTCGCGGCCTTGGTCTCTGGGGGGAGGCTTCGGAGGACTTGAGGGTCACTGCTGGCCCATTGCCTGAGGTCGAATCCACCTTTGGCCAGTGAGGCTCGTAGCTTCAGTAGGATGCTCTCGGCTTCTTCTGGCGTAGGTACGCTCTGTAGGCAGTTGTCCTCGTAGAAACTCTTTTCCACGCTGTGTCGGACCTCCTCGTCGGCTCCGGGGTCTTCGGCCACGTGCTTCTGTAACGCGAACGTGGCGCAGCACGGGCTGCAGGTGGTGCCGAATGGGAGTACCTCCCATTGGTATATCGAGGGTTGTTCGTCGTCGGGCCTCTCTCTCCACAGGAACCTCAGCAGAGGCTTGTCTTCCTCCATCAGTCGTACTTGTAGGAACATTCCCTTGATGTCGCCGCTGATGGCCACTTTGTCCTGGCGGAAACGTAGCAGTACGCCGAGGAGGGAGGGGCCGAGTGTCGGGCCGGGCAGGAGCAGGTTATTCAGATTCTGTAGTCCAATCTGATAACTGCAATTGAACACGATGCGGTTCTTTCCGTTGTGGGTGACCTTATTCTGTAGTCCAATCTGATAACTGCAATTGAACACGATGCGGTTCTTTCCGTTGTGGGTGACCTTGTGGTGGGGCACGTACCAAGACTCGTCGTCTTGTCTGCCTTGTGGTCATCGATTTTCTTTATATGGCCAGCCGTGATTAGCTTTTCGATCTCGGCGCGATATATCGTGGCTTGGGGGGGGTCTTTGGCGAGACGCCGCTCAGTGTTCTGTAGATAGCGTTGTGTCACTTCCTTCGACGCGTGCAGAGTGGGCATCCCTTCCCGCCTCAAGAGTGGGGTCGCGTATCTTAGCACTCCGTCGACCTCGACCCTCGTGGTCTTCTGCTCGAGTAGAACTATGGCATACTTGTCCTCCTTTGACCGAACCATTTTGCGTTCGTTCTTGAATGGCAGCGAGTCTAGTGTCCATAGTCTCTCAACGTGCTGCAAGAGGGTAGTGTCTTGGTCGCTCACCTTGGTGTAAAGGCAGCGTGTGGACGTTGGTCGGTTGGAAGGCCCGGAGAGAGGGCCCTGGAGCGTCCAGCCTAGTCGGGTCTTAACCGCGGCTGGGCAGCCTCTGGGTCCGATGTGGACCGCGTCCGTTGGGACGATAAGGTCTGCGTGGTCGGAGCCTATGAGCAGGGTCGGTGTAGCGCCATCGATGAGCGGTATGGGCAGTCGCCGTAGGTGTGCGTACTTCTCCCTCAGCTGTGGGATGGGGTAGTCATAGCGTGACAGACCTATGTCGTGGCTTGTGAACGCCTTGTTGATGCTGTACCGCTTCTCGGGCTGATCGATCGCTGCTATGGTGAACGAGACGTTTTCACCCTTTATTGTCTTTAAGTCTCGACGAATGGTACGGATTGTCATGGTCTCCTCTGGACCCCGCAGGCCTAACTGGGTCGCGGCGGAAGCGAGGAGGAGAGTCTTCTCCGACCCGTCGTCGAGGACGGCGTAGGTGTCGAGTACCTTGTCCCCGTAACTGAGGAGTACTCGTACCACCTTGAGGAGCACCCGGGAGCTCCCGCTCTTCGCAGGGTCTATGTAGAGTACTTCTGCTCTCGAGCTGCTTTGTGGGGCGGGTCTCCGTTTGTTGCTCTCGTGCAGGGCTTCGAGGTGGGCGCCGTCACACTTGCCGCACTTCTTCTTAAGGCGGCACTCAGCTGCCATGTGGCTGCGCGCGCAGCGGAAGCAGCGGCAGTTGGCTTTAATCCACTGACTCACGTCTTCGGCGGTCAGTTTCTTAAATGCGTCGCACTGTGACAGCCAGTGTTCGTTGTCGCAATATTGGCATGCGATCTTCCATTTTCCCTTAGCGGGGGGGGGGTTATGACTCTTCTGTCGTGGCACCGACTCGGCCTGGTGCATCACGGTGATGGGCCTGCTTTGGTCTTTAAACCTTCTCGGTCCCTCTTTAATGTTCGAGCCACCCCACGCGAAGGTGTCGATCCTTAGGCTGCTGACCTCCCTGGCTAGGAAGTCAGCAAGGTCCAGGAGTGATTGTTCTGGGCCATTGGGGTCACAGTGATTTCTTTGCCGCCGAAAACGTTCTTGGCGGGCTGGGGGGAGCTTCTCTAATATACGCTCCACGTTTGGAGTTGGCGTACAACTCGTACATCCCCTTCTCTCGTTGTGACCCGAGCATCCCTACCAGGGATTGTACTTTGATGGATAGGTCGTCCAGGGCTTGATTGTCTTTAGCAGGGGGGAGACGTTCAATCTCACGTATCTCCTGAATGACATAGTCCCATGTACGTCCGTAACGTGCGTCGAGGGCCACCAGGGCATCAGAATAGGGAGTCTGTGAATTAGAGTATGCCAGCGCTATGTTGTGCGCTCTGGTTACCTTGAGGTGCTTAAGGAGGATGGCATACTTGTAAGACTCGTCCTGTACTCCGGACATAATTGTCTCTAGGCACATGCGCAGTTCGGTATACTGCGCTCTGTCTTCTCGCGTGAAGTCCGGGAATGTGGGTGTCCCAATGTAGGATGCCATGGATGGGTGTGACACTGATGCGCGTAGGGGGAGAGGCCTCCTTGGCGAGTCTCCCCGTACGTGGGGTCGTGGGTTTGTGCTGGGAGGGAACCAGAGGCCGGGCCCCCAGGTACTACTCCTTGGTGCTGTCTGTTGCTCAAACTCCCCCCTGGGACGGGTTGGGGGTTCATAACGCAGCGTGTCGGGGCTGAGATCGGGGCTGCACTGTTCCTCCTGGTCTGAGATGTGTTCGTGCGTGTGGGCTTTCTGTCCTCCCTCGTCCTCCGCTAGGCTTTGTAGTCGCTTGGTTAGTTTCTCTGCAACGTAAGCAGGTTCTTCCGGTAGGCTGGGTCCCGTGTAGCTTGGTCGGGGAGGGGAAGGTGCCCTCGACCCTTGTCGTGATGATCTCCGGGAGCTCCGGGTGGAGGAGTGGGGAGTCACCCTCTGGAGCGCTTGCTCCATCATTTGCGCTTGTAGACGGTCTCGTTCCGCTTCGCGCTGTGCATTGGCGGCGTCGCGCTGTGCATTGGCGCAGTCTCGCTCCATGGTTTCTTGAGCCTGGAGGCACCTCTCTTCCAGTCTGGAATGTTCACGCTCACTCTCTCGTTGCGCTTGGAGACGTTCTCTTTCTGTTGAAACGGTCAGCGTGGCGATCAGGACTTGTGCTAACCTCTGGTCGGCCTCGCTTGGGGATGACACTGATGATGGTGATCTGGAGTTGACAGGGCTTGGCGGTGACCTGGTCTCTTTACGCGCTCCGAGGTCCATCTCGGGGGCGCTGTATTTTATCTTCTCCCGCGCTCCGAGGTCCATCTCGGGGGCGCGGTGCTCTTTTCTCTGGTGCGCGCCGAGGTCCATCTCGGGGGCGCATTCTTTATCCTCTTGCGCTCCGAGGTCCATCTCGGGGGCGCGTTCTGTACCTTCTTGCGCTCCGAGGTCCATCTCGGAGGCGCAGTCTTTATCTTCTTGCGCTCCGAGGTCCATCTCGGGGGCGCGGTGGTCTTTGGGCATAGTCAAGTCATGTCCCGCTTGTCCCCCCCCCGTGAGCTAAGTCAGTTTCACTTAAACTAGCTTGGGTCTCTACCGGTGGGGTTGACAGGTCGTTAAGGTTGGGCATACTTAAGCTACTAATTTTATCCTTGCTTAACGTCCTTTTAGATAAGCTAGGAGGTAGATCTACAGCGTAGTTCTCCAAGTGTGGAGGGGGCTGACGCGGGCGCCTAGGGCGCTCTAGTGGGGGAGAGCCGATTGGAGAGTGTCCGCCGCTGGCCATATTATTATTAATATGATTATTATTACTGATACCATCCGGCTCGAAGGACCAATTGTAACTGAGGGGTTACAAAACCCGGACTGTATTAAAGATTGTTTAGATTAAACCACTACTAAATATTATTACTTGCCAGACAGTACAGTTAGTTAAATATGGCAGACACTCAATTGACGGCACGGGACAAAGAGATCACGTTTACAGTATTTTAATAGCAATATCAATATACAACTGAATTAGTACGTTGCTCTTTTAATAGTGAAATGATAGTAGAATGTCAGAGTATCAAAGTCAAGGGGAATGAATAATTCGTAGGTTAAGAATACTCGACCGGAGCTCTGCATGGAGTGAGAAGGCGATACAGGGCAAAGCGAGGGGTATAGCTGGAGACAATGATTTCCCCCACGGAGTGGTAAGCTCCAGAGGAATTGAAGAATAGTCGGATACTCCTGCGGTCACTGAAGAAAAGGGGTTCTCGTACGGATCCAGTCCTTGTAATCCAAGTGCCCGATGGCAGGGTAATAGCTCTTAATCCAAAGCCCGACGGCAGTGATGATAGCTAGCTAGCTTCGTCGGTCCTAGAAGCTAGCCCGATGAAGGTCTTCAGGTGTAGTTAGATCCAAGCGCCGATGGTCTTAACTATGCTCTTCTTCACGTTACTTCGCTTACACAAGTCACTATAATACACCAAGAATGGTTCTACAATATTAGGGTCGTATCTAAGTAGCTACTAGCTATCCGTAACGATACACCGCGGGTAGGCTTCCACTGCTCACATGTCCACTCGTTCTGCTGTTAGGTTACTTCTCGGTTCACTGCTTTCACTTCACGTGTTTAGGTTTCACTGCTGTTCACACACACCGGCTGCTTGCGCCATCTACAATATATATACTCAGAGTGATTTCTAAGGCGCCACCGAATTACTTGTCCGGAATCAATGCGCCTGCTTAGGGCATGTCTGAACTTGCCCGGACACGTCTTTGAACTTGTCTGGGGGGCGCGACTGCTGGCGCCGCCAATGTCAAGGGCGGGGCCCAATGAGGCGAGCGAATAATACTATGATTCAAACGGAAGCTTAAAGGTATATAGCTTATATATATAAATAATATACAAGTTATACAAAATAATAAACGTAGATTCTCAGTGTTAATCTGGCCCTTCAGAACAATAATGTTAAATAATTAAATTAATTGGTTACAGTCCACAACCCAGCTCCTCCAGTCCACGGCAGTTGGCCTGTCCTGGCCCTGCCTGGTTGTGGAGCCTGATTGCCACCGGCACAAAGGACTGCCCGAAGCGCTTTGTGGTATGTCGGGGGGAGGGATAAGTCTGTGGCTAAACGTGGACCGCATTGCGGTCAGCTCATCATGGAGGGGGTGGCAGGGGTTCTCAAGGATAGCATACAGCTTCCTCCTCGTCCTCCCCTCTGCCACCACCTCCAGACTGTCCAGGTCCGCTCCCACCACAGAGCTTGCTTTTTTGACCAGTTTGTTTATTTTGTCTGTGTTGGTGTCAGAGCATGTGAGTGGCGCGGCGCGGGAGCGGCTCGGGGAGTGGAGCGGTGGTTTTGAAGTGAGCGACGGAGTGGGTTTTAAAATGGGTCGGTGCGACTTCCGGAGCGAGAGCTCTCCTCCGCTCCAATCCGCTCCGGGCCGCTCAGTGCACACGATCACACAGAAACTGATGTAATATACATGTATTACAATGCCAAAGCAACAGGTGGCAATGTACAAACATTCCACCATTGTGGGGCAAGGACTGATAATAGGCGGCTTCTCTTTGATGACCCTCCCGGGGCTTGGATAGGAGTAGGTCTGAGGCGGCCAGAAGATGCAGAGCGTAGGGGTCTTGAGGGTGTGTAGTTAGAGACCATTGACCGAAGGTAGGCGGGAGCGGTTCCCTTTGCCGCACGGTATGCTAGGTCGAGGGCCTTGAAGCGGATTCGTGCAGCAATGGGGAGCCAGTGCAGGTCCCTAAGAAGTGGGGTGACATGGGCCGACTTCGGTAGGTTTGAGATCAGGTGGGCCGCTGCGTTCTGAATGAGTTGAAGAGGCTTAGTGGCAGTGGCCGGGAGGCCAGCGAGCAGTGCGTTGCAGCAGTCGAGGCGGGAGATGACTGTTGATTGGACGAGGAGTTGGGTGGCTTCTTTTGTCAGGAAGGGGCAGATCCTTCTGACGTTGCTCAGGAGGAATCGGCAGGTTCTGGTTGTCGCTGCGATGTGAGCAGAGAAGTTCAGCTGGTCGTTGAGGACAACACCAAGGTTCTTGGCGGTCGGGGAAGCGGTCACAGCTGCATTCTCGATTGTGATGGAAAGGTCGGTCAGGGCGGAGGATTTGGCCGGCAGGTGGAGCAATTCTGTTTTGCTTAGGTTCAGTTTGAGGTGGTTGGTCGTCATCCAGGCGGAGATGTCGGACAGACAGGCCGAGATCCGCTCAGAGACGTGGATATCTGAGGGAGGGAAGGAGAGGAAGAGTTGAGTATCGTCGGCATAACTATGGTAGGAGAAGCCATGAGACGTGATAATGTTACCCAGTGATTTAGTGTAGAGGGAGAAGAGAAGGGGTCCTAAAACCGAGCCCTGGGGGACACCCGTCCGCAGGGGGCGGGTGGCCGACAGGGTCCCTCTCCATGACACTTGGTAGGAGCGGTCATTGAGGTATGATGACAGCCATGTCAGCGCAGAGCCAGCCACTCCCATTCCTGCGAGGGCCGCGAGGAGGATCTGGTGGTTGACTGTGTCGAAAGCTGCAGATAGATCTAGGAGAATCAGGACAGAGGAGAGGCCTTTCGCTTTTGCTAAGTGAAGTGCATCTGTGACCGCAATGAGGGCTGTCTCTGTGGAGTGACCAGTCCTGAAGCCTGACTGATTAGGGTCTAGGAGGTCATTCTGTAAGAGATAAGCAGTAAGTTGGTTGGATACAGCACGTTCAAGTGTTTTAGAAAGGAAGGAGAGAAGAGAGACAGGACGGTAGTTGCCTATGACGGTAGGGTTCAGGGTTGGTTTTTTTATGAGCGGCGTGACGCTGGCTTGTTTTAGGGAGGTGGGGACCACCCCCGAGTTGAGTGAGGAGTTGATGGTTGCAGTTAGGAATGGGAGGATGTCTGGTGCTATGGTCTGGAGGAGTGGGGAGGGTAGCTGGTCCAGCTGGCATGTAGTCGGACGGTTCGACGTTACCAGTGTCAGGGTCTCGGCTTCTGTAATGGGAGAGAAATATGACAGATTGAAGGATGAGGTTCTCGATTCAGCATTTGGAATGGGTGGGGGTTGGGAGAAGGAGCTGCGGATGTTCTCCACTTTTTCCTCAAAGAAGATCGCAAGGTCTTCGGCAGAGAAAGATGAGGGGGGGGGGTGGGGGGGGAGTGAGGAGGGAGGACATGGTAGCATGCAGTTTGTGAAGATTCTTGGCAGAGGCCTCGATCCTATGGTGAAAGAAAGAAGCTTTGGCATTAGTAATGGTTTTGGAGAATGTTAACAAGAGGTTGTGATATGTGTCGATGTCAGCAGTGAGGCGTGACTTTCTATACTTCCTTTCAGCTGCTCTCAGGACCTGTCTTTGTTCTCTCACTGGATCTGTCAGCATGTCTGGCAAAAGGGGGCGTGGCATTTTGCACACATACCGTTTATACCGTATACCGTTTATACCGTCCACCCCTAAGCAGGACCTGTAACTCACGGATACATCTCTCGGCCAATAAGAAAACACGAAGCCTGTGACGTCTTCAATGGCCAGGGATCCCCCAGTTCCACCCTCCAATTCGGTGTGGGCTAAACGGGGAATCCCCCCCCCCCCCCCCCCTGCGACGAGCGAGGATATAAACACGTCGAGGAGACCGACAGGACAAGCCCTGCTTCCAGCAAGAGAAAGGGGCGTTCGATTTTCGAACCACAACCTCCCGGTCCAAAGTCAGTTTTGTAAAGGATAATCATATCCATGGGGGGATTATTCTCCACCCCTCATTAACTACCCCACATTTGATACGAAACAGCAAGCAAATGAAGACAGAGACGCGGCCGCCAGCCGTATGGCGTGTCATACATGAAAAGCACATACAAGCGTATCCGCCTCACATTTGCACGCCAAGTACAGCCGTTAACCCAGTCTGTGTAAGAGACGGTTCTACCCACGGCTCTGAATCAACCACGTAAAGTGAAAAACACAGGTGAAATAAAGAGAGGGATTTACATGCCATATGTACAAGCTCTGCAAGCCAACAAATAGCAACACCAGTTGCAGATTTCAGAGGCTACGTTTATAACCACATGAAATGCACAACACTCTCTTGATACAAGGAACACGTCGCCTGTCAGTACTTTAGCTGCAGGCCTATATTGCTTATTTCGCACCCCCACCCCAAAATACAGTGAACAATCACACGTTTTGTTACAACAAACAAAAGTTGCCTCAAAGGAGGGACCTTTATTTCAACAAATGTATTGGGGGGGGGGGGGGGGGGGGGGGGCGGTAGGAGGGGAGAAATAATAGAGTGTTAAACAGTCGGAGCCTCGCGTAAAATACAAATGTATGAGGCCTCTTTTTTGGAAGCACGGAGCGGCGCTTAGTAGCCGCGAGTTGCATCTTACAATGAAAAGACATCATGAACAAACATAGCAGCCAGCAACCGTGAGCACAGAAATTGCGCCTGTTCAAAAGGCGTGTTTCCCGAAGCCCCATGTTCTCTGTGTCACCTGCGAAAGACTTGTCGAGTCATGCCTTTTCACATTAACACGTGAAAAAATACACAGACTGAATGAAAAAGAGAGGGGCAAAGCCCTTGCCATGTGCTATGTACCTTGCTTGCAAGTTAACATAAATAGCAATGTCAATTGCGAATTCAGAGTCTACGCCTGTTTTAAAAGGCGCATTCTCAATGAATCCCAAACGTTCTCACACACAAGAGAACGCCACCCGTCAATTTGAGCTGTTATCAACAGAAAAAACAACGGGCCCTCATTACTCATTTCATACGAGAGCTACCTCAAAATACACAGTGAATAAACACACGCACGTTAACAACTCGTCGCTCCTTTAGAGGGACCGGAGGGCCGATATAGTCAAGCATTAGGTCACACAGGTCATCAGGTCAGAGTATTTCTGGGTTGGTCACTCGATCCATTGGCACAGTGGGTGAGATTATGCTCTCACCAGAGCTAGATCTTAGATCTAAGGATCTGTAATCCTTCAGTGAAATATTAATGAATATACATTACAATGTACCCTTCCTCCTATTGCCGACCACCTTACTCGTCGGGGGTCCGTTTGATGTTGACGCCGGAGCCGACGGCTTCTGAGCAGTACCACACTCTGCGCCGTTCGCCATAGCTGGGAGAAGGAAATGCTGGTGAAAACCACCCGACCACCAGTCACAGCTGCTCACCGAATGACGGGAGCAAGCAGCGACGGGGGGCTTGCGCCGTAAGTCAACCCCGGAGGGGACACCGGAGTCGGAGAGCCTCTCACTGAAGAGGGGCGCTCAACGGCCTCTGGCTCGCACCCAGCTCTGAGCGCCGCCGAAGCTCACCCTCTCACCACGAAAGTGGAGTCAGGGAACCTCCGCGGCCCATAGAGGTCGGTGGTGATGTCGTCTTAACTTTTTCTTTAAAGGCAAAAAGAAGGGGAGCTCCAGTAGCTCACCACGTACCGCGAGTGCTATTTCAGCGCCGTGGACAACCGTGCTCGTCACGGATCTGGGGCTGAGCGAGTTCGAATCCCGGACTGCAGCCGTGCCTTTCCCAGAGTGTCTTCCCCCCCATCTGAACCCTTTCAGCCTGCTTCTGTCGGTCGAACTTGACCAAGTATAAATGCGATAAACGTATAAAAGAGCCAGGGAAATGGCCAAAGTTTTAAAAAAAAAAAGGCAAAAAGAAAAGACAGCTACATAAATGACTAACTAACTAACTCACTACTTTCAACAGCTGAAGAAGGTGCAAGTCACAGACTTCCATGTGGTGAAAGAAGGGAAGGAGCTTGAGTGCGGCCATGCCCCTCGCTTATATTCGTGGGCGGATGTGGGCGTGGCCGGACAGATGTAGGTGCATGGTTGCTGAAAGTTTTCAAAATCATATATGATAGGGAATATTCCAAAAGTGAGCGGAGCATGAACCAATACGCTATATAACACATGGATTGGGGAGAATCAAGCAGCGCCGATTAATGTTCTTTGGTGGATTATGTTGGCAATACGATCGACATCAATACTTGGAATGACGATCAGATCATTGGAATATTCTTTTTGCAGTACATCCCAGTCAAGGTAAGTGCTATATGGTATCAATCTTGCGTTGATCCAATAATTCCTTCCCCGTGATCGGAGCGTGTCTGTAATGTACTGTGTAACGTATTCTGTTGGTGACAATCGAAGCATAGAACCCCCCCCCCTTTCATGAAACATAATACCGATAATATAGCGTTGATTTCAGATTGATTGTTGATCCAGGCGAGAAATGGCACGGTTTCTAGTGAATGCACTAAACGCTGCTTAGCGGCGTTTCCTGGGATTACACAGAATTACTCTAAAACTATACTCATATTCACCACGGTATAAAACGGGAAAGTATGGATGGAATTTTTTTTTTTCACAAATTGAATGATAGATACTCGATGTCAAATGGGCAATAGTTTTATATCCATAGCTATGATATTTAAAGGGGACATGCATTATAAATGGCTTTTTTCTGTGTTTAGCATGGTTTTATAGTAATACGGGTTAGTATCAATGGGTCTGTGTCTCTAATTACCATATTGACTCATCAGTCTAGTCTCGAGTTCACGAGATCCTCCCTCACTCAACTAAGCTGTTCTGATTTGAAGGTTTTGCTGACATTAATATAGCACTGATTTGCAGTAACGCCCCCTCTATGGTTGTAGTGCAGTGTAACTCGACACTTCCTCAAACGGGTTTTCACAGGCAGAGAACGAGCGAGAGGAGAGAGAGAGAGAGAGAGAGAGAGAGAGAGAGAGAGAGAGAGAGAGAGAGAGAGAGAGAGAGAGAGAGAGGGAGAGAGAGAGAGAGATTGACGGCGGGAGGGACTGCAGAAGTGTGTGTAAATGTGTGTGCGCCATCTCTCTCCCTCGTCGGACACACACACAAACTTGACTGCGTGTGTGTCGGGGACGTAGGCATAGTGTAACCCGACACTTCCTCAAACAGGGTTTGACAGGCAGAGAACGAGCGAGGAGAGGGAGGGAGAGAGAGAGATAGAGAGAGAGGGACGGTGGGAGGGACTGCAGAAGTGTGTGTAAATGTGTGTGTGCCATCTCTCTCCCTCGTCGGGGACACACACACACACAAACTTGACTGTGTGTGTGTCGGGACGCATCTCTCCTCTCGCTCTCCCTCGTCGGAGCATTACACACAAACTTGACTGCGTGTGTGTCGGGACGCATCTCTCCTCTCTCTCTCTCCCTTTCTCTCTCGTATGTATCACGCTGTGTGGGTGACTGTCACTGAAAGCGCTTATGGGCGGAGCCCATCCAATAACAAGCTGAAATCCTGAGGAAAATGATGCTTTTGAGTACTCCATTAGAAATATAAAACAATGATTTTTTTTTTTTTTAAATAAACCTTACAGATGTGTTCAATAGACTCACAGGAATTGTGTAAAGTTGCCCAAATAGTGCAAGGAATAGCAATGCATGTCCCCTTTAATATAGTTTTAGCCCTGCAAACACCGGCATGTATCCCCATTCATTAAAGCGCTGGCACACACGGCCCACAGCGACCTCTGACGCTGAATGTGTTAAAAGTAGTAGTATACTTACTGGTCACAGGAGGCTTCAATAACGTTTGGATGGTAATCCATTTTGTGGATACATTTGTTGAAACATCTTTGTTGGCTGACGGCTCCTGCCATCTTAACGTTAAAAGCTAAACGTGCATAGCTTAACACTTTGATTGCCACACAGTATGCCCATCCTTATACCCAGTCTGCCACCGCTGTAAGCCTATGGAGATGTTTACCTTCTTTGCAGGGCTATAACTTTTAAAATATTATAGCTATATTGACATTACTATGGCCCATTCAACATCGGGTATCTATCGTTCCGGATGTGGGAACGTTATATTTTTTCATTGATACATTGTTGTGTTAATACCGTCGAGAATATAAGTATGTTTTAAGCTTTTCTGCTGTAATTCCAAAAACACAAGTTATAGGCCCTGAAGCATATGATAGATTATCGATTGGCGTTTCTTTCCTATACACGCTATATTAAAATATTCAAATGTATATGATCGGTATACATTATGCTTCATCATGCGTGAAGGAAAGGGGGGGTCGTTTATAATTCCTTGATCGTCAGTAACGGCTTTATTTAGTATGGGTTGATACATTGATTAGATGGATTGCAAACAAAGAAATGGACAATCAAGCTGAAAATAACGTTATATTCCTCTTACCGTTCGCCGATGAGACTGGAGGAAAGATATTCCAATTATTTGACGTCTATCTGCTAGACCCATTTCCCGTTTGTATGATGCAATAAACGCCGAAATCATATAGATTATTGCATTTCGAAAGCGATCCCAATGCACTCGAGTCGATTGTGTCTCTTGATTAGGCTGACCAGGTCAAAATGGTCGCAGGACAGCAGCACTGCTCTTGCGGGACAATGCGGGACACGTATGGGGGGGGGGGGGGGAGATATATATTTTTTCTTTTGCTAATTAAAATTAAAGAAATGTATTTATTATTTAAATGCCTTTATTTCATATTCGACACAGACGGTAGGCTATATATAGCACATTTTGTTATTAATCTCACCTTCTCAGCCGCTATGTCTATGTCACCAACATCTTTATTTAATCACACTTTCATCATTAAGCAGGTAACCATCAATCTTGGTAAGCTGATAAAATCACTCCATTAATAGAAAGAGCAGGAGCTAAGTCTTTTCAGCCATCTGTTCCTGAGCATTATTAGCAGTGAAGTGTAGAAGAGAGGAGACGGAATGTGATGGTTGATCTTCACAATATAATAATGTTTTTATTAATGATTTTAAAACAATAAAGCCATAACCATGTATAAAAATACTTAACATATGTTAACTTAACTGTTAATCAATTACAACGAATACTGCAGATTAATTATCTATTGAATGGTGGTGGTGGTCTCTCTCTCTCTCTCTCTCTCTCTCGATTATGCCGTGCGCAACCAATATGAGTCTATCTGACCGGTTTAATGTTGGCATTATTTTTACGGAACGACAGCTCCGTAATAAACTATCAATTTATATGCAATTATTGTGTCTTGGCTCCTTTCAACAAGACGAAAGCAATTGTTTGTATTGAGCCGTACTGTATTGTAGTACCCATTCAAATCTGTTAATTAATAAAGTTTACAATAAAAAAAATCACCTGTATTTCACTTTTGATGAGCTCAACGCTGCAGCGGTTCCTTTGGTCCACGCGTCCAGGCCCCCACCATCAATGAGAACAGTCTCTCGACAAAAGCGTTGGTGACCGGGATGCTTAATGCAAAGGATACCAACATAGTCGTGTTCGGGGTAATTGCATTCTTGAGCAGCGCCGTCCACTTTTTACAGGATCTCCTGTCGCTGCGACTTCGGTCACCCGTGGCAACAGAACACAGAACTCATCGTACAATTGGTCCATGTCCAGTTTGCTGCTGATGTTAAGAGCTTCAGCTGCTTCGCGAAGCTCTTGTGACTGACGTCAGTCACGTACTCACGTCACACACACAGCTGCCACGGCCTCGCGGCTCGCTCGGACAGGTGACAGGCAGCGCTGCGCTACTCGCGAGACTCGAGTGAGCTGCTCTGGCTGCGCAAATGCATTGGTTTGTGATGCCGCCCGATTTTTTTATTTTAAATATAAGAGGGTATTGGAACGAGGCATTAAATTAACAACATTTAAAAAAATATTGAAATAATAATCTTTGAACGATTTTTTTTTATAAAAAAATTAAAATTATAATAAGACAGGTGGTCACCCTATGATCCACATTACAAGATATTACTGCCGGAGGAATTTCCTCGATGCACCAGCGCCACTTCCGGTTTGGCTTGGAGTGTAACTCGCCCGATCATCCACCAGGCGGCGGTATTGAGGCGTTGCAATATCAGACAGGGTGCAGCTGCAGTCCCGCAGGGAGGCTGGATGAATTATGAATGCCATGGCAAAAAAATTAAATATTGATCCCAACAACGAATTATCACGTTGTTGGCGTTCAACGCATGGCGGGCAATAACGAATTATGACGTTGTTGGCGACCAATGTGTTAACGAGCATAACATAACTGTGTAACGTTAAGTAACTTGTGTTCCGCTGGGAAAGTTCAGCATCACTGCATACACTTGGTTTAATCCAAACGTCCATTCGGAAATGTTTTATTATGAAACAAGATGGGTGAGTGTGAGTGAGTCACTCTCCCTCTTTTTTGCATAATTGATTAATTTCCTGATAATGTATGACGGACCGGTGACCCTCATCTCGACTCGACTGTCGTGTCTGTGTTCGTGCGTGACTTTCATGATTGTAAACACAACATAGTACTGTGATATTCTGATATCACATTCTGATATATGTTTTGTGTAAAATAAATAAATCAAAAACGAAACATTTTAAAAAGCGGAGGTTTGAACCCATTAATTATGATTAGTGCCAAGTAACGAACAAAGGTCGATTGAATGTTTGGGCTCAGCCCCATTAGGGATAGCCTTAACACTAGCACAGCCATGGAGAAAATGCCACTAATTCCGGCCAGAAACGGGTCAGATGAACCGACAGCTTATATGAGAAAAATAAACAGTGTAAACTATATAATTACCTCTGAATATAAAAATATGAGGTTTACCACAATGAAATGTAGGTTTGAGTGACATAAAAGAAAAAGAAAAAATATATATATTTTTTTTATCCACTTTTTCTATTTTTCTCCCATCCCAATTCCAGTGTGCCAATTCTCCCCTCCCCTGTCTTGAACGTTGCTCGCATATGCCCCACACTGGCCGGTTGTAGGGAGGATAGAAGCCTTGCATCACGTGTCCCCTCCGATACACGAGGAGGCAGCCTGTCACATCTTTTCACCTGCCAGCGCAGACTCTCATTGGCGAGGTGTAACGTGTGGGAGGCTCACACTACCCCCGCCATTTCCTGTCTCTGCTGTGCAGGCGTCCCCAACCGACCTGTAGGAGTCGCTGTCCACAACGTCCAGATTACCACCCATTGACTTCCACCCGCTAACTCTGCCAATTGAGTTAGTATGACGGCTGGCCCAAGCCGGAGGCAAGCCGACAGCTGAAGTCGAACCCGGTGTCTCTTGCATTAGTGAATGAATGAATGAATGAATGAAAACTTTATTTAACAGATTGCAGAATGGGTACAATACAGTACGGCTCAATACATACAATTGTTAAGGGGATGCAGACCTGAGAAAGACGTTTGTCTTGTTTCCATCAGGGTCCCCCATTTTCAATTCATATAGACATTTATGACATACACAACATACATGACATTTATGGCATAGGGACATATAGGTATTTAGTACTGATACATTTGTGACATAGGCGGTATTCAAATATACAGTACTGTTACCCCTAGATCCTGACAGAGTATATACATATGATGGGGAGGGGACTGTACATTAGGAGGGGGTGGGTGGGTGGGAGGGAAATATACATACGGCGGGGAGGGAATATATACATGCGGTGGGGACAAGACTGTCTATTAGGAGGTGGTGGTGGGGGTTTTGGGCATTTACGGTGGCCAGTTTCGAATTGCAGCCTCCCGTAGGTGCTCTTTAAGAGCGGTTTTGAATGTGGGCAGGGATTCACATTCCTTTACAGCTTTGGGTAGGGCGTTCCACATTGTTGTGGCATAATTGCGAAACGTGTTTAGTCCCTTGTTTGAGCCGAATCTGGGTTTCACATGATTTGTTGAGCTTCCTCTGGTGTAGTGGTTGTGGTATTCACTGACCTTTGGGAAGTATTTTGACATGTACATGGGCACCCCGGTCGTATAGTGTATAGTGACGAGCGCAATGTCCGCTGTGCCACCCATATTTATAAATATATTATAATATTTCTTTTTTTTGGATGGAAGAGCCACACATTGACGGGGAAAGAGCCACATGGAGCTCGCGAGCCACGGGTTGGCCACCCCTGTGCTAGACGCTCGCAAAGTGCTGTGACTTTCGTCTGTTCCAACGGCCCATATGTGGAATAACGTTCTAATTACATTTTCCTGAAGTCATTTTGAAATTTCCGAAACCGTGCCAGATAAAACGGGTACTTTTAGGAAAAGTCATTGAGTGACAGAGCTGGAGCTCGACCGAGTGACGAGGATATTTATTGAAAATGCCTAGGGGTCATTTGACCCCTTGTCGGCTGTGCTAGTGTTAACCAGGACCTCTAATATTGCATAGTGCACCTTTAACTCATTGACCACCGGGAATTAGTCAGGCCCCGTTCTAGCACTGCCACGCTTTAAGATAGGAGTGCGTCACCTTGTTTGTAGAGCTATAACTATATTCTATATTATAGCTATGGATACAATACTATGGCCCATTTGACATCACCTATCGTTCAATATGTGAAAAAGAATAAATGTTTCCATCCATACGTTCCCGTGTTATACCGTGGTGAATATAAGTAAGGGATAATGTATAGCTACGAGGTCATTGTGGCAAAATAATTGACCGACACGGAGTTTAAAATACAGAGGCGCCTCGGCGAGGTGTTTTAAACGTCAGTGAAGGTCAATTATTTTGCAATGATGACCGAGTATAGCTATACATTATGCCGCTTATTACATGGCTAACTTACTAACAATATACCTAATTCATTTTACAAAATCGACAAGACGAGATCAAATGCAGACGCAGTTGTTCTGTGGCTCTGTCAGCCCAAATAAAGTGATTATTATTATCGCAGGCAGCCCGGCACGTGTGTCTGATTGCACTGAAACAGTGTGTCAGTGGGGCTTGATTACTCCAGCTGCGAAAAACAATAATCACCGGTGGTTATCGAAAAATTATTCACCGGTCGGGGGCTATTGACCAATCACAATCAAGCATTTCGGCGAATGTTAAAACGCCATGTAATAATTATCGTTATATCGTGGTCTGGGATAATTCCCGAAAGGCTGAGTAATAGGCTTATACATCAATTCTACTATAAACGTTGCCGTTTCTTGCCTGTACACGCTATTATTCCCAAATCACATCTATGTCATAGGTATTATGTTCCATCATGAATCCATGAAAGGGGGGGTCATTTCTGATTATTTGATTGGCAGTAACGGCATTCGTATTGAACACTAAAAACGCTTATCAGCCCGATCGGTATAAAAGCATCGCACGATCAAGCTAAAATTGACGTCAGATAGTCCTTACCCGTGATCGGGAGTATTCCAAAAATAATATTCCAATTGTTTGATCGCCATCTGGTACATCCGATGTCCATTTGGTCCACGGCATAACCCACCACAACATATGGATCGGGGATATTTGACACGCTTCAATGGAACCGGGAGAACCACTCCATTCGCCCGACAAGGAAAAGTGAGACCGGAGACATTTGGCCGTTACACAGGCCAAGATATAAGGTTCCAAAGGGTGCTCGATACCGCCCTCTAGCTTTGGCGATCTCACTCATTCCCTATGGTAACAACGAGGTCCCCGGATGAATAATAATCTGAGAAAAAAAATTAAATATATCAAATATCAAATAACGTATATACGTGGTTGGCGTTCATTGTCGGCCAAACACGTATATAAACGTTGTTGGCAGGGATTGAGTTAAGGACAGCATTAACCAGGGCAGTTAATACAGGAGGCTGACTATTCATGATACTTGCCAAAATATACAAAGTGAAATATTACACAACAAAACTTTAGAAAGTTAGTGTAAGGCTGGATACATTGAAATATTGTTAAACTGAAGGAATAACAACAGATAGACAAAACAATTACTTGCCATACATTTTATTAATTCAATTTAATTCCCTCAGTTAAGGATAACACTGGTCTAATTTTACCTTTGGCTCATTGCCAGCATCAGACTGCACTAGTTGTGGTGACTTTCACATAAATACTGCGCATTCTTTATCAATTTCTCATCCATTATGTTTCCATAAATTAAGACTTCCCATCATATTCCTAACTCAACCAAAAACAACTTGCAGACATAATGTAACCCATTAATTTGTTGCAAAAACAAGGAATAGGGTGTTACATGAACTTTCTAATGCTAATATTATTTTATTTTTAAATGGCACACTTCTGGAAACATGGCAGAGGGGAAACGGGAGAAAGGAGGTATGTAAAAGTCACCTTCAATGGTTTACACTAGAGCGGTCTGATAAAGTAGATAGTTATCTAAAACCACAGATAAAGTTATACCGGCATTATCATTTAAACAAGCCCACCATATCACTTCAGTATGTGTCTCTCTCTCTTTTTCTTCTTCAGTCCAAAAAAGACACGAGACGGACATACTTAAAAGCGGCTGATAAAATCTCAAGGCTCTCCTTTCCTCACTTCCTTTAGAAAAATAAAACAACAACTTCAATAATACTTGTACCAAACCGCTGGCAGACGCAGAGAAGGGGAAGTCGAGGAAGGGCTTATATGAGGGGTGGGGTTTATACCAGAAGAAAAACAACAATAAAACATTTAAATAATTTTTTTTAACTCTAACCTCGTTTTGCCAAAGCTGAAGCAGAAATGCGCCGGCTTTCAAATCAAGGATGCAGAAGTTGGTTCAGGCAGTCGACTCGAGTGGTGACGTGTCAGCTAGCCAGGGTTTCCAGACAGTCAAATATATTTCACGGACTTTCAAGTACTTTTCCAAGCACCTTTTCATTTTAAAAGGGCATTTAAAAAGGATACAATTCACTTTTAAATGCCGTTTTATAGAAAAAAAAATCAGATCCAATAATTATGGCTTAAAACCAATTTCCGACAATTAGTTACACTTGATTAAAATATTATATTTCTTGATTCAGAACTTTTTATCATGGATGAACAAAACTTTCAATGCGAATGGTTGATTTGAATTCCAAGGACTTTTTAAGCACCTTGTTAAAAAATGGGCTGTTTTCAAGGAATTCCAGGCATGGACTTTTTTTTGTAAAAAAATCAAGCACTTTAAGGACCGTGTGCGAACCCTGGCTAGCCTATCACACCAGTCTGCAAGCTCCGGGTTTCATTCTCTGCTGCTTGCTTTACCTGCTGCCTCCACCCTGCCCCTTCATGCTTGCTGCTGCTTGCTCATGCTTTTTTCTCCCACCACCACCACCACCTCAACATCCACCTGTGGGCTCCGTTTCTCTATAGTCCCAAGTAGAACATGGCTTTATATGGTTCCCTCTAGGTTATTTTTTTTGTAATCGATCACTCCCTGCTCTTGGCCCGGCTCTAAACTATGCTTAGCAAGGGAGTGATTTAGAAACAGAAGCTTGACGCCAAAATGAAACATGTTTACAGTCACTCAAATTAAATTCTTATTTCAATAGCGTGAGTTGTTTTGACTGAACTGCCTTTTTTTCCTTCCTCTGTTGCATTTTGCATAAAGCTGCACTATGTAGTTTTGTTTAAAATTAAATAAAGTTATTACATAATAATCAAGTGCACACACCTAAACACCTAGAACCTGTTTAGAATCTCATCACATACCCAAATTATTGAAACTTTTAAAGTGAACCAATGTTAAAACATGGGTGATTGTAATGTAAAGGTGGTGGGAGGTCAGGACCACCACGGCCAAACAGCTACTTCTAGCTTCAAACAATCTTCCACACAGATCCAGTTTTCCTCCAACAACACTTCCTTTATTTAGTATTAAATCATATACCGTAAAGTTTTTTGTGACATTCTAGGAGGTTAAAAACTTCATAGAGCAGCTTTAATAAAGTATAACTGAAATAATAATATGTAGTAATAATAAACCCTATAGCAGCAAAAGATAAACAGAGGAATGACAGCTATAGCGAGTGACCCCTGGTTTATAAGGAAGGCGTGGGGGGAAGAGAGGTTCATGGGTTGGGTTTGTGCCCACAGCTGGAACTGTGATGAAAAGGGGCTGTTGCTCCGTCTCATCGCTGGCTCGTCCCCTCTGTGTTCACTCTGTGCAAGGAGGCCATGACGCGGTGGTATCTGTCGCACAGCTCCAGGGTGGAGAAGGTGGGCACCTTGGGGGGGTCATGAAAGCTTTTTATCTCTATGGAGCAGTCCAGTAACTTGGGGAGGAAGTCCGTCAGCTTCTCCTGGAGGTTGGCTATAGCACCACAGAGAGAGGGAAGATAAGAGGACGAGTGATTAGATTCAAGAGATTTATTCTTCACATACATACACGAGACGTAGTGAAATGAAGGTGGCCATGCCCGCCTTGATTGTGCAAACAAATACAAATAATTATAGAATAGATAATAAAGGTACTAAGATAAAATACTATACAATGCTAAGCTTACAAATAAAAGGTAATGAGTCCTATATACACTACTATACAATATACTATATACTATACAATATACAGTTATGCTATATGTACCTATACAAAAACATACATTTATGTATTTTTTAAAGTGACCTTTGCTTTTTCCTAAAGTGACCTGTAGTGTGTTTGTGTGTGAGAGTGCAGGATGTGTGTGTGTGTGTGTGTGTGAGTGAGTGAGTGAGTGAGTGAGTGAGTGAGTGAGTGAGTGAGTGAGTGAGTGAGTGAGTGAGTGAGTGAGTGAGTGAGTGAGTGAGTGAGTGAGTGTGTGAGTGTGTGAGTGTGTGAGTGAGTGAGTGAGTGAGTGAGTGAGTGAGTGAGTGAGTGAGTGAGTGAGTGTGTGTGTGTTCATTGTGTGTGGAGAGATCAGTGTTCTGATGGCCTGGACTCATCTCAAACCCTGCCTTCTTGATCCTCCCAATCACAATTGTTACTTGCAGAGGATCAAGAAAATAGGGCGGGGGTTTGAGATCGGTAAATTATTGTGACCTTTTCTTTTTTACAGTACTGGAAATCCAGTTAACCAAACAAGACATTAGAAGCTAAATATGTTTGCTGTGCTCCAGGAGAGGACAAACATGTTTTAAAATGAAAGGAGTCAGGGAGGGCCGGTAATAGTTCCTGTTACGAAGGATCAGATTAAACCGAATATATATATATTTATTTATGGATATATATTGAATAGTATTTGTATGTCGTTTGATATCCCTTGTATATTCCTTGTACATATGCACGGAATATCCCTTTAGCCTACTATAGCCCATAATAGTTCATTCTCTTATTGGACAAAGGACCAGGCGCCAGGGGACCAGCCCCTGGCGTCAAGTTCAAAGGTACCGACGAGACATGTCCGTACTAGCCCCGGCTCCGCTCAGGGATACGGCTACCGAAATGAGAGTGGCACTATTTGTTCACCGTGCATATAAATATGGCGCAAGTAAATGTAGAAGTCCCTTACCCTTCTTCCCAACTTAGTAACAGAACGTGAAGCCTCACCCACGATACAACGTGCGTGAAGTATGGCCTGTTTGGCCTTAGAATAGCATTGAGACCTCGTGCAAATTAATAACTGAATTGTCAGAGTTTGGCACTGTACCGTCGAGTGCGACGTATTTCTATCAAGTAATAATAGTCTATCGTGTATGGTGCATCGTGCGGTTAGAGTTCTAAAGTGACCAGCATCTCCAACGCTTCCTCGTGTTATCTAGAGTCTTATCCAGGTTGGGCCGACCACATGGCGCTTTCATCCGAGGAGATCTAGGCGAGGACCGAGGGACATGTACACTGGATTACCTACCCGACGACTGCTGAGCCCTATGCGGCTGGAATATATATTTGCTTTGGTACTGTGATTTGTGGAGCGGATAATCGCCGACGCCTGTGAGTGTTGGATTTACCCCCGAGAGGAGTCAAGTTGAGTCGGCGCTCAGAGAGACTGAGGTCGCCTAGCTTCTTCTTCATTGTGGAGCTACAGCCTACAAGAGAACCAAGGTGTATTCATCTGCGGATCAAGAGTCTATTGCACTGTCTTCTGTACTTGAAGTCTCCATAGATATCGTTGACCAGACGGTCTACTACCGACGGCTCTCCTACCCCCCCTACCGGCTTACAACCGGGAGGACCCCCTCCAGAATATCCCGCTATATCATTAAGTGTACCATAGATATAATTCCCTAAGAGCCAGGTTGTATACTTGCTTCCTGCGTAACCAGAGATTGGACATTCAGTGTTGATTTGCCTACGAGTACTCCTTTGCCTTACAAGTGCATTCAAATGATAAATGTAAGATAAATATTCTATGTACCTTTTGCTCCATTAAATATTTGATTATTACCTTTGACTGGAACCGATTTCATTGTGGAAAGTGTTCATCATATTTAGATATCGTGTACTGTATGGCCAGTAGTTAAAGTACATAAAGCGGTAGTGGTTTAATGATACCATACTTATCAATACAGTCAGGGAATTGTACCCCTCAGTTACAATTGGTCCTTCGAGCCGGAGAATAACTAGTGTAATATTAATATAGTGGTATTAATATTGAAATGGCCTATGATGAACACTCCACAAAACGGTCCTCCTAAAGTAGATCGCCCGCAGCGTAGACGGCAGCCACCTCAGTACTTAGAGGATTACGCTGCCAGTATACTACCTAGCCTTCTACAAACGGTAAACGCGGTTAAAGTAGAAAGTAAAATTATGTCCGACCCTATCAACCAGGATACCCCGACCACAGAGGCCCTAGTGGGTTCTAATGTAACTGACCAAGCTCACGGTGGGGACCAGGAGGGAACTGACACGACTTTACCCCCCGCCAAGACCGAAGAAGTAGTCCCCGGAGAGCTCCGGGAGGAAGACAACCCTCCAGAGATGGAACTCTGCACGGAACAAGATGAGGAGAGCGCCGAGGAGATAGAGCTCCAGGACTCCCCGCAGGAGAACGCATCCCCAACGAGTACTGCCAGGAGCGGATCACCTCAACCAGCGTCTTCCCCCAGCGAGGCGGACAAGATGCTGGCACAGGCGTTCCTCGCCAGCCTAGCAGCCTCCACAGAGCGCGATCGGCTCTAAGCACAGACGCTTAGTGAGCGCGAACATTCTACCATGGAAAGAGAACGCATTCAAGCGCAGCAACGGAGCGACGAAGATCGTATACGTCTAGAGATTAGACGCCTTCAGACGGAAGAGAATATGGTAAGAGACCACGCCGAAGCCCAGCGCGCCGCCGCCGAAGCGCAGCGCGCCGCTGCCGGTGCCCAAAGAGAAGCAGAGCGCGACATCGCTCTCACCAAGCGCGAAGCCGAGCGCGACCGATTACAAGCGCAGCTAATGGAGCAGCTGATCGCCAGGGCAACACCCCCTCCCTCGACACGGGGTTCCAGGGCCTCGTCAAGACACGGGTCAAGGGCACCCTCCCCTAACCGATTAAGCGACCCTGAGCCCGACCACCAGAGAGAGCCTATACCCCCCTCCGAACTCCTTCCCCGACTGGTCCCAGTGAGACCCAGCTACAAGGAAGGAACGGCGTACACCGCGGAGAGGCTAAATAGACGACTACAGGATCTAGATGACCTGACAGAGGAAGAAGAGGGAGAGGAGGAGAGTCAAGCCCGACAGCAGCACAGTACTCCACAGGACCAGGAGGTCCAGTACAGCCCAGGCTATACCCCCGCGGCTCTGCGCTACAGACCCCCGACTCTATTCACGGGTGAGCATGACGCACGACCAGTCCCGAGGAATAGCACCTGGACCAGCGGGCCATGGTACCCTGCCGGTACCAGCCCACCGAGAGGCGTAAGAGGAGACTCGCCTGGGAGGCCTCTCTTCCAACGCTCACCGATGTGCCAGCCATCCACGGCATCATACATTGGCACACCGACGTTTCCAGACTTCACCCATGAGAACCGAGCACAGTACACGGAGCTACGGATGTGCTTAGAGACAATGATGGTGGATGTAGCTGATGAACGCCACAAGTATGCTATCCTATTGAAGCGCCTGAAAGTGCCCAGAGCGCACAACATAGCGCTAGCTTATGCCACCTCTACGACCCCATACACCGCGGCTCTAGCAGCACTAGACCAAAGATATGGACGTATATGGGATTACGTAATACAAGAGATAAGGCATATTGACCGCCTACCCCCAGCAACAGACAATCGCTCACTAGACGACCTGTCTATCAAAGTACAATCCCTGGTAGGGATGCTGGGGGCGCAACGAGAAAAGGGTATGCACGAACTATACGCAAACTCGAATGTCGAGAGGATTTTAGAGAAGCTGCCGCCCGCCCGACAGGAGCGCTTCAGGCGGCAAAGAGACCACCGTGATCCTAACGGTCCCGAGCCATCCCTCCTAGACCTAGCCGACTTCCTGGCGAGAGAAGTCAGCAGCCTACGGTTGGATACGTTCGTGCGGAGCACGCCAAGCTCCAGAGAGGGACCTAGGAGAGCAAACGATGGCCGAAGATTGGTGACTGTCATGCACCAATCAGAATCAGTACCGAGCAGCAAGAACCACAGTACCCCCTCGATGAAAGAGAAGTGGAAGATGGTGTGCCCGTACTGCGAAAAGGAACACTGGTTGTCACAATGTGACCTGTTCAAGAAGATGACCGCTGAAGGAGTGAGTCACTGGATAAAGTCCAACAGGCGCTGTTACCGATGTGCGCGCAGTCACATGGCAGCCGAGTGCCGCCTAAAGAAGAGGTGTAGTCGGTGTGACGGAGCCCACCTAGATGTCCTACACGACAGTAACAGAAGAAAGCCTGCACCATCCAGCAGCACAAAGGCAAGTGTTATGTACATTGACCCCGCTAGCAGCGGGGGCGCCCAGGTGCTCTTAAAGGTGGTCCGCGTAACACTGAGTTACCAAGATAAGGTCATGGACACTTACGCCGTCCTTGATGACGGGTCAGAGAAGACCCTTCTCCTCGCGTCCGCTGCGGCCCAGCTGGGGCTGCGGGGGAGCGAAAACCAGATGACGATTCGGACAATAAGAAGAGATCTAAAGACGATAAAGGGCGAGAATGTCTCCTTCACTATCGCAGCAAGCGGGCAGCCAGAGAAACGGTATAGGATTACTAATGCTTTCACCAGCCAAGAAATAGGACTATCGCAGTACACCTACCCCATCGCCAAGCTGATGGATAAATATGTGCACCTGCGTCAACTACCTATCCCGCTCATAGACGGTGCCACCCCGACCCTGCTGATAGGCTCCGACCATGCAGACCTCATAGTCCCGATAGACCGGGTCCATACAGGACCCAGAGGTTGTCCTGCAGCAGCCGAGACCCGCCTAGGATGGACATTACAAGGCCCCCTCGCCAAGTCTCTTAACCGAACAGCAGCCACTAGCTGCCTCCACTCCAGAGTGACAGAAGAAGACACCACTCTCCTGCAGCATGTCGAGAGGCTATGGACACTAGAGACAATGCCCTTTAAGAACGAAAAGAAAGACATTCGTTCTAAGGAAGATATTTACGCTATAGCCCTCCTCGAGCAAGGGACAAAGAGAGTCACAGTCAACGGAGTGATGAGATACGCAACTCCACTCCTGAGGCGAGAGGGAATGCCCACCTTTCACGCCATAAAAGAAGCGACGGAGCGGTATCTATTGAACACAGAGCGGCGCCTAGCCAAAGACCCCGCTCAAGAGACTGTGTACCGCGCTGAGATTAACAAGCTAATCACAGCGGGACACAAAGAAAATTGACATTAAAGAGGCCGATCAGACGACCGAATCATGGTACGTGCCGCACCACAAGGTCCACCACAACGGCAAGGATCGTATTGTGTTTAACTGCAGCTACCAGATCGGATCACAAAATCTGAATAAAGAGCTCTTGCCCGGCCCAACACTCTGCCCCTCTCTACTAGGCGTGCTACTACGCTTCCGCCAGGACAAGGTGGCTATCAGCGGCGACATCAAAGGGATGTTCCTGCAGGTGAGACTAGTGGAGGAGGACAAGCCCCTGCTGCGGTTCCTATGGAGAGAGAGGATCGGAGATGAGCACCCAGCCATCTATCAAAGGGAAGTCCTCCCTTTCGGAACCACATGCAGCCCATGCTGTGCTACGTTTGCACTACAAAAACACGTCGCAGAGGACCCAGCAGCAGATGAAGAGGTCCGACAAAGTGTGACAAATAGTTTCTACGTGGACAACTGTTTACAAAGCGTCTCGACGCCAGAAGAAGCCGAGGCTCTTCTACTCAAGCTCCGCGCCTCCCTGATCAAAGGCGGCTTTGATCTCAGGCAGTGGGCCAGCAGCGACCCGCAAGTATTGCGCAGCCTCTCCCCCGAGGACAAGGCAGCGAGCAGCGAGACCTGGATGGCGACCATCCCAGGAGAAGCCCAAGAAATGACACTAGGACTAGTCTGGCGCTTCAAAACAGACTCGCTCCATTATAGACACAAACCCCTGACCAAGGAGCAGGGAAGGTCGACGGCAATACCGACCACCAGACGGAGTGTATACAGAACACTCGCCAGACAATATGACCCGTTGGGATGTATTCTACCTTACACCACCAGGGCAAAGATGATTGTAAGAGCGCTATGGGACAAGGACCAGGGCTGGGACGATCCCATACCCGAACACCTTGCATCCACATGGAGAGAGTGGGAGACGGAACTCCGCTCACTCCCAGGTGTTAACATACGCCGCAGCTACTTCCCACCCACAGTGAGGCCAGAGACATGCAAGATGGACCTGCACGTATTCAGCGACGCCTCCGAAGTAGCCTACGGTTCGGTGGCCTACTTGCGTGCCCGAGAGGAGGGAGGAGAAATACATACTGCTTTCATCCTGGCTCGCTCAAGAATAGCCCCACGAAAGCAACAATCTATCCCGCGTCTAGAGCTCTGCGCAGCCCTAGCAGGAGCGCAGCTCGCCACGTTAATCCAACGTGAACTCACCATCCCGGTGCAAAGAACAATCTTGTGGTCAGACTCCACGACAGTACTCACATGGATCCGGTCTGATTCGTGCAGATACAAGGTCTTCGTGGGAGTCAGAGTCACCGAGATTCAAGAGTTAACAGAAGTAGCGAGCTGGAGGTATGTGGACACCAAACACAACCCAGCTGACGTCATCACCCGGGGAATGTCCCTGGATGACCTCACCCGTCACCACCTCTACAGTGACGGACCAGAGTTTCTCAAGCTCCCCGAAGAAGAGTGGCCTACACCCACCCCAGGCGAGTAAAGAGGAGGCCGAAAACAAGAAACCTATGTTCTGTGGATTGAACACACTCGTCTCCACAGACCCCGACATAGACGATTGCCTCACCCTACAGAGTGCGCAGCTAAAGACATTTCTGTGGCACCACCCAGAGGTTCAGCCCACGACTGACATTTCAGCAGCTGACTACGAAGAAGCAGAACTTCTTCTACTACAACGAGCCCAGAGAGACTCGTTCCCCGATGAGCTAGACTGTCTACAGGGAGCAAAGCCCGTCCCATCAGACAGCAGACTGCTCCACCTAGCCCCCGAGAGCGACGCCCATAGTCTCATCAGAGTGGGTGGTCGTCTGCGGAGAGCCCTAGACTTACCGGATGACGTCAAGTACCCGATAGTCTTGAACAGCCGACACAAGGTCACAGAGCTGATCATAAAGAAATACGACGAGGATGTGCACCACGCAGGGGCAGAGAGAGTCTTCGCGGAGATCAGACGTCGTTATTGGATACTGCAAGGGAGAGAAGCAGTGCGGCGCTTCCAGCGAACCTGTCTAGACTGTCGTAAGTGGCGAGCCCAGCCCAGTATACCCCGGATGGCTGACCTACCTCCCTGTCGCCTCCGACTCGGCGACAAGCCTTTTCACTCCACCGGTATGGACTGTTTCGGCCCGCTGTATATAAAGAAAGGAAGAGGAACCGAGAAGCGGTGGGGTATTGTATTCAAATGCATGACCACCAGAGCGATACATATCGAACTCCTTCCAACCATGAGCACAGACTCATTCCTTATGGCCTTCCGAAGATTCACATCACGGAAAGGAAAACCGTCTACATTATTGTCTGATCACGGGACAAACTTCAAAGGCGGAGAAAGAGAGCTGAGAGAGAGCTTCCAAGCTATGGGCCCAGAACTTAAGACCCACCTCGCTCCATCCCAGATTGACTTCCAGTTTAATCCCCCGAACGCACCTCACTTCGGTGGAACTTGGGAACGAGAAGTACGTTCTATAAAGACAGCCCTGTACGCCGTGCTTGGGGGCCCAGACCGTGGCGGAAGAAGTCTTAATGACAGTCCTCACGGAGATCGGGGGAGTATTGAACTCAAAGCCCCTCGGTTACGTCTCAAGTGATGTAGCAGATGTCGACCCAGTCACCCCCAACACACTCTTGATGGGGCGGCTGGACCCCGCGCTACCCCAGACAATGTACAGGCCTGAAGAAGCGAACGGCCGAAGAATGTGGAGGTACAGTCAAGTATTGGCTGACAAGTTTTGGAACAGCTTCCTACTCCACTACCTACCGTCTCTACAGACCCGCCAGAAATGGGTGAAAGAGAGAGACAATTTGACAGAAGGAACAGTCGTCATGATTATCGACCAGTCACTACCCCGAGCTATGTGGCCGGCTGGCCGCGTAAGCAAAGTGATCACCGGTGCCGATGGAAAGGTCCGAGCAGCTGAAGTGCTCGTCCAAGGGCGGACCTACACCCGACCCGTGGCGAGGCTAATAGAACTGCCAAGGCTCCCCGATACTATCGATGACGACCATGACCCCATGATTTTGTGAACTGACTGACCCTCACAGCGGACATTGAGTAGTGGACAGTGCGGTTAATCTGTCTCTGCTTAGCTAATTAGGTGGGACTAATTAGGGGGCGGCTGTTACGAAGGATCAGATTAAACCGAATATATATATTTATTTATGGATATATATTGAATAGTATTTGTATGTCGTTTGATATCCCTTGTATATTCCTTGTACATATGCACGGAATATCCCTTTAGCCTACTATAGCCCATAATAGTTCATTCTCTTATTGGACAAAGGACCAGGCGCCAGGGGACCAGCCCCTGGCGTCAAGTTCAAAGGTACCAACGAGACATGTCCGTACTAGCCCCGGCTCCGCTCAGGGATACGGCTACCGAAATGAGAGTGGCACTATTTGTTCACCGTGCATATAAATATGGCGCAAGTAAATGTAGAAGTCCCTTACCCTTCTTCCCAACTTAGTAACAGAACGTGAAGCCTCACCCACGATATGACGTGCGGTGAAGTATGGCCTGTTTGGCCTTAGAATAGCATTGAGACCTCGTGCGAATTAATAACTGAATTGTCAGAGTTTGGCACTGTACCGTCGAGTGCGACGTATTTCTATCAAGTAATAATAGTCTATCGTGTATGGTGCATCGTGCGGTTAGAGTTCTAAAGTGACCAGCATCTCCAACGCTTCCTCGTGTTATCTAGAGTCTTATCCAGGTTGGGCCGACCACATGGCGCTTTCATCCGAGGAGATCTAGGCGAGGACCGAGGGACATGTACACTGGATTACCTACCCGACGACTGCTGAGCCCTATGCGGCTGGAATATATATTTGCTTTGGTACTGTGATTTGTGGAGCGGATAATCGCCGACGCCTGTGAGTGTTGGATTTACCCCCGAGAGGAGTCAAGTTGAGTCGGCGCTCAGAGAGACTGAGGTCGCCTAGCTTCTTCTTCATTGTGGAGCTACAGCCTACAAGAGAACCAAGGTGTATTCATCTGCGGATCAAGAGTCTATTGCACTGTCTTCTGTACTTGAAGTCTCCATAGATATCGTTGACCAGACGGTCTACTACCGACGGCTCTCCTACCCCCCCTACCGGCTTACAACCGGGAGGACCCCCTCCAGAATATCCCGCTATATCATTAAGTGTACCATAGATATAATTCCCTAAGAGCCAGGTTGTATACTTGCTTCCTGCGTAACCAGAGATTGGACATTCAGTGTTGATTTGCCTACGAGTACTCCTTTGCCTTACAAGTGCATTCAAATGATAAATGTAAGATAAATATTCTATGTACCTTTTGCTCCATTAAATATTTGATTATTACCTTTGACTGGAACCGATTTCATTGTGGAAAGTGTTCATCATATTTAGATATCGTGTACTGTATGGCCAGTAGTTAAAGTACATAAAGCGGTAGTGGTTTAATGATACCATACTTATCAATACAGTCAGGGAATTGTACCCCTCAGTTACAGTTCCCTTAGGTTAATAGTCCGGCACAATCTGTTTTTCTATAATAAATTTAAAAAAAAATCCGGAATGGAGATAAACTACATACTTTTCTCAGATGGCATCTCAGTAATTGGTCTCCAAGTGGTCTGACGACCTCAACGTTTGGTACGACTAAAAAGGGATGCACTACTAGATGACCCCCCCCCCCCCCGTCATCCTCTCAAACCATACGTCATATCTAATAGGATCATCTAATTCAGGGGTTCTCAAACTTTTTTATACCACGACGACCCCATTTTATTTAGGAACTTTTTTTTGGCGACCCCCACACCTAATGTATCACGTAATTTCAACGTGGAATTAAGGAATATCAAAATAAAAGCACACATCGTTGAACTTGATCATGCATATTTATTAGACATTTTTATTATAGCACTATGTTATCAATACACATTTATAAAACGAGGCATATTTAGCCAAAATATGTTGCCAGAATCATTCTTTTACTTGCCAATGCACTGTCACCTATCCAGGTCAAGTCAAGAGTTTTATTTGTCACGGCATACAAGTATACAATGAAATGCGGGTGGTCTTGCCCGCAACGATGTGCAATACAGTGGTACAACATATAATAGAATCCAATAAAAACAACATTGTGCAATAAACAGGTAACAGGTAACATGGTGTGACATCTCGGTATCTGTACATAGTTATTTACAGAGCATATAACATAGTGCAATACACTGTTACTGTTGTTATACTAATTTAAAGTGGCCTTTCCTTTTGGCCATAAGTGGGTGTGTGCGGCATGAGTGTGTGCCCGCTCATGTTAAAGTGTTAAAGTGGCTGCTAGTGTGTGAGCGTGCACAGCGTGCGTGTCGTGTGTGTGCTTGTAGTTTGAGAACCGCTGATTTAATTGTTTTCCCCGACATGACTCACGTTCCATCTCCTGGCCCAGGTAGGAGCACCAGTGGCTCCTCATGTCCTCCACAGCGAGCAGGTCCTTCTCCGTGTCGTGGGCCGTCAGCAGGGGGATGCAGGGAACCACCAGCTCGTTCATGACGCTCAGCCCCGTGGTCACCTCCGGCTCCTCCCCGGACTCGAACATGCCGGCCGCCTGCTCGTTCAGTTTCTGCACGGGGGTGGGGGGGGGGGGGGGGGGCATGAAGACCAGTTTATATATGACCCTACTTGTTCTCATTACAGGGTTCCCACAAAATGAAATTCAAGGACTTTGAAGTACTTATTTTTTTTATTATTACATTTTTTTAGCATTTTTACAGCTTTTTATTGGTCACGCAGGACCGACAGAGGAGTGGGCGAACGGGAGGAGAGGTGGGGAGGACATGCGACAAATAACGACGGGAGCTGGGATCGAACCCGGGTCGGCCGCGTAGGTGCGCTATGGTATCCCCCACGAGGGCGCCCCTGAAGTACTTTTCTAAGCACTATTTTCCATTTTAAAAGGGCATTTAAAGGGATACGGTTAGAATATTTATGGCTTAAAACCAATTTCCGACTATTCGTTACACTTTAGATAAAAAAAAATTATATTTCTTGATTCAGAAATATTTTATCATGGATGAACAAAACTTTCAATGTGAATGGTTGATTTGAATTTCAAGGACTTTTTAACCACCTTGTTAAAACATTTGCTGTTTAAGGAATTCCAGGCCTAGACTTTTTTTTTCTTTTTTTTTTTACAAAAATCAAGCACTTTAACACTTTGGTTGCCTTGGGTTAAATTAATGATATACCATACAGTAGGTTGCCGGCTCTATTTGTCTATGGAGAAGTACCCCTTCTTTGCATGGCTATAACTTTTTAAATTCTATTGCTACATTGCCATTATTAGGGCCCATTCAAAGTCCTATATGTATTGTTCATTGTGTAGCAACGTTAAACTTTTTCATTCACATATTCATAGTAAAGTATGGTCTAATGTATAAGTATGTTTTCATCTCTTTCTGCAGCTTTCTCCAGAACGTGATCTATAGCCCCAAATGCATTATATTGATGATGCAATACAGTTTTATGGCAATCAGCGCGATATAAAAAATTCCAACTAGACGTACTTCTAGAAGTTACTACACGTCATCTGATGTTGACCGGATGGGCTAGGGGGCGTTTATAATTCCGTGGGCAGCGTTATACCAATCATCTAATGTGGGTCAAATGTTGATAATAGCAGTTAGTATCGAAGACGGTAACGTTACACGCTGAAACTCACCCCAGTCTCTGCGCGCCGTTGGGCGATCATCGTCGAGTTGAAATCTTATCATTATGGGATGTAAATTTACCCGGTCCATCTCCAGCTTGTATAATGGTATATACGTCCAAATCATGTTGTTTATCGAGTTATTGGCAATCGATCACTGTGTAGTGTGACGAGCCAGAGTCGCGGGACCTATAGCGAGCGCCGGAAGTACTACGGTCGTCTAGGACAACCTCTATTCAACATCCTGTTTGGTGATTGCGCCGATCGGCCACCAGATGGCGCTCCTGAACCGCCAGAGAGCTCAGTGGGTCCTGCTGGTGGATCTCAGGCCAGCGGAGGGGACATATGAATCCGATCGCAGATTTTTGAAATATTGATATAAGGACGCTGTACAGCGTCCCCCGGCAACTTGAGCATGGCCAGCAATGACGTGAAAAGATGTTTCATGGCAGTCAAAGTGTTAAGCACTTCAAGGACCTTGTGCGAACCCTGTTATTAACTATACAAATCCTGTCAAAGTGTGGTCGCGGACTGTACGCTGAACGTGACGTTAGAACTGTGTCTGTACAACAAACGGTTTGTGAGATATGAAAGGGGGGCATGGCAGTGTGTGAGTTGAGCAGAGACAGACTGCAGTGTGTGAGTTGAGCAGAGACGGACTGCAGTGTGTGAATTGAGCAGAGACAGACTGCAGTGTGTGAATTGAGCAGAGACAGACTGCAGTGTGTGAATTGAGCAGAGACAGACTGCAGTGTGTGAATTGAGCAGTGTGTGTCTGTGCCTTTAAATGTGCTTCTGATCTGCCTGTGATCTCGCTTGGTCGCTGAGGGTCGCTAACTCTCACTCTGGCCTGCAGAGACGACGCAGCAGCACACATGTCCAACTAATGCAGACTGTGGGAGAACGAAACGCGTCAGAGAATTTTTTTTTATCTTGCGAGTGAGTTGAGAAGTGTATAAACTAGAGGTAGGCATAGATAATTTTTTTTAATCTAGATTAATCTATCTGCAATCCTGGAGTTAATCTAGATTAAAATGGCTCATTTGAAGTCTGCCGAAGGCATTCAAAATGTCTGTTCTATGCAGTGTTGTGCTAGTTACTGAAAAATAGTAACTCAGTTACTTTACTAGTTACCCAAATACGACATGAGGCCTTTATGTAAGAGGATAACATTAAATCAAAGATGGCAATGAAGAACCCACAGAGACAGAGAGAGAGAGAGAGCGAGCACTTAGGTTCTAGGTTGAAAATAAAACAAGTGCACGCTAGGTTGAATGAATTGATGAACAATTCATGTCGCCGTTGGAACGTTTCATTATAAGCGGCTTGCAAGTTGCAATGTTGGTTAAAGGAAATCTCCAACATTTTGGGAAATTAGCTTATTTAACATCTTCCCTGGAGTTAGACAAGAAGATACATACCTTTTTGTGTCTCTGTGCATGCATTTATCTTAGGGAACAGTCGCTCCGTTAGCGTAGCTTAGCTTCATCACTGGAAGTGGGGGGGGGTTTAGAGCCTGACGTTCCCTAGTGCCCTACAGTCACCAAATACACTCCAAATACAACTCCAAAACGTTCCTGTAAACATGTTGTGACCTGTGTATTTACCACGTGGAGAAATAAAAAATTATTGAATTCGACAATTACGTTTTCTAAGCAGATATTACTCTGAACAATTTTTTGCCTAACGACTCCTCTCTGAGCGCAGTCAGTGATTTCTATGTGGAAGCCGTGTTTGTTTACATTCTCATTCATTCAAAGGATCCGAACCGATTGAAGTTTATGGATACCATGACTAAATGATTAAAATCCTCTTACCTTGACGATTAAAAGCCTCCCCAATTTAGAAAACAGTAATCCAATGGCTGGTATTGATAATATACTACTAACTACTGCACGCTCGGAGCTAACCGGAGCTAACACTAAAGCTAATATAATGACTTCCTTTCTGGGGGGTTTCAAAATAAAAGAGCGACGTCTATAGCAGCGGAATACGTTTATTTTGTACATTATCTAACGTTAACACAAACCTAAACTAACTTTAGGTTAGTTGTAACCTAAACACGGCTTCCACGTAGAAATCACTGACTGCACTCAGAGAGGAGTCGTTCGGCAAAAAATAGTTCCGAGTATATCTGCTTAGAAAACGTAATTGTCGAATTCAATTATTTTTTATTTCTCCACGTGGTAAATACACAGGTCACAACATGTTTACAGGAATGTTTTTGGAGTTGTATTTGGAGTGTATTTGGTGACTGTAGGACACTGTAGGGAACTTCAGGCTCTAACCCCCCCCCACTTACAGTGATGAAGCTAAGCTACGCTAACGGAGCGACTGTTCCCTAAGCTAAATGCATGCACAGAGACAAAAAAGGTATGTATCTTCTTGTCTAACTCCAGGGAAGATGTTAAATAAGCTAATTTCCCAAAATGTTGGAGTTTTCCTTTAAGATATGATAGCTAGCTTACTTACAGAGACTTGTGGTGGAGGTTCTAGCTGTGTTCAACTTCGAACGAGCCTGCCAGCTTGATTTGAGCCAGGCAGAAAACGGGTCCAGAAACGAACGTTTTAATCCACACCACAATATGTAAACAAAGGTTTTAAACTTTTAACCATCCACAACAGAATACTGCAGTCCAAATGTATTTCCGATGCTTGATTCTTCTCTCAGACCGACGCAATGTCTTGAACTATTATGTTTATTGGCGACACGAGTGTAGTAGCAGTGTGTAAATAAACACGCCCACAACGTGTCTCCGCACACAGGAGTTCTACGCACACACAGAGTAATTCGACCAGGTATACATCAGCTAATGTAATTGGCTCCCAGACCCAATTTTGAGAATAGATTAACGGCGGCAATTCTTTTATCGCGCGATAATAGTCTGCCGTTAACTTAGCCCGGTAAATGCGGTAACGGCCCGGCCTTAGTATAAACGTTTTGAGCCAAAAAGGTCAGAGATTGAGGGTATGGTGGCAAAACTTCGACAAGAAGCATCTCTCTCTCCCCCATCAAGCCGGTCACGTTGACACCCTTCTGGTTTCTGTGCCGCACATACTTTGGGTGGAGTAGGACACCAACATTAGATTTTGGGAAATAAAGTACTGTGGTTGCCTTGAGGAAGCCCCACTAAAATAGGAAATTATGTTTAGTAATATATCTTATTAAAACGTGAAAAAATGCTATTTTCTCAGTACAGGTATTGATTGTTATCGATTGGTACTCTATCGATTGCCAGTTAGTCCACAACAGCTGGAGGAGACTGACTCCACACCACACACACACCAATGTCAAAGCATTGTCCTACAGCCCCTGGAGCGGATGTCGGCAGTGACGTACTTAGCAGCGTTTCCGTTAGCCGGTAATTACCGGTATTTGACCGGCAAAATCTGTTGAAGTCCGACATATTTAATCTCTCCGGTCTTAATGTCCGGTGAAAATAATTCCCTGAGTCTAAGCACAATTTGATTATTTGAATTGTATTAAAATAGGCTAAAATTAAATAGCCTATGCGATGAACGAAACAATCATTACATTTGTTTCATTGTTGCTTCACCAAGCAGGTATAATAATGTTGTCAGCGAGAGCTTAGTGCTGGGTTTTGCGAGTGCATGTGTAGCTGCAGAGCCGGAGCAGCAGCGGCCATTACAGCGGCCATTGCAGTACTCCAATTCAGCCATTGGCAATTCAATGTTGGGTGGGGGGCGCTGCTGTGCGGTCCCCAGATAGAGCCAGAAAAGAGCCAATAACAGCTGAATCTGCTGCTCTGCATCGACATACTCTCGCAAATAAGTCGTTGGGAGGTGGAGAGAGAGAGAGTCTTCACGCAAACCCACGATAATGTTGCCGTCTCTCTCTGCCAAATTTCTCAGTTCTTCGCTTGATATAATTAATACAAATGTCCAATATAACGAAATTCGTTAGCTCATAAAAATGTGATTATAACAGACTGCTGTTTATTATTGTCGGGCGACTGCCCACAGACACCTATTTGATTTAAAGTCGGCAGCAGCATGGAGTCTCGGGACTTATTTTATTTGGAATATAATGGCTTTATACGCAAAAGTAGCCTAGTTTTAAGTAAAAATATTATAAATCTACATGCCTTGATGATGTCATTCTTTTGTTTTGTTGTCATTCTTTTGCCTATCAATTGTTTTTAAGCTCGATAAACTCTGACCGGAATTTCTCTCATTTGACCGGTAGATTGAAATCTACCGACACTGAGGCCGGCAACAATTTTTTCTAACGGAAACCCTGGTACTTAGTGATGCATGTGGAAAGACACTGTATCGCCCCCCCCCCCCCCACACACACTCCCCCGTTCTTGGCCACACCACCTTGCTGCCTGTCACAGACAAACTCTGTGACCTAGTAGTGGAAAACACCTCTCATCGCGGAGCCACAACAGCATTAAGCGACGACAGGGTGGATTTGAAACACATACAAAATTGTGTTTAATGTTAAGAGCAGAGCAGAAGGTAGACAGCTAAGCAGGTCTAGAGATTCTGGCCAGAGATCTTAGATGGCCATTTTAGCTGCAGAGAGTGCTTGAGGTTAGCTGAGGACGTGCTTGTGATTCATGGTGATGTGTTTCTCCCTGGGCCTCCTGCTTCCTATTCCCACTCCAGTGATTACATTATGAACACAATGTTGGGTGTAAGGTTACAGAGTGCAGCAACAACAGCACCGCTACAGAACACTTCCAAGCTGCGTGCGCCAAAAACAACCCCAGACCACAAATGGTACCAGAGCACAGCTTGAAATGAAAGCAGGGCTCTCTGATCAGAATACTGAAGAGATTTTGATCTGCCAGGCTGAGGGAGTATTGGCTGAAAAAGGCTAAGGAAGCCAATGTACAGGGGCGCAGCATCCTATAAGCGACATAGGTGGTTGCCTAGAACGCCACCCAGAGGGGGTCGCCAAAAAATGCACCCAGCAAAAAAAAATTATAAAAAAATTACATTTACATTTCTTCTTAACACTATGGGTGCCGGCCAGAAATCCGGAAAATGACTGTGGATTGCCAGCGCTATTTGTCTATGGAGAAATTCCCCTTCTTTGCATGGCTATAACTTTTTAAATTCTATTGCTACATTGCCATTATTAGGGCCCATTCAAAGTCCTATATGTATTGTTCATTGTGTAGCAACGTTAAACTTTTTCATTCACATATTCATAGTAAAGTATGGTCTAATGTATAAGTATGTTTTCATCTCTTTCTGCAGCTTTCTCCAGAACGTGATATATAGCCCCAAATGCATTATATTGATGATGAAATACAGTTTGATGGCAATCGGGGCGATATAAAAAATTTCAATTGGACGTACTTCTAGAATGATCTACGTATGATCTGATGATGACCGGATGGGCGGGGGATCGTTTATAATTCCGTGGGCAGCGTTATATCATTCATCTAGTGTGGGTGATATGTTCATCATAACAGTTTATATGGAATACGATAAAAAATAACGCTGAATCTTACCGTATCCTCCTCGCGCCGTTGGGCGATGAGCGTGGAACAGTCATTTACCTATTATGGTATGTAGAAATATCGGGTCCATTTCCAGCTTGTATAATAGTATATATGTCCAAATCATGTTGTTTATCGAGTTATTGGCAATCGATCGCTATGTATTGTGTCGAGATCGAGTCCCGTGAGCCAAACAGAGTGCCCGGAAGTAATATGGTCGACCAGCACAACCTCCATAGCACTTCCTGTTTGGCGATTGCGCCGATCGGCCACCAGATGGCGCTCCTGAACCGCCAGAGAGCTCAGTGGGTCCTCGTGGTGGATCTCAGGCCAGCGGAGGGGAAATATGAATCCGATCGCAGATTTTTGAAATATTGATATAAGGACGCTGTACAGCGTCCTCCGGCAACTTGAGCATGGCCGGGAATGACGCTTTAAAGCGTTTTCCGGCAGTCAAAGTGTTAACACTTTAATCGCAGAAGACGCTGGGCAGCGTCTTTCCCCGCCATGCTTATTCTGCCGAAGACGCTGGGCAGCGTCTTTGATATCAATATTTCAAAAATCTGTGATCGAAATCATATTTCTCCCCCGGAGACATGATATGTACTGTTGAGCCCCTCTCAACTCTCCAACGGTTCAAGAGCGCCATCTGGTGGCCGATCAGCGGATCGCCAGGGCGGAAACAGGAAATGAAAGCTGGTGCTCATTTCAATTCGGTCCGATCACTCTGTAATAGTCTCAGGACTCAAGCTGATCACAACGGATAGCAATCCGTTACCAATAACTCGATAAACAACATGATTTGGACGTATATACTATTATACAACCTGGAAATGGATCGGATATTTCTACATCCCATAATAGGAATATTTCAGTTCCACGCTCATCATCCAACGGCGCGAGGAAGATACGGTAAGATCCAGCGTTATTTTTCAACGCGTTCGATACTAACTGCTCTAATGATCATATCACCCACACTAGATGAATGATATAACGTTGGCCACGGAATTATAAACGACCCCCCGCCCATCCGGTCAACATCAGATCATACTTAGTAACTCCTAGAAGCACGTCCAGTTGAAATTTTTTATCTCGCACAGATTCCTATCAAACTGTATTTCATCATCAATATAATGCATTTGGGGCTATAAATCAAGTTCTGGAGAAAGCTGCAGAAAACGATAAAAACATACTTATACTTTAGACCGTATTTTAGTATGAATATGTGAATGAAAAAGTATGACGTTGCTACACCCTGAACAATAGATATAAGACGTTGAATGGGCCATAGTAATGTCAATTTAGCAATACAATTTAAAAAGTTATAGCCCTGCAAAGAAGGGGAACTTCTCCATGTTAAATAGGGCTGGCGAGGGATGGTAAATTATGAATTTAACCCTGGCGATCAAAGTGTTAATTTTCTTTGAAAGCAAATTTGCACACTCTTTTATCGTTTGTTATTGTTATTATTAATATTATTATTATAATTGTTTGTTAGCAACGTTGTTTATTTGTTTTAATTCTTTAGTGTGCAATTTACATTTATTCTTAGCTCTTGTTCTTGTTTGTAATAAATAAAGGTGCAGTACTTTACTGTATAACTGTTAACACTTTAAGTGCCGAAAACGTGTTTAGGCGTCTTTCCTAGCCATGCTAAAGTTGCCGAGGACGCCCTAACTCGTCTTTAATATCAATATTTCAAAAATCTGTGATCGGAATCATATTTCCCCTCTGCAGCCTTCACACACAGTTCTGAGCTCCTCTCAATCCTCTAGCGGTTCAAGAGCGCCATCTGGTGGCCGATCGGCAGAAGCGCCAAACAGGAAGTCATGTGGATGAAGTGGTGATCACCCATATTACTTACGGGCACTCGCTATAGGTCCCGGGACTCGAGCTCGACACAATACATAGCGATCCGTTGCCAATAACTCGATAAACAACATGATTTGGACGTATATACTATTATACAACCAGGAAATGGACCGGGTATTTCGACATCCCATAATGGAAAACTGTCTACCCCACGCTGATCGCCCAATGGCCCGAGGAGACTGGGGTGAGTTTTAGCGTGTAATATTACCGTGTTCGATACTAACTGATCTGATGAACATATGACCCACATTAGATGAATGGTATAACGCTGCCCACGGAATTATAAACGCCCCCTCGCCCATCCGGTCAACATCAGATGACGTGTAGTAACTTCCAGAAGTCCGTCCAGTTGGAATTTTTTATATCGCGCCGATTGCTATCAAACTGTATTTCATCATCAATATAATGCATTTGGGGCTATAAATCACGTTCTGGAGAAAGCTGCAGAAAGAGATGAAAACATACTTATACCTTAGACCATATTTTAGTATGAATATGTGAATGAAAAAGTTTAACGTTGCTACACCATGAACAATACATATAGGACCTTGAATGGGCCCTAATAATGGCAATCTAGCAATAGAATTTAAAAAGTTATAGCCCTGCAAAGAAGGGGAACTTCTCCATGTTAAATAGAGCTGGCAACGGATGGTATATCATGAATTTAGCCTTAGGCAATCAAAGTGTTAAGATGTTTTGATTGGGGGGGGGGGGGGGGCAGTGGTGAAGCTTGCCTAGGGCGCCAAATGTGCTAAGTCAGGCCCTGCCAATGTAATATCTCAGCAAACTCAAGTTGATTATAACATCTTAGCTCAGTCGAGGCTAAGGTTCTAGTAGAAGAAGTCTGATACAAGGGAAGGGAGTGTATATATATATACAAAGAGATTTGGGTTGCAGAGAAGAACTGCTGTGAACTGAGGTTTCTAGTTTTATTTAATTGTAGACATAATATGACCATGGATGGAAAAAAGTATCTACTTTCAATGTCTCCCGTATTACAGCGCATATATGTCCATCAGTTACAGTTACAAGACTTAAGATGAAGGTTTGAATAAAATGAGGGGACATTTTGGGGGATTTGGTTTGTTTTATGGGGGAAGTGTAAAAAGTACCCAGAAATTAAAGTATGGGTACCGTCTCAAAATCGTACTCAAGTAAAAGTCAGAGTATCTGGCTAAAAACACACTTGAGTAAAAGTAAAAAAGTTTCTACTTTTAAATGTACTTCAAGTTAAAACTTTTTTTTTTATTCCGGGGCAATGAAATGTTCTGTTTCGTCCTCGTACTATCGTTTGTGGCCATCTTCTGTAGCTTGTCACTCTGACTGTCTATTCTTCTGATAGCAGGTGTTTAATCAAAGATCCCCACTTTCTAGTTCTGCACAAGGACCAATCAGCATGGGTATGGGCGGGTTCATTTTCCATTGATGGGGATTTGATTGGCTGTAGGATTAATAACGTTAACGTTAGTTCGGCCAGAGAAACAAATATACTAATTAAAATAGTTGGACCTGCGAGATTTGTACTTTGTAGATGTAATTGAGTAAAAGTACAAGTATACAAAGCTAATAATACCCGTACAAGTACAAATCCCCAAAAACAGTACTTAAGTATTGTAACTCAAGTACTTTCCACCCCTGATGGTGTCTCACCAGTAAGCACTCTCTGCGGTAGTGGCTGAGCAGCGCCTCGTCGTGGCCCCTGAACGGCCCCTTGGCCAACAGCTCCCTGTTGTTCTGGTACGAGGAGATCAGGTACATCAGGGCCTCCTCGTAACTGGAGAGAGGGAGAGTAGAGGTATGAGACACAGGGTTCCCACAGATATTGCAACATTTAATTCAAGAACTTTCAAGTACTTTTCTAAGCACTATTTATTTTTATTTTAAAAGGGCATTTAACAGGATACAATTCACTTTTAAATGCGTTTTTCTTTTGGAAAGAAATCGGATCCAATATTTATGGCTTAAAACCAATTTCCGACAATTAGTTACACTTTAAATAAAAAAAAATCTATTTCTTGATTCAGAACAATTTGATCATAGATGAACAAAACTTTCAATGCGAATGGTTGATTTGAATTTCAAGGACTTTTTAAGCACCTTGTTAAAAAATGGGCTGTTTAAGGAATTCCAAGCCTTGACCTTTTTTTGGTAAAAAACCAAGCACTTTAAGCACTTCAAGGACCTTGTGCGAACCCTGTATGAGACATAATACTAGTCGATGGCTTGGTGCACTGAATTACTCACGTGGTGCCCATGAATCTACCTCAGGCAGTTACACACTGTGTCAAAAAGCAACAATACGGTTTAACACTAAATATCTATATCTAAAAAGGGGGCGTAAACACAAAGTGTTGGACAATGTTATGAACAAAATGAAATTCAAAAGGTTCTCCAAGTACATTGTGTATCCCAGAGTAAGATGCAGAAAGGCACAGGAATTCTACATCATTTGCTGCCCTCTGCTGGTCACTTTTTGAAGGTTCACTGGTTTGCCATATGGCTATAGGCTACTCAATAACATACTACCATTTGAACGAGAGTAAAAAACATCTCACACAAATCTGAGAGACAGAACACAGGCGAGCCATCATCAGCATAGACGCCTACATAATGGAGCAGTCGAAGCAAGTGCCCCACCAGTATTGAGCTTGGGGGGGCAAACATCTGATTTTGCACCCCCACTTTTTGATCATATGAAAAATATGATATACCCCCCCCCCCCCCCCAATATATAAATCTAACCATAACTACGTAATTTCAATCAAATTAATAATACGCAATGACACTTAATAACAAGTTTTTAAGTTTCCAAAGATTGCGAACCCCCCCCCCCCCCCCCCCTGCCCCATTATGGTTTGATCCAGTGCCTCCCATCTCCAGCGCTTAGACCTTGGTGCAGCCTGCAGGTAGGCTGAGTGTAAATATCAAAGCCCACAGAGTGTGTCATAATATTGGTGGCAGGCAGGCAGGCTTTTCCAGTAAGTTGTTCAAATAAAAGGATTATGTTAGACATGTCTTTACTATTGATTGGTAGAACTTCTACGGTTCTACCACGCAATACAATAAAAGTGTTTCACGGTCCCGAAATGCGATCTGGTCATACGGTTTCCTCTAATAAATAATAATAACGTTTCCCTCTCTGGTTGGCGTTAGCTTTAGTGCTAGCCGCTAGCTAACGTTATCTAGATATGTGGTGTGAGCTGGATGACGTTGACTTCATTTGCAAACGTTAACGCTATCTATATGGCAGACGAGCAGGGCCGGATTAACGACGGCCGCGGCCCGTGGGCCTTTAGTGACGAGGGGCCTCCATTTTTTTTTTTTTTTTTTATTTTTTACTTTTTTTTTGGAGATCGGTGTCATGACTGTGCACTGCAGACTCAGGGAGGAGGCAGAGAAGGAGAGAAAGAGACACAAGAGTTACAGGTAATGGAAATATATCTTTTTCTCTTTCTTATTAAAAACTTGGCCTATTTGAAAGGAGATTGATTTAATAAAAATAAATGAGCGAAAAATCAATATACAGTGTATATACAGTATATATATATTAATATATTATTATTATAGTAATTGGCCATCATACTGCAATATAAACTGAGTTTTATAGTGAAAAGAGCAGCTTTATTGGTCAAGATTGAAGGCTCTATATTGCAGGAAATTGCACGTACAGGTTCATTAAATTATAAAAAAAAAAATCTGCCATGGAGGGGGTCGTGCCGGACCCCCTCCAAACCACCCCTTGCCTGTCCAAAGAAATTATTAAAAAAAAAGAAAAAATTAATGAAAAAAAAAATCTTGCACCCCCACTTTCAACTATAACTAGGCGGCCATGATCATCAGTATGGCACGGACACTAGGAATAACACAAGGTGTTACTGTACTTAGCCTTCTGGAACAGCTCCAAGCCAATCATCAGCAAGATGCTTGTCTCACGGAAATTCCTGTAGTCCTGATGCCACATCTGATCAAAGTAGAGAATGGGAGAAGGTTACTGACAATGAGTTCTAAAGGATGGATATTTTTTTTATATATTCTTTAATTTTTCTATTTATTTATGGTCTTTCTGTATTTTTTACCCATCCCAATTTAGTCGTTATGCCTATTCCCTTCCTGGTCGTTGCGCGCATTGCCCCACTGTCAGCCTGGGGAGGGTGTAGAACTACCACATGCCTCCTCCGATACATTGTGGAGTCGCCAGACGCTTCTTTTCACCTGATAGCAAGGGGTTTCACTGGGGGAACGTAACTCGTGCATAGGTTCATGCCATTTCCCCCAGATCCCCTCCCTGCTGAACAGGCGCCCTGACCGACCAGTAGGAGTCGCCGTTTACAACGACCAGGACACATACCCCACCGGCTTCCCACCTGCTAACACTGCCAATTGTGTTAGTAGGGACGACTGACCAAGCCGGACGTACCGCTGACAGCTGGATTCGATCCCAGAGTCTCTGCGGTGGTAGGCGAGTTTAAAACTGGATAGGGATCTTTTAAAACTGATTTGATCTATTCAATAGGAACTTGTTTCTTTTATTTCATTTTAAAAGCACATTCTAATGAGAGCTCAGGGGCCAGGGCCCAGAACTGCAGTCATCGCTGACCTCATACTCGTCCAGGTTGACCTCCTCCGGCTCAATCAGGTCTAGTTTGGCACGTGCCACGTTCATAATACTCTTACATCTGGACAGAGAGATAGAGAGAGGAGAGAGAGAGACAGACAGACACAGACATAGACATAGAGAGAGAGAGAGACACACAGACAGAGACAGACCGACAGAGAGATAGAGGCAGATAGAGAGACATAGACAGACAGAGAGGAGAGATAGAGATACAGAGACACAGACAGACAGTGAGAGAGAGAGAAGAAAAGAAAAGAAAGAATTATAGAAAAAAAGGACAAAAGAAAGACAGGAATAGAGAGAGCGATGGATAAAGAGAGACAGAGAAAGCATTAGTGTTGTGCTGGTGAGTCACTGGGTTCTCCAGGAGAGATGGTGCTCCCTGCCCCCAGGCCTCAGCCTCCGGAGGGCTGCTATTGAGGCCACATGCACACAAATCTAATTATCCCGCTCAAAATAGAGGAAGGGAGAAAATCAATGTTTCACTTGAGAATATGTTATCGAGGCCAACATGCACATTTGAAAACTTTTAGGAGGTAGAAAAAATATATGAATAAAAAAAATACAACTCGACACCCTGATAATTAGAAAGGATCAGGATATGATGGAAGATGGAAGGCTGCCTCCATGTCTGATGACCAGACTATTGTGTTGTTGTTGGGAAGTGTCTCTTAAAATTAGGGCTGTCAGTTTATCGCGTTAATTAGATTCATTAATTACACAGCAAATTATCGCGTTATGAAAATTAACACAAAATTAATTATAACTATATATATATATTTATTTTTTAATATATATTTTCTTTTTTTATCTCATTCATTCCATAAGAACGTAGAATACACATTTACAGACTTTTTTTTTATATGGTCCATTTGCATGTTCTTGGTATCTGATTCTAGGGACATCTATGGATCTCAGGGAATGTATTCCCAGTGTCAGAAATACTGTGTCTGTTACTAGGCCTGAGTAAATTTTAATGAACCAAAGGAGAATATCAATAACATTTTTTTTTATCTTTGACTGTGAATAACACTATGCTCAAATTGACCAGACCTGAAAAATCTAAGCAAATTAATAGATGGAAGATGATTAAACAGAAGGTTTTGTAGATACAGTACTGAATTCTGCCATCCGGACACATGCAATTTGAAATATGATTATAGAATATAGAATATCAGGCATAAAATGGTTATGCGATTAAAATGCGATTCATTAGATTAATTAATTACAAATCCTATAATTAATTAGATAACTTTTTTTAAATCGCCTGACAGCACTACTTAAAATATATGTTTCTGTGAAGGTGGACGTCTTATATGTTGCTGTGAAGGTGGAGGTCCTATATGTTGCTGTGAAGGTGGAGGTGTTATATGTTGTTGTGGAGGTGTTATATGTTGCTGTGAAGGTGGAGGTCCTATATGTTGCTGTGAAGGTGGAGGTGTTATATGTTGCTGTGAAGGTGGAGGTCCTATATGTTGCTGTGAAGGTGGAGGTGTTACATGTTGCTGTGAGGTGTTATATGTTGCTGTGAAGGTGGAGGTCCTATATGTTGCTGTGAAGGTGGAGGTGTTATGTTGCTGTGAAGGTGGAGGTGTTATGTTGCTGTGAAGGTGGAGGTGTTATATGTTGCTGTGAAGGTGGATTTCCTATATGTTGCTGTGAAGGTGGAGGTGTTATATGTTGCTGTGGAGGTGTTATATGTTGCTGTGAAGGTGGAGGTCCTATATGTTGCTGTGAAGGTGGAGGTGTTATATGTTGCTGTGGAGGTGTTATATGTTGCTGTGAAGGTGGAGGTCCTATATGTTGCTGTGAAGGTGGATGTCCTATATGTTGCTGTGAGTCGAGTATCATCCCAGACTACATTATATAGTCAAATGTTTTGCTCCCCTCTGCTGGTGATTCATGGAGGTTCAACAAAAAAGCCCCAAGCAGTTCTCTCTGCACTGATGGGCGTTGTCACACAAAGCAGGTGGGAGGTGAGAATGGCCCATCAAGTCTGAGCAATATGGACAACATGTCCTTTCAGTACTGTATTGTAAGCACACATTTACCTGCAGCATTATGTAACTTCAGTGCTGTATTGTGAGCACACATTTACCTGCAGCATTATGTAACTTCAGTGCTGTATTGTGAGCACACATTTACCTGCAGCATTATGTAACTTCAGTGCTGTATTGTTAGCACACATTTACCTGCAGCATTACACAGTCTCCCATTGGAATTCACAGTGATGACCAATCTCGTTCTACAGGGTTCCCACAGACATTGCAAAACTAAATTCAAGGACTTTAAAGTACTTTCCCAATCACTATTTTTCATTTTAAAAGGGCATTTAAAAGGATACAATTAACTTTTAAATGCGGTTTTGGGGGGGGGGGGGGGTCGGATTCAATGTTTATGGCTTAAAATCAATTTCCGACAATTAGTTACACTTTAGATAAAACAAATGTTTTTTTTTATCATGGATGAACAAAACTTTCAATGCGAATGGTTGATTTGAATTCCAAGGACTTTTTAACTCTTTGGACGCCAGACTCTAAGATAGTTGGGTTATCACGCCGACCGTTCAGCACCAGACCCGAGTATACGGGTTTTCATCGTTATTTCTTTTATTCGATATGTCCCTTCATTACAGGCACACAGACTCGGGGTTAACATGGGGAATCATCCTGAGAATGCCAAAGTGCAATACCGGCCGCATCCACCCAGGTGGCAGCATCGAGCACCCTTTGAAACATTATATCTTGGCCTGTGCATTGATCAAATGTCTCAGGCCCACTTTTCTTTGTCGGGCGAGGCGGGCGGGTATCCCAATCCCATTGAGAAGAGTCAAATGCCTCCGATGCATCTGTTGTGGTGGATTATGTTGGCGACACGATGGACACCGGTACTTGGACTCGCGATCAGACAATTGGAATATTCTTTTTGGGGTACCTCCTAGTGAAGGTAAGGATTAAATTATATCAATCCTGCTTTGATCCAACCATGATTTCACCTCGATCGCAACGTGCGTCTGTAACATTACTCCACAACGTATGTTGTTGGTGATGATCAAAGCATCAAAAAACGACCCCCCCCCCTTTCATGCATTCATGATGAAACATAATACCTATTTTATATATTTGATTTGGAAATAGTAGCGTGTCCAGGCGAGAAACGGCAACGCTTTTAGTGAAAATCACATTTGACTGTATATCGTCGTTTTCTGGGATTAGACAGGATCACTCTAAAACTGTATTCATATTCACCAGGGTTGGGCATCGTTTGGATTTGAACGATTCCGGTTCCGATTCCGATTCTCCATTTCGATTCCTGTTCTAAACGATTCTCGATTCCGATTCTTTGAGGTGTAGGTCAAAACAGGTCACAGCTTATTTCGCAGGAGATTTTTTTTTTTTATCTTAAAAAAATGTCAGTTGACTTGATACAGTTTAATTTGGTTGCTGTACTGTAACTAGGGTATTAATGAACAAAGTAAAACATTTTTATTTTTTTAAGAATCGAAATTAAGAATCGAAATGTTAAGTTAGGAACCGGTTCCTATTAGAACCGGTTCTCGGTGCCCAACCCTATTCACCACGGTATAACACGTGAACGTATTGACGAAAACATTTATAATTTTTCATATATTGAACGATGGATACTGATAGGTGATGTCAAATGGGCCATAGTATTGTATCCATAGCTATAATATAGAATATATATATAGCCCTGAAAACACCACCACTTATTCCTATCTTTTAGACCGTTGGCGTGGTAGGAACAAATATGCTCTAGGCTTCCGGCGCTGATTGAGTTAAGCACCTTGTTAAAAAATTTGCTGTTTTCAAGGAATTCCAGGCCTCGAAATTTCTTTGTAAAAAATCAAGCACTTTAACACTTCCAGTGCCACTGGTTAACATGGTAAAACGTGGTTGAATGCCACCACCCACTTCAATGATAGCGTTGTGAATGCATAATCTCTGTCTTAAATTATGGCTATGTGTCTAATCTGCCCGTCGCTTATCAATGACTTGTTTGCAGTCAACATTGTCGAAACGGATTTTTTTTTTTTTAATCGCTTCATTTCCGTTTTATAGCATTTTGAAAAGCCCTCGTTTTCATGGAAAATATAAAGATTGCGTGATAATCTGCATTTACTGGAATATTTTGACATAGACAAAAACGTTGTCATTTTTCTGCCTATTTATGAATTGTTTTCAAATAAATGCTAGATTATCGATCGTATATGTGTACTTATGCACGCTATAGAAGCGGGCTGAAATATCTATTCTCTCATTTCCTGATCAGCGATCACAGCCACACACACACATACATAGGGCAAACGCTGATATCTCTGTGAAAACAGCTCTGATTATCCTAAGATTGGTAAAATAAATTCCTTACCTCAGATCAGATGTTATCCAAAAAGATTATTCCAATTCCTGATCGCCATTCCAAATATCGATTGCGTTTATTGATTCAGCGTTGGGTACTGTAAATACATAATCCACGCATTTTCCGGGCCGGCGATCACAATGGATTCTTCAGTTGGCTTGACGGAAAAGTTAAATGAGGAAACTGGCCCCCCGCCCCCCCCTTCATCAGTCTAAAGTAATGGGGTGCAGTTACACAGGGAGAGACGATAGGGGCAATATCTTCCCAATTGAGCTCAGAGAGAGTCTGCAACACGAGGCTCGATTGATGAAATATGAATTCAAATCACCAATAAAAAAAAATACGACAAACAAACGCTATATAGCATTGGCGGCACTCGACGGTCGGCATGAACTAACGACAAAACGCGTGGCTGGCACTCAAAGTGTTAAGCACTTCAAGGACCTTGTGCGAACCCTGCTTCTATTCTATGGACAGAGTATTTCTAGACGTGAGTAAAGCAGAACAGCTGCAGAGCACAGCGGCGTGCCCATCGTACCTCTCGTCGAAGGCCAGGTTCCTGTTGGTGAACTGCATGAGGAGGGTCCTCTCCACGATCTTCTTGGGGGTCTGGTTCTGGATGAAGTAGACGATGACGTGCTGCAGCCGGTAGTCGTTCCCCGGATCCGTGTCCTCCTGGGCACACCTCAGGAGACGAGCGTACTCCACCTTTATGGCCTGGGGGGGGGGGGGGGGGGGATAGGGAGAAAGAGAGAGGGGGAGAGAAAGAGAGGAGGGGACAGAGACACGGAGAGAGAGACGCAGAGAGAGAGGGGGCAGAGAGAGAGAGAGAGGGGGCAGAGAGAGATAGAGAGAGGGGGAGAGATAGAGAGGGAGAAAGAGAGGGGGAGAGAGAGGGGGAGAGAGTGAGAGAGAGAGAGGGGGGGAGGGAGGGAGAGAGAGATGGAGAGAAAGGGGGGGGGGGGAGAGAGGTCTGATTGAGGATGAGGCATAATGGACATGCTTACTTTAACACTTGATGATTTTACACCTGAGCCAAGCACTGAATAATAAAAGGTAAGTTGTGTAGGATTTTCTACAAACTCATTCCTGTCAAATTAATTGTGATAATGTAGTTGCTTTTTAACTGCTGTATTTCATTATTTGCTCTTGTGGTCGACTGACATTATTTTCTTCTTCATCTGATAAAATAATAATAACAAATAAGAAACAAAATTGCGGAACTTAAGTTCACTAATGTTAGCCATATTAGCTAGCTAGCCTAGCTGGTTGATGACGGCTAGGTTTGCACTCACCAACATTAGCCTAAATAAACATGGAGTTCGCTTAAATTTAGCCTGACAAAATATTGATAACCTTTGGATATAAAATAGTGCAGAAAATATTGATTATAATATTTGTACCCTTCAAAATATTGGTGAACTTCGTAGCCAAATGTAGCCCCTTTCCAGAGAAGCTAGCATGACCAATGGATTCATTGTGATCTCTAGTTTCATATGATACAATAACTTTAACTCTAGCATTAATATTGAGACCGTCGCACAAGATGGTATTCGATATCAATCGACCGTCTGCACATATCCGCCCGATATATCGGCTGACAATTAATTTTCCCTCCCGCTGCTTTTGATGTGTAATTTAGCAATGTGTTGAAGGGACATTGCAGGGAACAGAGCAGCCTGAAAACGACTGTGCTGCGCAGATTATCAAGGCTACCGTTTGCAATAGCCAGTTACTTTTTCAGATAGTATTCAAATGTTTCACAATTAATTTCACAGAAATATATGGATGAAAAAGAAATCCTACATGTTACATTACAAGTATAATTTCAGATTGATGGTGTAAATGGAAACAAAGAAATATCAGCCTTCACATGGAAAATACATGGTAGACGGATAACTATAAGCGTATTTACTAAAATGGTAAAATAAGTATCAAAACAGAAATATTCCGATTATGTACTTGACAAAATGTGATTTCACAAGATCCAGATGGCTTGCATTGCACTTTTTTTCCTTATTGCTAGGTTTTTAGTGAGTTTTTCCTTACCTTCGCGTGGGGTATGTGTGAGAGTGTTGCATTAATTTAAATTTGTTTGGACATCATGGTGTTTTTGTTTTGTTCTTGATTTATTGTGATGTTTCTTCTTGACTTGTTTAAAGAAGACGTGTCCGGCCCATGGGGACATTAACCCATTCAGTGCCAACCACGAGATTAGTCGGGTTAACTCGCCATGTGTTGTGTGCCAATCATGAGTATACTCGGGTTTTAATCGTTATTTCTTTTATTAGCGATATCTATACATTTTTCATCCATCCAGCCTGACGTTATCATTGGGAATGGGTCTGAGCTTGCAAAGGGCAAATACCGCCGGCTATTGTCTCCCGGATGGTATTGCACATCATTGGATTGGATTGGCTGGGACTGTGCACCAGAAAAAAAACTCCGGTCCGGGGTTTCCCTTCTTGGGCAAGCAGTATCGTGTTACCACGTTCACTGGCAAGGCTGGGAGCAGGGTCGATTATGTGTTTTGGACTAGAACGTTGGATCAATAAACGCCATCAATATTTGGAATGGCGATCAGGAATTGGATTAATCTTTTTGCAGAACATCTGATTCTATTTTACCAGTCTTGGATTAATCAGATGTTTTTTTCTCCGCCATCGGAGCGTGTGTGTGTGTGTGTGTGCGTGACGTTAGCGCTGACCAAGTCATGGATAATCGATTTTTCAGCCTGTTTCTCTAGCGTGCATAAGGACACATATACTATCGATAATCTAGCGTTCATTTGAAAATTATTCATAAATCAGCCGAAAAATGACAACGTGTTTTGTGTATTCCACTAAAGGGCTATTATCGCGGATTTCTCTGGAATTACTAGAAATCTCCAAAACTATACTCGTATTCAAAACGGTATAAAACGGAAATGTACCAATGAAAAAACAATCCGTTTCGTACATGTTGACTGCAAGCAAGTCATTGATAAGAGACAGGTGTATTAGACCCATAGCCTAATTGACTTCAGCGCTGGCACGCTAGACCTAATTTGGTCATATGGGCGTGGCCCGGAATGAGTTAACGTGTGTTGGCGGGCCTTACAAATACATTTGATTTGATTTGCATGATTCTCAAGACCATGCATATGTAGCCTAGACATACAAGTCAATGTATCATATTAACACATCCTTCATAGCTTGTGTATATATATATATATATCAAAAGCAGGTAGGAACACAATGTCATAAATAGACTAAATTACTGTTAAGTAAATAAGCTAATGATCAACCACAGTCAAACAATAATTTGCCTGTGCAATAACAACTAAAAACATATCCTTGTGAAAAGAACTCAGTTTTGTTTCCTTGTAGTTCTGCATGCTAGTTTAGTTTAGTTACAGTGTGTCCAGTTCCTAACGCATCTTTTAAAGACTGGGGAGTGTTCTGTCCTTGAAGCATTTGTAATTGAAAAGACACTACAGTAGTGACATCAAGGTGTGCGTTAGGAACCAGAGACTACAGTAGTGACATCAAGGTGTGTGTTAGGAACCAGACTACAGTAGTGACATCAAGGTGTGCGTTAGGAACTGGCGACTACAGCATGGACCGCGGAACCGGTATGGCCAGTAGGGCCGCGGCCCTACCAACTTTTGGGGTGTAAAAAAAAAAGTTTTTAATTTTTTTTATTTTATTTTTTATTTGTTTTGCTCTGCGCAGTTTTGGCGCCCTCTATATCGGCAACCATTATTTTTACATAAAAAATATTCTAACATGAGGGAAAATGAGCCAAAAATCTAAAACGGTCGGTCGATCTGAGCCTCAGCTTTAAGTGTTCACAGTCTTTCTTTCTTCTTAATTTTCTTTGAAAGCAAATTTGCACATTCTTTTATTGTTTGTTATTGTTATTATTATTATTGTGTGTTAGCTAAGTTGTTTATTTGTTTTAATTCTTTAGTGTGCATTTTACATTTATTCTTAGCTCTTGTTCTTGCTTGTAAAAAATAAAGGTGCAGTACTTTACTGTATAACTGTTAACCCTTTCACTGCCACACGACGGAGGGTTAAACCTTTATTATCACACAACCGACGGTCGTGAAAGGGTTAACCTTCTGTGTATTGTCGCAGTGAAAAGGGTTAACCGGTTGGTAGCGCAGTGGTGAACCTCGCCTAGGGCGCCAAATGTGCTAGGTCCGCCCCTGGGTGTATCAAACTCAAACATTATGTAAACATTAATAACTTTAATAATAATAATAATAATAATAATAATAATAATAATAATAATAATAATAATAATACTAATAATAATAATAACATTAATTAACATTAACAGTCAAATGTATATCAGCAAATACATTTACGTCCGCGCAGTGTGCAGTGTGAGTGCTGCAGGGATCTATCAAAGTCCAATCAACCAGATGACCCCGCTGTTCTTGCAGGTACAAAACGGATACTCATTCCAAATGGTTCAAGGACCACAGATGGCTAACGTTTTGCCAAACAAGAGCAAAACTGTTCTGTACACAATGTCATCTTTGGACAATGAAAGGACTCGGTTCTGGTTTACACTCCAACTTTTGGTGTAAAAAAAAAAGAATAATAATAATAATTTTTTATTTAATTTTTTTTAATTAATTAATTAATTGGCCATACCTATTCCAAATGCGTTCCGCGGTCCATGGACTACAGTAGTGACTAGGGATGCACGATATTGATTTTTTGACACCGATATCGATAACTTTATGCTCCTCAAGCCGATAACCGATATTTATTGTATTATAATATTTTTTTTTAAATGTATATATATATATATATATTTTTTATCAATTTTATTTTTTTTAGTATTTATAAGCTCCGACGTCATCGGTACTGCTATCGGTACCACACACACACACACACACACACACACACACACAGGTGCTGCGCTGCCGAGTACAGACAGCTCTGCTCTCATAATGGCGGACAGAACGAAACGTTCAAAAGTCTGGGTCTATTTTACTAAAGTCGATGCTGACAACGCTCGTTGCCACAAGTGCAACAAGACATTTGCCAGTAATGTATAAGCGCTGGTACTTGTCAATGTGGCTGGCGGGGAGATAACGTTAGCTCCGAGTAGAGTAATGGCTGACAATCCGGAGGTAAATAAACGAACGAGAGCTTCTGATTGGTGGTAAGAAGAAGAGGTGGGTGCAAGCGGTGGGACGTCATTGGCAGATCGACTGTCTGTCTCCGAATGTAACGCAACTACGTCACAGCCAAGAAAGGGAGCGCTGGATTTGTGAAAAACTCCATGTTCCTAAACCACACGCTATCAGTTTTACCACAGTACTGGCAAAACGGGAGGAGGCTATAATAAAAACAAGCGCCCTTTATCCAAATCCACCCACACCGGATTTCTTTTAACCAAAAAATGTATTATATGTTATCGGAGCTATCAATAACGTTATCGGGTTTATCGGGATGACATCATAATTGCTGATATCGGCCCGATAATTATCGGCCCGATAATTATCGTGCATCCCTAGTAGTGACATCAATGTGTGTTAGGAACTGGAGACTACAGTAGTGACATCAATGTGTACGTTAGGAACTGAAGACTACAGAAGTGACATCAAGGTGTGCGTTAGGAACTGGAGACTACAGTAGTGACATCAAGGTGTGCGTTAGGAACTGGAGACTACTGTAGTGACATCAAGGTGTGCGTTAGGAACTGGAGACTACAGTAGTGACATCAAGGTGTGCGTTAGGAACTGGAGATACAGTAGTGACATCAAGGTGTGCGTTAGGAACTAGAGACTACAGTAGTGACATCAATGTGTGTTAGGAACTGGAGACTACAGTAGTGACATCAATGTGTGCATTAGGAACTGGAGACTACAGTAGTAACATCAAGGTGTGCGTTAGGAACTGGCAACTACAGTAGTGACATCAAGGTGTACGTTAGGAACTGAAGACTGCAGTAGTGACATCAAGGTGTGCGTTAGGAACTGGAGACTACAGTAGTGACATCAAGGTGTGCGTTAGGAACTGGAGACTGCCGTAGTGACATCAAGGTGTGCGTTAGGAACTGGAGACTGCCGTAGTGACATCAAGGTGTGCGTTAGGAACTGGAGACTGCAGTAGTGACATCAAAGTGTGCATTAGGAACTGGAGACTACTGTAGTGACATCAATGTGTGCATTAGGAACTGGAGACTACAATAGTGACATCAAGGTGTGGGTTAGGAACTGGAGACTACTGTAGTGACATCAAGGTGTGCGTTAGGAACTGGAGACTACTGTAGTGACATCAATGTGTGTGTTAGGAACTGAAGACTACTGTAAATGCTTCAGACCCCAACACTGGGTTATATTACCAGTTTAAACAAATCCATTCCACTAAGAATAAAAAGGATAAGAACGAAAGGGGGAGGGGGTGACGTAAAAAGGAAGAGAGAAAGGGATGGAATGTTTTGAGAAGTAGAGAAAAGGAGGAGATATAGAGAAGGAGATGTACCTGAAAGAAGGCTGCCTCAGGCCCAATCTTTTCATACACACTGTTGGATTTGCCAATGGCCATAACAATACCCTGCATATTTGGAGTCATCATTGCCTGCCCGAGAAGTGAGGGGGGGGGGGGGGGTTAATCATGAGGATACATCCCTGGGAAAACCATCTACACACTATAGTGGTAACACACTGCAACAGGGCAAGCTAAGGCATGCCGTACACCACTCCATGCGCAAGCTAGGAGTCACATGACTGTAGGGGAGACACAGGCAGCTGAAGGCCATGCCGATACTCAGGGGTGTAAAGTACTTGAGTAATTGTACTTCGTTACAATACTTAAGTACTGTTTTTGGGGATTTGTACTTTACTCGAGTATAGTATTATTAGGTTTGTATACTTGTACTCAATTAAATTTCAGAGATTTTTTTTTGTTTTTTTACTCCTTACTCCTTAAAATGCAGACATACAAAGTACAAATCTCACAGGTCATACTATTTTAATTAGTTATTTGTTTCTCTGGCCGAACTAACGTTAACGTTATTAATCCTGTGGCCACACTTAATTTAAAAACAGCCCATCAAATCCCCATCAATGGAAAATTAACCCGCCCATATATACCCATGCTGATTGGTCCTTGTCCAAGACTAGAAAGCGGGGATCTTTGATTAAACACCTGCTATCAGAAGAATAGACAGTCTGAGTGACAAGCTACAGAAGATGGCCACAAAGAGTGACGAAGAGGATGAAACGGAACATTTCATTGCCCCGGAATAAAAAAAAAAAATTTACTTTTACTTTTTAGTACTTAAGGACATTTAAAAGTAGAAACCTTTTTTAGCCAGATACAGTCTTTGACTTGAGTACAATTTTGAGACTGTACCCATACTTTCACTTAAGTATAATTTCTGGGTACTTTTTATACCCCTGGCAATATACTATAAAACACACAAGGATAGGATAGTCTGTGAAAACCAAGGCAGCCAAATAGGACCCAACAGCAAGCTGATGGCGTGAGAGGAGAGGCTAAGGCCCAGGTTACACGAGGGGAAAACAGGAACGTTGTATTTTCTAATGATTCCATTTGCATGTCCAAGTTAAATGGCAATGGCGTTTTAGCGGGCATTTTCGTTTTCCTAGCGGCAACGCGCCATGGGGGTTTTCGTTCTCAAAGTCCCTTGGAATGGTGCCATGTAACCTTGTGCGAGCCGGAGCTGTTGCTGTTCACGTCCAACACCCATGCGCACTACACCGACGTCCACGTGCCCTCACCAACTTCCGGTGAGAACAGGATCCAGCCATATTTTTCCAGCACTGGATTAGTCAACATGAACGACCAAGTAGCTCAGGTGTTTGCGGCCTTTATTAGTTTTAACTTCTTTAATTCACATTTTCTTTAGTTTGCAATAATGCAACTGCAAGCCGATGTTCCGAGACATATTGCCTTTTATTTATTTTTTTTATCCACTTTTTCTCCCATTTTCTATTTTTCTCCCATCCCAATTTTCGTATCATCCAATTCAACCCTCCCCTGTCTTTGAACGCTGTTTCATGCCTCGCACATGCCGGCTGCAATGTGGACTAAGTCATACATAGCACGAGTCCCCTCCGATACTCGAGGTAACGGCAGTGGCATCTTTCCACCTGCACGGCTCGATCTTTCAGCGTCAGGGGTCTGGGCTTTGGAGGGGCCCCGCCCCCGTCGCTTCCTGATTCTACTGCGCAGGCGCACCAACCGACCTGTAGGAGTCGCTGTCCACAACGCCCGATCCCCACCCATCAGTTTCCCTCCCCCTAATACTGCCAATGTGTATTAGTGCGGACGACCAGCTAAACTGAAAGCAATGTGGAGCGCTGGGCTCGAACAGGGAGGCGTTCCTGTTCGAGCCCAGTCTCCAGTATTCGTGGTGAGCGCCTTGCCCACTGCACCACGTAGCCGCCCACATATTGCCTTTTATTTGTAATTGTTAGGCTATTTGAATCCACCATTTAGGGCTAAACGGTGTATTCAAATAGCCTAACAAATAAAAGGTAATATGTCTCGGAACATAACATTGATCAAGAAGTAAAATATGCTGTAAAAGATAGCCACTTATACGTTATTCTGAGGTGATAATTCATCTGGATAACCAAGGCACGGATTTTGTCGAGGCAGGTAGCGTTATGTCGGGAAAATTGATATCTATAGACTGGTGGTATTTCTTTTGTCCACGAAAAATGGAGCCTCTAATAAATATTATTACTCGAGACGTAAAAGATAGCCACTTATGTTATTCTGAGATGATAATTCATCTGTATCTGGATAACCAAGGCACGGATTTTGTCGAGGCAGGTAGCGTTGTCGGGAAAATTGATATCTATAGACTGGTGTATTTTTCGTCCACGAAAAATGGAGCCTCTAATAAATATTATTGCTCGAGACGTTAAAGACGCTGTAAAAGATAGCCACTTGCCCTGATGCCTGGCAGTGTATAGGCAGTGTAAAAAGGTCATGGTGCAAGATGAGGGTATATATGTCCTCTGTTATATTTGCCCTATAAATATATATATATATATATATATATATATATATATATATATATATATATGCGGTAAATATATAAATGTAAATATTATTAATAACATAAATATATATATTTAATTAAACTGAAGCATTTCATTTAAACATTTTAATGGCTAGGCTATTTAAACACAAATGGAAATCGTAATTTAATTCTCTGCTTATTTAATGCTTCAATTCATTCAGAAACGTTGCAGCAAACAATCCATATGTGCATTTGTTTACAATGATAACGTACATAAATAACATATTATTGAGGGAAGAAAAAAAGGAAACTGATAGCCTAACACCCCTTCCTGACGGGCAGCGACGCGAGCGAGCGTGATTGCGAAAATGATTAAAATGTATTCGTTTCAATCAGACTATCCTGACCTGCCGCGAGCGACAGCGAACTGAGCGGCGATGTCGTTCCCCCCTCAAATATTCGCTCGCTGTGTCTCTAGTTGAGCGATTACGCGGCCGAGTCCCGCCCCTAAACACTTTTTATTGGTCAAGAATCGCAGGCTGCTTTGCCCCCGTGTGCTTCCAGGTAACACACACAGACACACTCGGACACGTGCCGCCTCATATCAGGACAGTGTTGTGCGCGATTTCGTCTCCAGTTCGCTCGCTCGCTGCCTGTCAGGAACCGGTGTAATGTTTCACCCTGTTAGTCATGTTGAACAAGTTGAAACTTTATCTCTGGTGCATATAGATTAAAGTTGCAATGCTACAGTAAAGGCCTTTATCTCTGGTGCATATAGACTAAAGTTTCAATGCTACAGTAAAGGCCTTTATCTCTGGTGCGTATAGACTAAAGTTTCAATGCTACAGTAAAGGCCTTTATTTCTAGTGCATATAGACTAAAGTTTCAATGCTACAGTGTCCATGAACAGAGAGAAGACCTGTTACAGACGAGAGCTAACCTCGTCGTCGTAACCCCCGGCCTCCCACTCAATGACAAAGGTTCCCACGTGAGGGATGGCCACCTCTACGGTGCGCTGGGCAGGGGACTCATCCTCCACTGGGGGGTGAGGAGGAGGAGGAGGGGTGACAGGGGCTTGGACCTCAGGCTGGGGGGAGGGGGAAGAGGGGTAAAGGGGAGGAGACTGTGGAGAGAGAGGTAGAGAGGTGGAATGGAGAGAATAGGCATGGACTGTTAAAGGTGGTGTAGTGATAGTTTTAAGACTTCATAGTCTTAATGGCTTTCAGTTATTTAGAGCAACATGGATGAATGGTTACCTAATGGAGATAAACAAATAAACATGTGTTTTTGAGATTTCTTAAAACAGCGTTTGAATTGCATTGAGCAGGCATTGGCATTTCCTTTCACCGAATTATGCAACTAAGGCTGAGACCACTTATCGATTTATCGATAATTATTGATAACTGCGTGAAATCGATAAGTGGCGTAATTCTTTTGCATGTATAAAAAAGAAATACCTTTTTTTAATACTTTATACTATACTAAAATACTAGGTATTGTGGCATGTTTTAGTTAAAACATCCCCATTTCATGTAAATTCAGTTGAATTGCAACTCTGCATTCAATATGCAGTGCACTCCTCCATCACATCCAGAGACCACCGACTATAAAATGAGAAGGATCACTGTGGTAGTTTTGAATGGGGAAATCTGTAACACTAAAGATGGCGGCAACGACAAAGAATTGCTGCAAAATAAACATACATTTGTTGTTTAAATAATAATACAAAAAAAAAATATATATATATATTAAGGCCGGGCCGTTAACGCCGGTAAGTTAACGGCGGACTCTTATCGCGCGATAAAAAAAAATTACCGCCGTTAATCTATAGACCACCGCAACACTTCCGGGATTCTGAAATCAGGGAGGAGATAGCGGGGGGAGCCAGCCTGTTTGTGTCCCCTGCTCTCAGCGCATCAAGGCTCTCAGCCACATTCATTAATTTGCTCCCCCCGCTATCTCCTCCCTGATTTCATTGTAACGCGGAAGTGCAGTGGTCTATTCTCAAAGTTGAGACTGGGAGCCAATTACATTAGCTGATGTACCGTAAATCCTCTAATAGTGGAGGGTATTCAAATGTTTCCCTCTCGTTGGCGTTAGCATTAGCGTTAGCTAACGTTGTCATAGCTAAATCTGTGGTGTCGGCTGGATGACGTTGGCTTTGTTTGCAAACGTTAGTTAACGTTCGCTATCTATATGGCGTTGGCAGGCGGGGCTGGCGTTATCCAGTTGACATTACAGATCATGATTCTATGATAGCGTTAGCTAAAGCTATTGCCTGCATGTTATGGCTCTGGACTCAGGTAGAGTCAAGAAGGTACCACACGCAAAATTGGCCGTGCGGGCCCCGCAACCTAGTATAAACAGTTCCAACTTCAGTGTGTGAATTACGTTAATCCACCACAGTTTCACAATTACTCAACTGCACTCAATATTTAAATACCAATGTCAGTCTAAATAAATGTAGACAGACAATGTACGTATTAAAAAATAGAATGGATTATGTCCATGAGTGTCATTTTTAGAAATTAAGGCCTGCCTCTTATATAAGCCTCTCTCTAATAAAGGCCTGGTGCTCTTTGCAGCTGAGGTAAATACAAGACCGTCCAATATTAGAGGATTTAAATTGTAAAACAATTTATTAAACACAAGTACATCTTATTGAACGTTATTTTGATATTTCATTACCAATTATCATAGCAAAACAGCTTTTTCAAACAGTCTGTAATGCATTTTGGAAACGGGAGATGGGCCCATGGTGTAATGGGCCACCTGGCCTGAGAAACGTAAAGAGGAAAGAAAAAGTAAGGACTTACTTCTGGTCATTATTTGGGTAGAACACACATATTTTGAATGCCTTCGGCAGACTTCAAATGAGCCATTTTAATCTAGATTAACTCCAGGATTGCAGATAGATTAATCTAGATTAAAAAGAATTATCTATGCCCACCTCTAATATACTAATAAAAATATCGATATTTATCGATAATTTTGACCTGATCCCAAATGAATGGCATATCGTCTCAGCCTTACTCACTACCCTGTGTCTGTGTGTGTGTCTGTGTGTCTCTTTACAGCGCTCAGCAGGGCCTCTGGGCTCCTCTCCTCCTGATCTGCAGCAGCCTTGGAGATGGCTCTCTCCATGTCCTCCTGGAGGTGCTTGGAGTCGTCTGTGGGTGATGGCTGTTCCATGTACTCTGGCTCATCCTGGGGTGCTGGAAGGGGTTAAAAAAGAATTAAATTAAAAAATAAAACATTGTAATTGATCATATCAACACACCGGCCATTTTGCTCCTATATGGTAAATGGCTACATTTATATAGCCCTTTTATCCATAGCGCTTTACAATTTGTTAAAGGACACTTCGACCAGGGATTAAAGCAAAAAGAAATCTCCTGACTGAACTTATTTTAACCTCCACTGTATTTTTTTTTAATAGCGTTATTGCCTACTTGTTTCGGTTTCGTCGATAATCCAATGTAGTAATTCTGTGTTTAAAAAAGGCTGTTTTTGAAACAGTTTGTTCCTCTCCACAGAGGAGAGGTGGGGGCTGGGTTTATTTTTGCATCTGAATAGAGCTGCGTGTTAGGATTCAGATTCACTGAGCCAGGTAAAGGCATTCACACAGAGAGAGTCATTAACGTTAACAATGGATGCATTCAGGTGAGGGTAGTTGTCCACGCCCCCCCCCCCCCCCCCTCCCCAAACTAGCTGAAGTGTGGACATCTTTGAGAGGCGTTTTCTCCCCTTGAGTGTTTTAGACAACAGACTGAGTTACAAGATTTAAATGAATATATGATATTCAAAACATTCTCAGATTTCAAAGTATGACACATCATTTGAAAGCTTACATTCTGTACTTTCACAATCTGGAAAAATCTGGAAAATGAAAATGGAGACATGTAGGCACAAACCCTGGACTCGGTCACATATGTTATGATGAATTGAAAATGGGGGACCCTGATGTAAACAAGATGAAAGTCTTTCTCTGGTCTGCATCCCCTTAACAATTGTGTGTATTGAACTGTACTGTATTGTACCCATTCTGCAATCTGTTAATAAAGTTTTCAATCAATCAATCAGACAAATGTATAGAAAAGCTTTTATTATAACCATATGTAGCCACCTGGAAAATATATCTATTATCCAGATGTGCTGACTTGCCTTTCTATCTCCCCTGATGCACCAAGACATTCTAATTAGTCTCAGCTAATATTCTCTCGAACAATGATGCTCGCCCCTCCTTGCTCTACTCACTGGAATATGGATTATAAACGGCATTACTGGATTCTATTCTACCATCCTTTTCCCTGTGTGGCTAGTTGGTGGCCAGCAGGGGGCGGTGGCAGGCAGAGAGCATACGTGAGAGACGGAGAAGGAAGTGGACGGGAGTGAGAGGAAGCAGCCTCTTCGAGATTGAACTTGGACCGGAGCGGTCGTGTCTGGAGAGCCCCGTATTGAACCTGAGGATATTACGGGTTATCCTATGAATGTACTCGTAGTGGAGCCTTGCATGTTTCTCCCTGAATATCCCTAGTGATATACCACGAGTTATCCTAGAATAAGAACGGTATAGCCGAGTTGGGCTAACCCTTAGGAGTCAATGGGGCGTATTGCTCCCGTGGGCGGAGAACAAAAGAATTAGAATGTCTTCTAAATGCTCTAAACGTACATATTTTCAGAAATCGATAAAAATAGAAAAATGACAATTTCGAGTGCTTTGAGATGTGCTATATATGTCTCATTACTTGCTAAACATAATACGACTTGTAAATACATTTAATTCTTGCTAGATGGTATGCTTGTAATTATTTCCGTTTGCGAGAGAACTACAGCGCGTCACGAAACACACATACACGCACGCGCGCACACACACAAGAGAAGCGTGTGCGCTGTGAATAGGTGTTAGACCCCCGCGCAGAGGTGAGAGGTATCAGAGACTCGCTACCCCCCATCCAAATTCTAAACAACAGATCGGCATCGGCTTTTCATAATATGTATGAATTATCTCTTGCAATAATATCCACGGGACACTGAGCTGCTTCGCAGAATAATGTGGTGTGCGTGTATGTGTGTGTGCGCTGAGACGCAGCGTCGAGACGAAACTTGTCGAGTCTGCTTCTATGTATGCTTCTTCAGCGCGTCCTGCATTATTATTATTATTATTATTATCATTCTCTAGAATACACGGGACCCGACGGAACGTTAATGTCGAGTCTGCTTCTATGTATGCTTCTTCAGCGCGTCCTGCATTATTATTATTATTATTATCATTCTCTAGAATACACGGGACCCGACGGAACGTTAATTTATGTATTAAAAGTAGTCTAACATGCTTTTCATCAACATAACTGGCAGAGACAGAGTGCGTGTGTGTACGAGTTATGAGTTATCTCGCAGTTCATTCAAGCGCGCATCACGGTGATGACAGCTCTCTAGAGAAAGGTGCGCTCACAGGGGCGTAGCTGGAGATTCTGGGCCCCATGAAAATAATCAATTTGTGGGCCCCCAATCTATTAAAAAAATGTGGGGCCCCCAATCTATAAAAAAATTTGGGGCATTTGCTGGGCCCTTGGAATCATCCTAACCCCCCCCCCCCCCCAGCTACTCCCCTGCACACACACACACTCTCTCTCTCTCTCTCTCTCTCTCTCTCTCTCTCTCTCTCTCTCTCTCTCTCTCTCTCTCTCAAAAAGCGATATATAGGGTTGTTCATTGTACAATACAATTGATACAGTTGATGTTTCTTGTTGATTATTATTCTCTATGTGTATATGAGCATTTTTTCAATACCCAACTATGTAGTGGCCGCTTGTCGCTAGGCTAGGCCTCCTGCTGGGTCCATTCACTGGAATAACAAAGGAAATAAGGAATGACTGGGCCTTTGCTCCAGGTGTGAAATGGTTCTAGTGACAATGATCACATTGAATTCTGGGAGTGTAGTTCTCTCATCAGATAGCTGAATGAACTTGGATCTAGTTCAAGTCCTATACTGAAAAGTTGTTAGGATTTTACCAGAATGTTTGATAGGACATTGATTGAAAACTATCGTCTCAAATTTGACAATTGATGGCTTATTTTGAAGGTATGAATCTGTAATTTTACATTATGTAACAAAAAAAAAGAGAATATTCTGAGAAGGTGGAGCTAGAAACTTTAGATAGTTATTCCCTCTAGCGAGGCGTCCCCGCCAGCGTGGCGCGAAGAGAACCGGTGCTTAGGAGCACCCTGCGTTATGATATATCCCGTCTAGCAGAAGGGCTGTTTGGGACCCAGAGTTTAGCTGCAGTGTGAGTGAGGGCAAGGTAGATCCGCGTGTCGACCCAGCACCAACTCTACAACCAGATCTGCCCCGGCTGCCTTCAGAGACCAGATCTGCACCCGGCTGCCTTCAGAGACCGACAGAGGTCGCTATCCCCCAGCACACGCTCTCAGCCCAACACTGCCCTCTGCTCCAACTCCCCCGAGGGCGTTCGACGCCATCTTGCCTCCCGGACGACGGTGGCGCGGCGAGGCCGCCATTTTGGATGAGTATAAATGAGCATCGATGCTTCGGAGCCTTACACCATACACAGTGTGGTGCAGCCTGCGGGCGAAGTCAGCGTTGCTATTACAGTTCATAAGGGGAACCCCAAACAATATATGCCGGCATTAAGATAGGACTTTTGGTAAGGTATTAGTGGGCCCACCCTTTTGCTTTCTTTTCATTTCCTTTGAGTGTGATACCGTGTTGGTGGTTAATAATATTTTCCCATCTAGTTAACCCTTTCTCTGTGGAGAAGTTACAGACCTGGTGTTATAATTAAAGCCTTTCGAGGTATTATACAGAGTGAAGACCCAGACGTGGGCGATGAGTCCAACACAATGAAGTATATTATCCCTGACAGTAACCCAGAAGTGGGTGTATAATATACGTGTTCATGAGGTATGGAGTTACAAGCAGCACTGTAGTGAGACTTCAGTCCAATTGGTCACTTATATTAAATCATTGTAACAAACCAGCATGTAAGTAACATTAAAGAACTAGAGGGGAGATTTGTGTGTGTGTCTATCCATGAGCCGTTTGACAACCCTTTTGGTGTGGGTAACGTTAATATAATTAACCCCTTCCTATTCCACCTTTCCCTTTTCATTGTAAGGTTTCTAGGGTCATTGAGGGAGGGTACTGCTTGCGGGGGGAACCCAGGGTATTTATTTACAATTCAGTCACTAGGTGTGGGAGGGTTTAAGGAGCCACCGGGGGAAGTGGGAGCGTGCTGGGGAGTACTGCTGACCGCCCTGCTGCAGGGGAGGAAGACCAGCGTACCAGACCAGGTTGGTAAATCCCGGGCCCCATCCACTCACACTACCAGCCTCCAGTCGACGCTCCAGGCCCAAAGACGAGGGTGCAGTCAGACGGAGCTCTACTGTGTCCAGTTACCTTGTGACTGCCAGCAACCGTTCCCACGAAGCAGGGATAATCCACCCTGCTACACATAACAAAAAATTATATTATTGTTTATGAAAATGTTTTAGCCCTATGCTTGACTATTATTTTAGGCATGGCAACAAATAAAATAATAATAATAAAATGAATAAATAAAATATTAAATAAATAAATAGGCTACACGTCTCTTTTTGTGTTACAAATTGTGCTCACCGATATGAACATAGGCCTCTTTACTTACTTATGGTACTTTATGGTATTCCACCATGCCATGTGTGTTTTTATTTTATAATGCTCATAAGTCATGATTATTGCTGAAGTCTGAGTCATACAATACTCACTGGCTTTCATAACCTAACAGACTGACTTGCATTGAAACCCCAGCTCATCCGGTTGAGTGAGCTAGGAGATGGCAGCATAGGAAAACATGCTCTCGACCAATTAAGTTAAAAGTAGCCCAATACGACTCAAATCAACTAAAAGTTTTGAGACAACTGGATGCAAGATTGGGCGCCTTGAGAATGCCTAGAAAGACGAAGAATTCAACGCAGATTGAAATACGTTAGGCAGAACGAGAAGACCAGTTAGCTCCCGAGGCTAGCAGGGCTATGGAGGGGAATGACCCACCGGCCAGCAGTGACACGGAGGATAATGATACGCTGGACGGCGACGGAGAACAAACAGACCTCATACTGAAAGAATTGAGAGAGTTCAGGAAAGACAACAGCCAGCAGCTGAAGAGGATTCGGGAAGAAATAAAGAAAACTAACACGAGAATCGAGGTGGCGAAAGAGAGAATAGAGACGGCTGAGACACGGATACAAGCGGCGGAGGGGGCGGTATCTGAACTGTTGAAACTCCAGATACAAATGCACGCTAAACTGACTGACTTGGAGGGTCGCTCCAGGCGTGAAAACATTAGAATCCACGGAGTTAAAGAGGGAGCAGAAGACGGTTCTCCGTTAATGGTTTCCTATGTAGAAAGCCTGTTTAGAGAACACCTGGAACTCCCGGTCTCGTTCGAAATACGAGTTGAAAGAGCGCACCGCGCCATGATGCAGAAGCCGCCCCCAGAAGCGTCTCCGAGGTCCATAGTAGTCAAACTGGCCAGCTATGGCAGAAGCGGGGATTTCAACTTTTCGGGAGAAGGGTAAACCTCGACCATGACTATGCCCCTGATGTCTTGACAAGGCGAAGGGAATACGGCGAAGCGAAATCGGTGCTGAAGGAGAAGAATATTCGTTTTCAAACTCCGTTCCCGGCCAGGCTGAGAGTTTTCTACCAGGAGGGGACAGTGCTATATGGATCAGCGGAGGATGCGACCAGCGACATGGCCAAGAGGGGGCTCCAAGTGACCGTCATCAAACAACCAGAGTCTCTGTTGGAGCAGGTCCAGCGCTTATCGTGGAGCACGAGCAGGAAAACAGGGAACAAGGAAGCTGCTGACGGGAGGGGAAACTACAAAGATAAACTCCAGGCTTTCAGGCGATAGGACCAGGACTCGGAGTGACTGTAAGTAAAATGGAAAGTGATGGAAATTGACGTTTACTGGTGAGCCCACTGAAGAGAGGGTGAGTTTCAATATAAAAAAAGCGAGCTGAGCTCAGGACATTCGGGACAGACTGTGAATAATTACTGCAAATGAGAAGAGTACTTTGTTGGCAATAACTAACGAATATACATGTGTGGTCGGGGCTGTTTCCTTAGCCTGCACATAACCTAATGGACAGCAGCATGGACTGGAAAATGCTGACAAGTGAAGGCCCTCTCCCACCTATAGGGGGGAGAGGTTATCCCTCAAAGCCCTCTTACAGTCGGGGCTCAATTAGGGTCATAAGGAAGACCCCACACATGGAAGTCATTTTTGTTGTTAATGTTTGTATTGTGATTTTGCCCATTTACGTTTTTTTTGTGGCTGCTGTTCTTTGCAGCCCCAGGGGGGTTAACTTTGATAAAGTGAGTTCACTATCGATAATTGTGTTTAATTCTATTGGACAATATGCAAGCAGTTAAAATTGTAATGTATAATGTGAACGGTTTACTCAATCCAATCAAAAGAAGCAAGATATTAACTAAATTGAAAAGGGATAAAGTGGAAGTGGCCTTTTTGCAGGAAACGCATCTTACAGACATAGAGCATGCAAAATTGAAGAGAATGGGCTTTAAATACCAGTTTTCATCCTCATATCCGGCGGGCCACAGGAGGGGAGTGGCGATACTAATTTCCAGCAAACTTTGTTTTTAACTCACATTTGAAAAAAAAGATACGGAGGGGAGATATGTTTTGATAAGAGGAAATTTAGGCGGGACATTGATAACTTTACTAAACATTTATGCCCCACCTAACTCGAAATGGGAATTTTATAGGATTCTATTTGATTTGATAATAGCAGAGACTCAGGGGGTCCTGATTTGCGGGGGGGACTTCAACATTAGATTAAATCCTAATCTTGATACATCCAAAACACGCATAACTCAGCCAAAACTGACAAACAAGAAAATAAATACTGCAATGAAGGATATTGGGTTAATAGATGTTTGGAGAGAGTTGAATCCACAAAGGAGGGACTACACATTTTTCTCCAACCCACATTCGATGTACTCAAGAATTGATTACTTCTTTGCTTTTGGTAAAGACTTACACATGATTGGTGGCTGTGAAATAGGCACTATGGACCTTTCGGATCACAGCCCTGTTTATTTAAAAATGAATCTAGTACAGGATCAGAGAAATACTCTGTGGAGTAGCGACACTACATAGCTTAACTACAATTCTCAGTAGCATGATGGTAGCGTCACTACTTTTGAACCAAGTAGCGGTGTCTGTAGCGCAGCTATTTTTAGAACGAAGTAGTGACGTAGCGACGAGGAAACGCTACACGCTACTGTCGGGAGAAACAGTCTAGACTATGAAGATTTGTGAGGAGAAAAAAAAACTCCCTGTGGAAAACCCACTATGATTAGTTGGTTGGTTTAGATATGAGTATGACGACTCACGATTGGGTATGGTTAGGCCAAAACATTACGGGTAGGCCAATCAGAGGCAGGATAGGGCGGGACTCCAACCCGCAAATCAGGAAGTGAAAATCGAAACGCAGACCTCTGAATGAGAATGATAACAGATTACATGAACCAGTCCGCGCGAAATAATGGCAGAAGGATTCGATGTTTCCACTGATGGCATTGATGAAGATGATGATGTCAACAATGCCTCTCCATGGCCCTATCTGGACACATTTATGAGTTTGACTGAAAAAACGCCTAAAACATATGCTGCTCTCAACTTCCCACATGGCCAGCACTAACTTGAGAACACATTCAGGTGAGCTGATGAAAATCAACTGTTCCCAAACAGCACACAAGTCAGTACACATTTTGTCAACAGCTTTAACTAACAGATAGCTGCTATCATGATGATGTTTCACTGTAGGCAGAAAATGAACAATATTATGGGGGTGGAGAAAAGAAAAAAAGAGGGAAAAGATCACCTAGAGCAGTGGTTCTCAACCTGTGGGTCAGGACCCCCAGGGGGGGGTCCCCACATGATTTTGGGGCCATGGAATGTTTTGTGAGTTACATATTTAAATACATTTGGTCATTTAGCTGACGCTTTCATTCAAAGCAACTTACAAATTGTGTACAACAAGTCAGCAGGAGTGGTACATATCTAGCAGCCAAGGATGAGTAGTATTGTTTGTCAGTGTCAAGCTTGAGTGTTATACTCTGAGTACATACTGTAGTAGTATAGACATATTAGCATAGTTGGTACTGGTAGTAGTATATACATGGTAGCATAATACTAGTAAAATGAAGTAAAACAGTTACAATTCAGATATTGAAGAAGTGTGTTTTTGGTTGATAAAGTGGGCAGGTTTCAGAAGATGCAGAGTTTAGGGATAAATAATACATAAAGATAGAATAGAAAAGAAAAAGACCATTACTGCACCAAAAGTAATCAACAAACTATACTATAAAAACTGATCAAACCAAATGGTCTCTTTCTTTTCTTTTATAGAGGCTGCACCCAGCTAAACTTGCCTTCCTGGATTTTGTACATAATACAAGTTCATGTTAAAAGGATGACACAAAAAGCCAGACCGAGGGCTTGTTTCAGTTTTATAATAAACAATCAAACTGAGCATTTCTTTTGCCTGCCTATTTGTTTGGTGGAAACTTGATCACGAAGTAAAAAAAAAAAAAAAAAAAAAAAGTGCCTATGTAGCTAGCTATTTTTGCCATGTTCTTGTAGTGTAGCTTGCTACATTTCTCTGGGGATAGCTTCCATTGTAGTTGAGCTATATTTAAAATCGAGAGTAACTTGTAGTGTAGCTTGCTAGATTTTCCAAGTAGCTTGCCCATCACTGCCGATACCGATATACCGATATTGTCCAACTCTTAATTTCCGATACCGATATCAACCGATATCAACCGATACCGATATATGCAGGGTTTCCCCCCCCCCAAAAAATGGAATAATTTCAGGTAATTAACATTACATATCTCTTGTTGTGGAATTAACACAACATTATGCATACTTTTGACAATAAATAAAATCTGAATTTGTTCTTACTTGCTTGCCTGGGTAAATAAAGGTTATAGAAATGTAAAAAAAAAAAAAGAAAAAAAGAATTGAAAACAGATACCGATATTTTCTGATATCACATTTTAATGCCGATATCGGCCGATAATATCGGTAGGCCGATAATATCGGACATCCCTAGTTTCAAGTATTCCAAAAAAAAGTACAACTTATCCAATCTTCTCAATCTTTAGCAATAACATTTCAGAATGGGAGCTCATAAAGTGCGTAAAATTGGCTATAGCCATTCTACAACAATTTAATAGGCTGAATCGTTTTTTCAAACTGTTATTCGTTTTAATAAGGGATATGTACATGTACATTTAGTCATTTAGCTGACGCTTTTATCCAAAGCGACTTACAAGTTCAGAAAGTTACTGAATTTGCTCATTTTCTCCAGAATAAACTTTTAATTCATAACGTTCGGGTCCCTGAGGAGCTGGAAACACGGCGTGTATTCTCGAGAATGATAATGCAGGTTATATTATCCTGACTAAACTTGGAATACCAGAAAATAGATCTTATAGACGGTATGATTTGTTGGAGAAATATGCAGCCCCATGGCGAGATATCCTCGCGAGTGAGAGAGCTTTTCAGCTGAGAGCAGTGAGTTCAACGACAGACAGCGACAATGTGAGAAACACAATCCCTCCCCCCTCTCGCTCTGAAGAATGATATGCATATTGCTATCACTTAGTGATTTAACAGCTATCAGCGCACACGCCGCTGTTTGTGTGTGCGCGCGTGCATGTACGTGCCGCGTTGTAGTGCCATGAATACGGGGATAATTTAGAGCTATCAAGTCAAGTCAAGTCAAGAGTTTTATTTGTCACGGCATACGAGTATACAATGAAATGCGGGTGGTCTTGCCCGCAACGATGTGCAATACAGTGGGTACAACATATAATAGAATCCAATACAAAAAAAATTGTGCAGTAACAGGTAACATGGTGTGACATCAAAAACGGTATCTGTACATAGTTATTTACAGAGCATATAGGACATGCTAGGTAGCTTTGGTAGTGCAATACACTGTTACTGTTGCTAATACTGATTTAAAGTGGCTTTTCCTTGAGTATACAATACAATACAATTTAGCAAGAATTAAACATATTTACAAGTCGTATTACGTTTAGCAAGTAAGGAGACATATAGATTACATCTCAAAGCACTCGAAATTGTTTATTTTTACCGATTTCTGAAAATATGTACTTTTTGAGGTTCAAAAAGCCCCTTGGGCTCTCAAGGGTTAAAAGTTAAAACGGAACAAAAAAAATACTATTTCTTGATTCAGAACAATTTGATCATGGATGCACTAAACATTCAATGCGAATGGTTGATTTGAATTTCAAGGACTTTTTAAGCACCATGTTAACACTTTGGGTGCCATAGGTTGCCGGCTCTATTTGTCTATGGAGAAGTACCCCTTCTTTGCATGGCTATAACTTTTTAAATTCTATTGCTACATTGCCATTATTAGGGCCCATTCAAAGTCCTATATGTATTGTTCATTGTGTAGCAACGTTAAACATTCACATATTCATAGTAAAGTATGGTCTAATGTATAAGTATGTTTTCATCTCTTTCTGCAGCTTTCTCCAGAACGTGATATATAGCCCCAAATGCATTATATTGATGATGAAATACAGTTTGATGGCAATCGGGGCGATATAAAAAATTTCAATTGGACGTACTTCTAGAATGATCTACGTATGATCTGATGATGACCGGATGGGCGGGGGATCGTTTATAATTATATAATAATAGTTTTCCGGCAGTCAAAGTGTTAAAAAATTTGCTGTTTAAGGAATTCCAGGCCTCGACTCTTTTTTGTAAAAAAAATCAGGCACTTTAAGCACTTCAAGGACCTTGTGCGAACCCTGGATTCTACCTTTAAGGTCATTGAAGTGTTTCTACCTCAGTGTAAATCTGCCTACAAACCATTGATTGGCAATTGAACATTCTACTCTGCATCCCTCCAGTGTGCCCTTGAATAGAGTGGTATCTAACCTGTGTTGTCAGGTGGACCGGACAGTGTGGTCGCAGGCGGCGGGGGGGAGGAGTAGGAGGCGCTGGAGGTGACCAGGCCCAGCTTCACCTGCTGAGCCTTGCGGAGCTGCAGGGCGTCCCACTCCTCCATCTCCTTCTCAAACAGCTGGTTGTCCTCCTTCACGTACTGCCGCAGGTCCGGAGGCAGCTTGTCCAAACCACTCAGCATCTGGCCTGTCTCCTTGTCGAACTCCTCTGTGGAGAGACAAGGGACCCACAAAATGGCTGCATTTATATACAGGGTTCACACAGACATTGCAAAATGAAATTCAAGGACTTAAGTATTTTTCCAAGCACTCTTTTATTTTAAAAGGGCATTAACCTGTTAAGCTGTAGCCCTATTTTCAGAGATTTCACCTAAAGGTACATGCCCAAGTAAATGGAAAATTGCTCCACTTCTACACGGTCTGTGTAGAGACATGGGGGACATAACAGACACACTGTCAAACACCTCTGTGTAGAGACATGGGGGACACACACAACAGACACACAGTAAAACTCCTCTGTGTAGAGACAAGGGAAACACAACAGACACTGTCAAATTGGATACTGGGCAGTGATTCCCATAGGCGGCCCACCACAATATCAGACAGACCACCACAATATCAGACAGACCACCACAATATCAGACAGGCCCACCACAATATCAGATAGACCACCACAATATCAGACAGGCGCACCACAATATCAGACAGACCACCACAATATCAGACAGGCCCACCACAATATCAGAGACCACCACAATATCAGACAGACCACCACAATATCAGACCACCACAATATCAGATATACCACCACAATATCAGACAGGCCCACCACAATATCAGACAGACCCACCACAATATCAGAGAGACCACCACAATATCAGACAGACCACCACAATATCAGACAGACCACCACAATATCAGACAGGCCCACCACAGTGATGCAGTAAATTATAAACAGTGCCTTGCTTGTTGCATATAGCCTGCTATTCCATAGTGTTTATTGTATTGTAGCGGTTTGACTATTTGTGCATACCAGGCAGCCTCATACCAGGCAGACTCATTTCTGACAAGGTTAACTTAGTCAGGATCGTGTCATTTGTCAAACCGACAAAACATACACGCCCATAACCCTGGAAGTTCATATTAGAACTTAAACCTCTAAAGAGACCCTCAACATAGAATATGAATATAATAAATAACATATGGAAACAAACACACTCAACACAAGATTTCCAGCAAGAATTGTATTAGAAAGAAAATAATCAAGAAAACAAAAATAATACGAGTTCAACTTCAGTTCAAATTAAATCCATTCCAGGTTTTCCAGAATCAAAACAAAACAAGGAAGCGAGTCAAAATTCACCTCAGGTTTTGCAGGAATCCCAAAATAAAAACCAAAACAAGTCATTGATACATTTCAACGATCCCGTTGTCTTCTCAATATAATAATCTCCAGGTTTCGATTGATCTGTCAATCCATAATAATACTCTCAATACTAGTTTTTTTTGTCCCGTCAGACTAGCAGTAGCATTAGTCACGAATCCACTCTCCACACAATTCACACAGACTCCTGTCATAATGAAAAACGGAGTGGGCTGAGCTCAGTCAGAGGGGTGAAACTGAAGTCCTTTTTCTGGCTGTGAGGAGAGCTGTGGGTGGAGGTGTGGGAGAAAGAAGCATGGTTATTATTAGCTCTATTGACGACCTTTGTATGCTTTACATACAAACCCCTATAACAAACGGCAGCGGATTCTGAGGGTTAAGTCAAAACTCGTCCTACTAATTCATCTAATTATTGTTCACATTGTGTTTTTGAAGGGATCAACAGAAAGCTCAAAGAGTCTCGACAAAGACCGGTGGGGTGAAAACACAATCAAACACATTTCTATCACCATTAACCTGTCAGGTCACGGTGCTGATCTGTAACTGCACTGTATAATAATAAAAAAAAAAAAAAAAAAAAAAAAAAAAAGATTTTATATGTCTGCACTCACTTTGTGTGCTCATTTCATATCTATTCTATTCTACTACTTATTGCACTATTTTACTCTGTCTATTCTATCTTACTCTTTTTTATTATTGTCTATTTTTAAAACTGAATCAAACCATACAAGGTGGCCTGTTGGGATGTTAGATCCTAATGTGAAAAACTGTAATTTTATATTTTCCTGTCTTTTTCTGTAATTCAGTCCTCCTAGTCTAGCCCAGTGTTTTTAGTGCAAAACACCATTATGGGTTAGCAAACATTAGAATTGATAAATGCTAGCTAACATTACAGTGAACGCTAGCCAACGTTATCAAAGACGGTGATGTTACCAAGCTTAAGCTAATGTTACTTTACCAGTTTTAGCCCTTCTTATTTTTATTTTTTTTTAACTATTTTACTAGTTTTAGTCTTGCTTATTTTATATATATATATATTTTTTTAACTCTTGCTAGATTTTATGTTCTTTTACAATGTAGCACTTTGAGATTTGCTCCACAACTATAAAGCGCCCTACAAATCAAATATATTATTATTATTACTAGGGATGCACGATAATTATCGGGCCGATATCAGCAATTATGACGTCATCCCGATAAACCCGATAACGTTATTAATAGCTCCGATAATATAATATATTTTTTGGTAAAAAAAAATGCGGTGTGGGTGAATTTGGATGAAGTGCGTTTGTTTTGACTGTGGGCTCCTCCCGTTTTGCCAGTACTGTGGTACGACTGATAGCGTGTGGTTTAGGAACAGGGCGTTTTACACAAATCCAGCGCTCCCTTTCTTGGCTGTGACGTAGCCACGTAAGTTTCTTGAAGCAGCGCGGATGTCAACAAAGATGGCGATGCTAGTGGGGATTGTTTCAGAGGGAAAAAGTTTGCTTGCTATTTGTAATAAATGCAATGCAGAAGTTCCACGAGGAGGGAAAAGGGCAGCGGCTTGTGATACATCCAACCTAGCCGGTCACCTGCGGCATCACCACCGCTGCGATGGTGTGTTATTGTGTTAACTTAAAAGCCTGCGACGACGCGGGGAGCTAAGCAAAGCTAGCCCCTTTCATGGCTGTGATGCAACCCTTGATTGAATTCACAGTCACTTATTGCTCCGTAGTAGCCAGGTTCATTTGCACCACCAAGGACTGCTTAAAAGCTAGCGGCTTGAGCCCTTGGGTCATTTCTGTCAAACTTCTTTAATTTAGCAAACGACTCGTCAATAGGTACAAGCGTGCTCGCGCCGTCGTCGTAGGCTTCTAACACCATCGCAGCGGTGGTTATGCCGCAGGCGACCTGCTAGGCTATGTGTCCACTCAAAGCCTTTCTTTCAAGGCGGACAGCTTTGAAAAAAGAAGAAAAAAAAGCGTTGAGCATCTTAGGTTGGATGTATTATAAGTTGTTGACGGATTGTGAATTTTCATTTGGAAAAATAAATATGGTCACTTTATCAGTCAAAACTGTTGTCTTGGCTATTGTTTCTGTTGTCTGGTTAGGTCAAAACTAGTTTCAAGTTTCAAGTTTCTTTAATAGTTGTCATACAGAAGTACAGAATACTTTCATACAACTACAGGAATATACATTTAAGTTGGTGTTAAGTTATTGTCCTGGGAAGTCTTTTTATGTATTATTATTATTGTATTGTGATATGTTTTGTTTCATGTTGGAAAAAAAAAGAAAAAAAAATTGATAAAATATATATATATATACATTAAAAAAAAATATTGTAATACAATAAATAGCGGTTATCGGTATCGGTATCGGTATCGGCCTTGAGGAGCATAAAGTTATCGGTATCGGTGTCAAAAAATCAATATCGTGCACCCCTAATTATTACTATTACATTTTCTCACAGAATTATCTGAAAAACGGGGGAAGACATGATTAGCACCACTGGCCGTCTGTGACACTCTGCACCACGTTTGTACCTTCGATGAGGAAGGGCTTCTTGTCGTTGATGTACATGAGGCAGTAGGCACTAGCGTTGCGGTAGCCTCCGAACGAGTCTCTGACCAGCTCCTCCCAGGAGGACTTGGTGACGGAGATGTCGTTGTATTTCATCCAGCGCCGCTGGTGCGGGTCATAGATGTAGGCCCAGTAGTGGCCGGCGTTGGCCTGGCCCTCATGCACCAGCACGGCATGCAGCCGGTATGGAACCTAAAGCGACGGAAATAACATTTTAAAATGTTGAAAAGTATACAGATTACTAGGGCTGACCTCAAAATAGTCGACTAAACGATCGAAAGGAGCCGTAGTCGACTGCCAACCTCTTAGTCGAATGCAAAACTATTTTAAATAAAAGAAAGTATAATATATATATTTTTTAATCATTCTTTCCAAAAGCAAGAGGCCTAGAAGCATGGCTAACGCTAAAGAAACGGGGCACAGAGGCACTGAAAGAGGATTTCCCCCGCCTAAGGAACACACTAGACTAGAGAAATATCAAGATGTATCCATCAGTGGACCAATTGCATGCTTTCGCAGAGGACAAGAAGCCTTCAGTCGACTCCTTCAGACATTAAGCACCCCCCACAGCCCAAATGGAATGATAAAAATATATACGTATATATTAGAGCTGGGCATAGATTACATTTTTTTATCTAGATTAATCGACCTGCAATCCTGGAATTAATCTAGATTAATCTAGATTAAAATGGCTCAACATTTTTTTTAAAGTCTGCCGAAGGCATTCAAAATATGTGTGTTCTACCCAAATAATGACCAAGTAAGTCCTTACTTTTTCTTTCCTCCTTACGTTTCTCAGGCCAGGTGGCCCATTACACCATGAGCCCATCTCCCGTTTCCAAAATGCATTACAGACCGTTTGAAAAAGCTGTTTTGCTATGATAATTGGTAATGAAATATCAAAATAATGTTCAATAAGATGTACTTGTTTAATAAATTGTTTTATTCAGAAGTTAACACAAATAAATAATATTACCAGTACAGTACACACTCAGGAGCAAAACAGAAAGAAGCATTTCAAACTTGAACTTGAACTATGTGACATGGCTTGACTCAATCAGTCCAATCTCTATTTCTCCTTCTTCCACCAGTCACTCAGGCAGACCAGCTTGTTCACATTGGCTGGTGACAAACTAGCTCTCCTCTTCTGCACAATATGGCCTGATAAAGAGAACAGTCTCTCGCAGACTGGCTACTCACACACACTGCTGCAGAAGCAGGTTTCTCAACAAATTAAATGTCCCGGGCCCAATTACAGTCAGAAATGTGGGAACTACTTTGTCCTCTTCAATTCCATTAGCTATAATGAAGTAATCAAAACGCTCAGTGTAACAGTTCCATAACTCCACATTGTCATCAAACGGTCCAATATTTCCAATAACCCAAGCCATTTCTGTTGTAAACACTCACGATAGTCCAGTCGATCCTTCCTTTAGTGTGTAAAGTGGATTTCCTCTTCTTGTAGATGTTTCCAAGTGCCGGGCCACAACGTGAGCTAACATGCTAACTCGCTAAGCTAACATGGTAAACAAAGGTCCCGACGGACTTCTCTTGCATTGCGCAGATTCAGACGTCCTCATCGCCGAATTGTGTTATATCCTGAGGACTTCTTAACCTCACCTGTATAACAATGATTACCGGACCACTACTTTAGTTTGACACATTATTCAGACTACAGCTCATGTACATACGTGCAATCACTTCCGGGTACCACAGCACTACGGCAAGTATTTAAGGACAATACATCACACTCCCAGACCCAACTTTGAGAATTAGATTAACGGCGTCAATTATATTATCGCGCGATACTAGTCTCGCGTTAACGCAGCACGTTAACACCGTTAACGGCCCAGCTCTAGTATATATACCGTATATATATAATTTTTTAAATTGCATATCCAGTCAAATTGCATATCCAGTCAAGTATCGGCAAATTTGGGCCAATCAAAGTCGACTATACAAATCCTTAGTCGGGGACAGGCCTACAGATTACAAAGAAGAAGAGGTGGCTTTTTCCACCTTACAACCTATGTGTATTTGAAGGTGCATTGTAGATATTCAAAAGTATTGCATACCTGCACCATGGACTTGTCAGAGTACATCAGTTCAATAGTTCTGTGGATTCTGGATATACTGCCCTGGAGATCTGGAAGGAAAATTTACTTTTACTAATCGTTACAAAGTGACATTCTACACATTGTCGATTCCATCTCTACCGATTCAAAAATGTATTTGCAAATTCCAAAACTCGATTCATACTCAAATTTCTTTCAGTCTTGAAATTACTTATTTTGGAAAAAGTCCAACTGGAAGTTTTATTGTTGTTGTTGTTGTGGAACACACAGGCTGCTTGATGAAGGCAAGTGTTGACAGAGTCAGCTATGGGGCAACAATAATATGTTCATCTTGGTTTCTATCTTTAGCCATTAAACGGCGTGGTTTATTTCACATTGGTACACAGCAGTACATGAGACATCCTTCTCTTAGGAGAGCGACGGTGGAAGAGACAGAGGGGGAGTCGGCATCTCCTTATATACCCTCTACCTGGCAGCATTAACGCTCCGCCTATAGCGCCCTCTAGTGGAAACAGTTATACACAGTTAGACAGTTACTCAGTTACTTGCAATCATACATAACCTCTAACTTTAACAGCAAGCGTTCAATGAAAGACACACTTCAGTACCACCTCCCTGAGAAGGAGGAGCTTAAAAACGATGGTGAAATGTTTTGGGAATACTACAAGCCCCACTCACATCTAATGCTTAATGCAGTCATCATGCAGTGCAGGGAGTCAGAACCCCGGTAGAAGTCCTTTCTGTGTGGAGCATGTTCTCCCTGTGTTTGTGTGGGTTTCCTCCCACAGCATTCATGCTAGGTACAAACATTGTAGCTGGAGTTGATCCCCGGGTGCAGAACTGCTGCCCACTGCTCCTAACTAGTTCCTAATGATCTGGGATGGATTAAATGCAGAGAACGAATTTTGGGTATATGTAAAAATGGGCTTGATAAATAAAATATATTCTATTCTATCATCCAGAGACGAAAGACTGGAGTAACAAGAAACATTCCAGTCAACAAAACGTACCCTGCACCACTTTTATGAACTTCCAAGCAAACTCTGAATGAGTGAAGAAAATAGCCTATTTCATTTAACCCCCTGAGGTCTAAAGTTTCTAGCTCCACCTTCTCAGAATATTCTCTTTTTTTTGTTACATAATGTAAAATTACAGATTCATACCTTCAAAATAAGCCATCAATTGTCAAATTTGAGACGATAGTTTTCAATCAATGTCTTATCAAACATTCTGGTAAAATCCTAACTATTTTTCAGGATAGGACTTGAACTTGATCCAAGTTCATTCAGCTATCTGATGAGAGAACTACACTCCCATAATTCAATGTGATCATTGTCACTAGAACCATTTCACACCTGGAGCAAAGGCCCAGTAATTCCTTTGTTATTCCAGTGAATGGACCCAGCAGGAGGCCTAGCCTAGCGACAAGCGGCCACTACATAGTTGGGTATTGAAAAAATGCTCATATACACATAGAGAATAATAATCAACAAGAAACATCAACTGTATCAATTGTATTGTACAATGAACAACCCTATATATCACTTTTGGATTACAATAGTAATACAAGGTAATGTACTGATTTCTTTTGATTTCTCTGTTTGAGAGAGAGAGAGAGAGAGAGAGAGAGAGAGAGTGTGTGTGTGTGTGTGTGTGTGTGTGTGTGTGCAGGGGAGTAGCTGGGGGGGGGGGGGGGTTAGGATGATTCCAAGGGCCCAGCAAATGCCCCAATTTTTTTTATAGATTGGGGGCCCCACATTTTTTAATAGATTGGGGGCCTACAATTTGATTCTTTCATGGGGCCCAGAATATCCAGCTACGCCCCTGTGAGCGCACCTTTCTACTCTAGAGAGCTGTCATCACCGTGATGCGCGCTTGAATGAACTGCGAGATAACTCATAACTCGTACACACACGCACTCTGTCTCTGCCAGTTATGTTGATGAAAAGCATGTTAGACTACTTTTAATACATAAATTAACGTTCCGTCGGGTCCCGTGTATTCTCGAGAATGATAATAATAATAATAATAATAATGCAGGACCTCTTCAGATTATATTATCAACGACAGACAGTGAGAAACACCCCCTCTCGCGCTGAAGAAGCATACATAGAAGCAGACTCGACACAAGTTTCGTCTCGACGCTGCGTCTCAGCGCACACACACACATACACCACATTATTCTGCGAAGCAGCTCAGTGTCCCGTGGATATTATTGCAAGAGATAATTCATACATATTATGAAAAGCCGATGCCGATCTGTGGTTTAGAATTTGGATGGGGGGTAGCGAGTCTCTGATACCTCTCACCTTTGCGCGGGGGTCTAACACCTATTCACAGCGCACACGCTTCTCTTGTGTGTGTGCGCGCGTGTGTGTATGTGCGTTTCGTGACGCGCTGTAGTTCTCTCGCAAACGGAAATAATAAGCAAGTAATGAGACATATATAGTACATCTCAAAGCACTCGAAATTGTCATTTTTCAATTTTTATCGATTTCTGAAAATATGTACGTTTAGAGCATTTAGAAGACATTCTAATTATTTTGTTCTCCGCCCACGGGAGTAATACGCCCCGTTGACTCCTGGTTAAGACAACCTGCTCCCCTAGAGCGCAGGGCTCTACAGTGCGACCATATTGCTCGCATTTGCCCCTAGAAATATGTGTGCGAGAACCGGAAAAATCAATTACTCGCACGGTGTGCGAGTGAAGATTACAGCCTCAGTCGTGCTTTTTTCTCTCCGCTGATAATCGTTAAAAAACTACAAGCAAATAACGAGGGTAACTTCCGGTCGGGGGGTTCCAAAATAAAAGAGCGACGTCTATAGCACCGGAAATACGTTTATTTTGTACATTATCTAACGTTAACACAAACCTAAACTAACAATCGGTATCGGTGGCAAATTTTCATATCGGTGCATCCCTAGCTATATCCATTCATAATTCATCCATCCAGCCTGATGTTATCATTGGGAATGGGTCTGAGCTCGCAAAAGGCCAATACCGCCGCCTAACGCCTTCCGGCACATCATTGGAATCCCTCCCCCTTGAGCTGTACGCTGATCTAAGAAGTCCGGTCCAGGTTTTCCTTCTCGGGCATGCAGTATCGTTATAACACATGGACTGGGGAGACTGGGAGCAGCGTGGATTATGCGTTTTGGTGGAGAAACGTTGGATAAATAAACGCGATCAATATTTGGAATGGCGATCAGGAATTGGATAATTTTCATAATCAGATGTGAGGTAAGGACTCTATGTTACCAATCTTGGGTTAATCCGATGTTTCTTTCGTAACGATCACGCATGTGTGTGTATGTGTGTGTGTGTGTGCGTGCGGTTGGCGCTGACCAAGGCACGGAGAATCGACTTTTCAGCCCCCGCTTCTGTTCGTGCATGAGGACACATAATACCGATAATCTATTTTCAGAACGATTCATAGATCAAGCAACAAATGGCAAGATTTCTAAGGAAATGCATTGAAGCGCGGTTTGCTTGAGTTCCTTGAGATTAGACAGAATCGCTCTGGAACTATACTCATTTACCAAGGTATAAAACGGAAATGTATGTATGAAAAAAGTATCTGTTTTTTGCATGTTGACTGGAAGAAACTCACTGACAATCGACGTGTTTATTAGATCCCTAGATATAATATTTAATATAGTTTTAGCACTCGCAAACACGACATTCTCCCCATTGCATTACAGCGATGGCATTCTAACCAGAAGGTAAACAGCGACCCCTTGGCGTCCATTGAGTTAAAAGGATACAATTCACTTTTCACTTATAGAAAACATTATCTGATCCAATATTTATGGCTTAAAACCAATTTCCGACAATTAGTAAATTTCTTGATTCAGAACAATTGTATCATGGATGAACAAAACTTTCAATGTGAATGGTTGATTTGAATTTCAAGGACTTTTTAAGCACCTTGTTAAATTTTTAGCTGTTTTCAAGGAATTCCAGGCCTTGACTTTCTTTTGTCAAAAAGCAAGCACTTTAAGCACTTCAAGGAAATTGTGCGAACCCTGGCCCCATCAATAACACTAAACATATAAAGGTCATACCACGGGTGTCATTCTCCACCTCGCTCCTCCAGCGATGCAGGCAGCCCTCCAGCACCCTCAGCTCATCCTCCGTGATGTGGCGCGGGGCAGGGTGCATGGGCAGGTCGTGGGGCAGCCGGGACTGGGTGAAGGGCTTGTGGAGGGGCATCCTCTGCTGCAGGGCCGTGGGGGCAGCGCTGGGGGCTGCGCTGGGAGCCTGGGCTGTGGCGGAGCCCTCCTGAGAAACCTCGTCTGTGCTGAAGCCGTTAAGGGACAGAACAAATAATTTAAATAAATAAAACTTAATTTCTAAATAAAAATGTATCCATCTATCGCTGCTTAAAACGCACCTCTTTTCCCTGGCCTTTGATCAGAGTTAGCCTGCCACCTGTACACTACGTTTTGCTGTTACTCTGGACTTTTTTAACAACATTTAACAACGTTGCTGACAGACAATATATAACAGTTTACAGACAATAAAAGAGACATGGTTGAATATAAAATCAGTCACACATCAACCATCAAGTCCAGAACACTTAGTGAAAACAATGGCAGCCTGATGAGTCTGCCTCCAGTGTATTCAGAATGGATTTAATTGCACCTAATGAGACCAACTCACAGGGTTCCCACAGACAGCAAAATGAAATTCAAGTTTCAAGTTTCAAGTTTCTTTAATAGTTGTCATACAGAAGTACAGAATACATTTATACAAAATGCTTCTTACTGTTTCGCTCCAGAGACTGTGTTAGACAAGATAAGTATGAAATAAAATAGTATAGCATGTAAAATAGAAGTAAAAATAGAGGTCACAGTGTTCAGTATAGACATGTACAATGTTCAATGCAGAATAGAAGTAACTGAGTTACCATACAATATACAATACTATGCAATGTACTAATATACAATACTATATAGTGCAGAGCAGAAATGGGATGAGGTACAATTTAGGTACAATTTACAGTAAGGTGTACGAGTTGTAGTGCAAATCCTTTACGAATAAATATAAAGTGTGGCTTTCAAGGACTTTCAAGTACTTTTCCAAGCACTATTTTTCATTTTAAAAGGATACAATTCACTTTAAATACTGTTTTTTATAGAAAAGAAATCTGATCCAATATTTATGGCTTAACACTTTCAGTGCCCACCACGTGATAACACGTGTTATCAGCCCGACGCCTGAATGCCCACCACGACAATTATCGTTTTTTATATATATTTTTTTTAATTCGCTTTTCAGGAACTAGAGACCAATGGCCCTCTTGCTACCAAGATTTTGAACGTCTAGAGGAAGAGGCAGATGAGGAGGATGTCCCTTCCTTTTTTTTTTTTTTTTTATTGATCTTTTCCCCCCTCCTTTTTCCTCCGATTTTCTCCCATCCCAATGTTAGTCGTTATGCCAATTCCCAATCCCCTTCCTGGTCGCTGCGCACTTACCCCCCACAGTCGGTCTGGGAGAGTGGAGGCTACCACGACCACGTGCTTCCTCCGACACACGTCCAGCCAATCAACCGCTTCTTTTCACCTGGCAGCGCGGATTCTCACTGAGAGGGCGTAGCGTGTGGAAGGATCACACTATCCCACTTAGATCCTATCCACGCTTAGCAGGCGCCCCGACCGAACTGTAGGAGTCGCTGTTTACAACGACCCGGACCCACCCCGCCAGCTTCTCCCACCCTCTAATACTGCCAATTGTATTAGTGTGAACGGCCAGCCAAGCTGGTGACAACCCCGGAGGTGTGAGCTGGATTCGAACAGGCGAATCCAGCCGCTCCCGGGTTGGTGACGAACGCAATCTCCATTACGCCACCTGACCGCCCTAGGAGGATGTCCCTTCTAATTAGAGGGGTAAGTTAGGCATCACTATCTCACACTGACTCATTCACTCACACACGTTTCTAACTATGTATTATATGAATGTGTCTACAGTATAGAGTGTACATGTACATGGTATGCTAGTTAGTTATTGTAATATTTTCATAATTTACAGGCCGGGGCAAAGGTCGGGGCAAAGGCCGGGGCAGAGGCCGTAGAAGCAGGTCAGCTCCTCGTGGGAGCCAGGATGAATGGAGCTCTGGCAATTTTGTGCCAACAAAGATTGCCTTCGATGCAGAGCCAGGACCACTCCAAGATGCGGCCACCATCGCATCAACATTTACATTTACATTTAGTCATTTAGCTGACGCTTTTATCCAAAGCGACTTACAAGTTCTGTACGACAAGACAGCAAGAAGGGTACAACTCTATCAGCTGAGTAACAATGTTCATCAAGTGTTGCGTGTTACAGTGTAGGTTAGTTTATTAGGACAAGTGCATGACAGTAAGGTTAGTCAGGGTTAGATTTTTTATTTTTATTTTTATTTTTTTTCATTTCAGATAATGGTTGAAGAAGTGAGTCTTTAGTCGACGGCGAAAGATTGGACGGGATTCGGCTGTCCTAACTGGGATGGGTAGTTCATTCCACCATTGTGGGGCAAGGACTGAGAATAGGCGGCTTCTCTTTGATGACCCTCCGGGAGCTTGGATAGGAGTAGGTCTGAGGCGGCCAGAAGATGCAGAGCGTAGGGGTCTTGAGGGTGTGTAGTTAGAGACCATTGACCGGAGGTAGGCGGGAGCGGTTCCCTTTGCTGCACGGTATGCTAGGTCGAGGGCCTTGAAGCGGATACGTGCAGCAATGGGGAGCCAGTGCAGGTCCCTAAGAAGTGGGGTGACATGGGCCGACTTCGGTAGGTTTGATATCAGGCGGGCCGCTGCGTTTTGAATGAGTTGAAGAGGCTTGGTGGCAGTGGCCGGGAGGCCAGCTAGCAGTGCGTTGCAGTAGTCGAGGCGGGAGATGACTGTTGATTGGATGAGGAGTTGGGTGGCTTCTTTTGTCAGGAAGGGGCGTATCCTTCTGACGTTGCTCAGGAGGAATCAGCAGGTTCTGGTTGTCGCTGCGATGTGAGCAGAGAAGTTCAACTGGTCGTCGAGGACAACACCGAGGTTCTTGGCGGTCGGGGACGCGGTCACAGCTGCATTCTCGACTGTGATGGAGAGGTCGGTCAGGGGGGAGGATTTGGCCGGCAGGTGGAGCAATTCTGTTTTGCTTAGGTTCAGTTTGAGGTGGTTGGTCGTCATCCAGGCGGAGATGTCGGACAGACAGGCCGAGATCCGCTCAGAGACGTGGATATCTGAGGGAGGGAAGGAGAGGAAGAGTTGAGTATCATCGGCATAACAATGATATGAGAGGCCATGAGACGTGATAATGTTACCCAGTGATTTAGTGTAGAGGGAGAAGAGAAGGGGTCCTAGGACCGAGCCCTGGGGGACACCCGTCCGGAGGGGGCGGGTGGCCGACAGAGTCCCTCTCCATGACACTTGGTAGGAGCGGTCGTTGAGGTATGATGTCAGCCATGTCAGCGCAGATCCAGCCACTCCCATTCCTGCGAGGGCCGCGAGGAGGATCTGATGGTTGACTGTGTCGAAGGCTGCAGATAGATCTAGGAGAATCAGGACAGAGGAGAGGCCTTTCGCTTTTGCTAAGTGAAGTGCCTCTGTGGAATGGCCAGTCCGGAAGCCAGACTGATTGGGGTCTAGGAGGTCATTCTGTAAGAGATAAGCAGTAAGTTGGTTGGATACAGCACGTTCAAGTGTTTTAGAAAGAAAGGAGAGAAGAGAGACAGGACGATAGTTGGCTATGACGGTGGGGTTCAGGGTTGGTTTTTTTATGAGGGGCGTGACTCTGGCTTGTTTTAGGGAGGTGGGGACCACCCCCGAGTTGAGTGAGGAGTTGATGGTTGCAGTTAGGAATGGGAGGATGTCCGGTGCTATGGTCTGGAGGAGTGGGGAGGGTAGCCGGTCCAGCTGGCATGTAGTCGGACGGTTCGACGTTACTAGTGTCAGGGTCTCGGCTTCTGTAATGGGAGAGAAAGATGACAGAGTGAAGGATGAGGTTCTCGATTCAGCGTTTGGAATGGGTGGGGGTTGGGAGAAGGAGCTGCGGATGTTCTCCACTTTTTCCTCAAAGAAGATCGCAAAGTCTTCGGCAGAAAAAGATGAGGGAGGAGGGGGTGGGGGGGGAGTGAGGAGGGAGGACATGGTAGCATGCAGTTTGCGAAGATTCTTGGCAGAGGCCTCGATCCTATGGTGAAAGAAAGCCCCCTTGCCTTTCTGCGTCTGTTCCTCACAGACGAACTCATGGGTAACATTGTACAGCAAACTAACTTGTACGCCCAACAGACAATGACCCTCATTGATCCCGACCGGGTGAGTAACAGGCTACGAAGGTGGAAGCCTGTCACCGTTGCAGAGTTATGGAAGTTCTTGGGAATACTCTTCCTGACGGGGATCGATCACAAGCCATCACTGTATATGTACTGGTCAACTGTAAAATATTTCTATTGCCCCCATTTTTCAAACACAATGTCACGCAACAGATATCAGCTAATTTGGAGGTTCCTACATTTAAGTGACAACCAGACTATAGACATTGCTGATAAACTTTACAAAGTGCGCCCAGTCCTAGACTACCTTGTGAACCGATTCCAGGAGCTCTATCAGCCCAGCCAGGATATTAGCATAGATGAGGGGATGCTGGCCTAGCGTGGACGCTTAGTGTTCAAAGTATATAACCCCCTGAAGCCCACGAAATATGGCATCAAGTCATATGTGCTCTGTGAATCTCGCACTGGTTACTGCTTTGCACTGCAGCCATATTGTGGGAACCCAGGGAACCTCAAGGACACGGTCGTGGCGCTCCTAGGACGTTTGGCAGATTGTGGCTATCGATTGTTCATGGATAATTTGTACAACTCAATGGCCCTGTCTGACATACTCCTACAGTTGAGGACCCACGTCTGCGGTACCTTGAGGAAGAACCGTGGAGAACCGGAGCAGCTAAAGCAGCTAACCAATGCTGACCTTGCGGTGGGCGAGACCATGGCCCTGCACAACAAATGGGTCATGGTTCTCGCCTGGAGAGACAAGAGGATTGTCAAAATGATCAGCAGCTTTCACCAGGGCACTCTAGTGGAAACACGCGTCTGGCGGAAAGGTGCAAGTGAGAGGGAAAAGGTAATGAAGCCGGACTGCGTGCTTGCATATAATTTGTCGATGAACGGAGTGGACAAGTTGGATCAACATATCGCAAACTATCCTTTCATTAGGAAGACTGCAAAGTGGACCAAGAAGTTCGTAGTCTATTTGATTCAAATAGCCATGGCCAATGCCTTTGTTCTGTACAGAGCCAGACACCCAACAGGACCCTGCAAGACACTCATGCAGTTCCAAATCGGTGTAATCGCTGACTTGAGTGATGAGGCAGAGGCAGGTCACAAAGTGGCAGGTGTAGCATGTGCCGGTGAGGCAGACGAGGAAGATGAGGCAGATGAGGAAGATGAGGCAGATGAGGCAGATGCAGGTGCCGCAGGTGGGAGGGAGTGTGATCCCAAGGCCCCAAGGACAGATCCGCAGTGCAGGTTGGATGGCAACATAAAAGCACATACTATGCTGAAGTACGCATGTTGTGAAGGGCCAGATTAAACCGAATATATATATTTATTTATATATATATATTTAATTGTATTTGTATATTCTCTAATATTCCCTGATATCCCTTGTATATTCCTTGTACAATATGCATTGAATATCCATTCTAGCCTACTGAACATCCCATAATAGTCTCCATTCTACTATTGGTCGAGACCTTGGTGCCAGGCTGCCATACCCCCCAGACCCAGTTCAAACGTACCGCTCAACATGTACGAACAAGTCCTAGTTCCGCGTAGGAATCTGGCTACCGCACCACTAATGGTACTATTTGTTCATAGTGCGTATATATACTGCGCTACTAAAGTAGGACTTCCCTTTTTAGTCCAGTTTCTTACCCTCCAATAGAGTGACAGACGTAAAGCCTCCCCGTGACGCGACGTGTGGGAGTAAGGCCAAGTTCGGCCTACCATCGGTATTGAGACATCGTGTATATTAATATGTGAATAGTCATATTTGGCACTATATCGTCGAGTTGGACGTAGTCTATTAAGCTAATAATAGTCTATTCATATGTAGTGCTTCGTGCGGTCAGAATACTATCGTAGTCAGTACCCCCATCGTTTCGGGTAGAACTGGCTGCTTATCCAGGGTGGCCGACCCCATGTGAGGCTGCACCCGAGGAGCCCCAGAGCCGACGAGCGAGTGGACCTGCATACCGGATTATTCTACCGACGACAGCCCGCCTTCCCAGGCACGGATTATGCTTTGTATACAGTGATTATTCTATGGATAAAGACCAACACTGCCGTGTGTTGGAAAACCCCCCCCCCCCGGAGAGGACGACAGGTGAGGAGACGCTCTACACGACGAGGTCGCTTCACGTCTCTCCATCGTGGACCGGAGGAAGCTGGCCCACAGAGAGTCCAACTGCTTTCATCTGTGGATCGAGGATCGCTGAGGCACCGAGCCGCACAACCGTGGGTTCTCCCAGGATACCCTCGGCCAGACGGATACAGCCAGACTCTACCCCCCCCCCCTTCTCCAGTTGTCTTACAAGCGACCGGAATTCCCCCCTAGTGTATCCAGTTCTATAATCATTAAAGTATCATTGCTATTATTCCTTAAATATTCCAGGTTGTATATTTACCGCCTGCGCCACCAGAGATTGGACGTTCTCTATTGATATACCAACGAATACTCATTTGCCATAAAAGTGCATCCTATTTCAAATCATAAATGTAATTAAGTGATTGCTCTACATACCTTTTGCTATGTATTAATTATTATTAAACGCAGACTTTCGACTTGGTACATTTGTGTTGGATCGTTTCATCTACGTGGGAGTGTTTACCATAATTATTTATGCCTAGTACTGGGTGGCCAGAGTCTAAAGTACAAGAGGTAGTGGTAGTAAGTATCATATCTAACAATACAGTCAGGGAATTGTACCCCTCAGTTACAATTGGTCCTTCGAGCCGGATGGTAATTAGTGTAATATTAATATAGTGTTATTAATATTGAAATGGCCTATGATGAACACTCCACGAAACGATCCTCCTAACCAACGCCCGCAGCGCGAACGACGGCTCCCTCAGTACTTAGAGGCTTACGCTGTCAGTCAACAACCTAGTCTTCTACTAACAGTAAACGCGGTAAAACTAGAAAGTAAAAGTATGTCTAACCCCAACGCCCAGACTACCCCGACCATAGAGGCCCCTACGGGTTCTAATGTAACTGACCAAGCTCACGGTGGGGACCAGTGGGAACCAGACATGACTTCACACCCCGCCAGTACTGAAGAAGTAGTCCCCGATGAGTCCCGGGAGGAATACAACGCTACCGAGAGAGAACTCGGCACGGAAGAAGACGGGGAGAGCACCGTGGAGATAGAGCTCCAAGGCTCCGCAAGGAGTACCCCGAGGGAAGGCTCCCCTATACAACCGCCTTCTCCCAGCGAGGCAGAGAGGACCCTACAGCAGGCCTTCCTCATCAGCCTGAACGCCGCTGCTGAACGCGACCGACTGCAGATCCAGCAGCGGAGCGAAGAAGAGCATATACGTCTAGAAATAAGACGCATTCAGATGGAAGAGAATGTGGCCCGAGACCGAGCAGACAACCAGCGAGCAGCTGCTGGTGCTCTACGGGACGCAGAGCGCGACTGACAGCAAGCGCAACTAATAGAACAGCTGATCAGACGGACAACACCCTCTCCCTCCGCCAGAGGCTCCAGGAACTCGTCTAGACACACCTCCAGGGCGGCATCCCCTAGCCGAGTAAACAACCCTGAACTTGACCAACAGACGAGGTCTATACCCCCCACAGACCACCTCCCCCCACCGGTCCAAGCGAGACCTAGCAACCGGGAAGGAGCAGCATATCCTGTGGAGAGGCTAAACCAGAGACTACAAGCACTGGATGACCTAACTGAAGACGAAGAGGAAGAGGAGGAGAACCGCGCCCGACGACAGCACAGTACTCTACCGGACCAGGAGGTCCGGTACAGCCCAGGCTATACTCCCGCGGAGCTGCGCTACAGACCCCCGACTCTATACACGGGTGAGCACGACGCACGACCCGCACCGAGGAACAGCACCTGGACAAGCGGGCCATGGTACACTGCCGGTACCAGCCCATACCAAGGAGCGGGAGGAGACTCGCCTAGGAGGCCTCTCCCCCAACGCTCGCCGATGTATCCACAGTCAGCGTCATACAATGGCACGCCTATGGTACCCGACTTCACCCAAGAGAACCGGGCCCAGTATACAGAACTCCGCATGTGTCTGGAGACCATGTTGGTGGATGTATTGGATGAACGCCATAAATACGACTTCCACCACCCCATACACAGCAGCGCTGGTAGCATTGGACCAGAGGTATGGGCGCATATGGGATTACGTGATCCAGGAGATCCGACACATCGACCGCTTACCCCCAGCAATAGACAATCGAGCACTGGACGACCTGTCCATCAGAGTGCAGTCCCTGGTAGGGATGTTGGGAGCGCAGAGAGAGAAGGGGAGGCATGAACTTTACGCCAACTCAAATGTGGAAAGGATCTTGGAGAAGCTGCCGCCCGCTCGACAGGAGCGTTTTAGGCGGCAGAGAGACCACCGAGACCCGAATGGCCCCGAACCGAACCTCCTCGATCTAGCAGACTTCCTGGCGAGAGAAGTCAGCAGCCTACGGCTAGATACATTCGGACGGAGCACCCCTGGCTCCAGAGAAGGAACCAGACGACTAAATGATGGAAGAAGATCGGTGACTGTGATGCACCAATCGGAGTCAGTACCGAGCAGCAGGAGCCACAGTACCCCCTCCAGAACGGAGAAGTGGAAGATAGTGTGCCCCTACTGTGAGAAAGAACACTGGCTAGCGCAATGTGACTCCTTCCCCAAGCTGAACGCGGAGGAAGCAAGTCAATGGATAAAGTCCAACAAGCGCTGTTTTCGCTGTGCGCGCTCACACATGGCAGCCGAATGCCGCTTAAAGAAAAGGTGCACCAAGTGCGATGGAGCCCATCTGGACATACTTCACGACAGTAACAGACGGCGCCCTTCACCCGCACCATCCAGCAGCAAAGCGAGCGTCATGTACATCGATCCCGCCAGCAGCAGTGGAGCCCGAGTACTCCTAAAAGTAGTGCGTGTGACACTAAGCTACCAGAATAAAGTCCTGGACACTTACGCCGTCCTCGATGACGGGTCAGAGAAGACCCTTCTGCTCGCCTCCGCTGCGGCCCAGCTAGGGCTGCGGGGAAGCGAAACCCAAATGACAATTCGGACAATAAGACGAGATTTGAAGACGATAAAGGGCGAGAATGTCTCATTCTCTATCGCAGCAAGCGGCCAGCCTGAGCGACGGTACCAGATTACAGACGCTTTCACCAGCCAAGAAATAGGACTGTCGCGGTACACATACCCCGTCGCCAAGCTGATGGAGAAATATGCACATCTGCGCAAGTTACCGATCCCGCTCATAGACAATGCTATGCCGACCCTGTTGATAGGCTCCGACCATGCAGACCTCATTGTCCCGATAGACCGGGTTCATACCGGACCCCGAGGCTGTCCTGCAGCAGTCGAGACCCGTTTGGGATGGACTCTCCAAGGCCCGCTCGCCAAATCTCTCAACCGAAGTACAGCCACTAGATGTCTCCACTCCCGAGTCACAGAGGGAGAAACCGGACTCCTGCAACACGTAGAGCGGCTATGGACCTTGGAACAAATGCCCTTTAAGAACGGAAAGAAAGACATTCGCTCTAAAGATGACATTTACGCCATTCACCTCCTCGAGACAGGGACCAAGAGAGTCCCGGTCAACGGCGTGTTGAGATACGCCACGCCACTCCTGCGGCGAGAAGGAATGCCTACTTTCCACGCCAAGACAGACGCCACAGAACGGTACCTGCTGAACACGGAGCGGCGCTTAGCCAAGAACCCCGCCCAAGAGAGTGTATACCGCGCCGAGATTGAGAAGCTCATCATAGCGGGACACGTCACAAAGATGGACATTAAAGAGGCTGACCAGACCACTGAATCGTGGTACGTGCCTCACCACAAGGTCCATCACAACGGTAAAGACCGCATAGTATTTAACTGCAGCTACCAGATCGGATCCCAAAATCTGAATAAAGAGTTACTGCCCGGTCCCACACTCGGCCCCTCCCTACTCGGCGTTCTACTCCGCTTCCGCCAGGAAAAGGTGGCCATCAGCGGGGACATTAAAGGAATGTTCCTGCAGGTGAGATTAGTAGAGGAGGACAAGCCCCTGTTACGGTTCCTATGGAGAGAGAAGCCAGGAGATGAGCACCCAGCCATCTACCAATGGGAAGTCCTCCCCTTCGGAACGACGTGCAGCCCCTGCTGTGATACATTTGCACTACAGAAACATGTAGCAGAGGACCCAGCAGCGGACGAAGAGGTCCGACACAGCGTAAAGAACAGCTTCTACGTAGACAACTGTCTACAAAGCCTTTCAACCCAGGAAGAAGCCGAGGCTCTCCTGATTAAACTCTGCGCCTCATTGATCAAAGGCGGCTTTGATCTCAGGCAGTGGGCCAGCAGCGATCCGCAAGTACTGCGCAGCCTCTCCTCCGAGGACAAGGCAGCCAGCAGCGAGACCTGGATGGCTACAATCCCGGGAGAAGCCCATGAGATGACCCTGGGATTGGTGTGGCGATTCAAAACAGATTCGCTTCACTACAGACACAAGCCCCTGACTACGGAGCAGGGAAGGCCGGCGGCGGCGCCGACCACCAGACGGAGTGTGTACACAACACTCGCCCGACAATATGACCCGCTAGGATGTATTCTACCGTACACCACCAGGGCAAAAATGATTGTACGAGCATTGTGGGACAAGGACCAGGGCTGGGACGACCCCATTCCCGCACACCTTGCATCCACCTGGAGAGAGTGGGAGATGGAGCTCCACTCACTCCCAGGCGTTAACATGCGCCGAAGCTACTTCCCACCCACGGTGAGGCCAGAGACATGTAAAATGGACTTACACGTCTTCAGTGACGCCTCAGAGGTCGCATACGGATCAGTAGCCTACTTGCGGGCCCAAGAAGAGGGGGGAGAGATCTACACAGCATTTGTCCTCGCCCGCTCGGGAATAGCCCCACGCAAGCAACAATCTATCCCACGTCTAGAGCTCTGCGCAGCCCTAGCCGGAGCGCACCTAGCCACGCTCATCCAACGTGAGCTCACCATACCGGTGTCTAGAACAATCCTGTGGTCAGATTCCACGACAGTACTCGCCCGGATCAAATCGGACTCATGCAAGTACAAAGTCTTCGTGGGAGTCAGAGTCACCGAGATTCAAGACTTAACCGAAGAGTTAACCGGAGAAACAGAGTGGCGCTACGTTGATACAAAACAGAACCCAGCTGACGTCATCACCCGGGGAATGCCCCTAGATGACCTCACGCGTCGCAATGTCTACAGTGACGGCCCAGCATTCCTAAAGCTCCCGGAAGGAGAGTGGCCCACGCCTATCCCGAGGGAAGCAAGTCAAGAGGAGGCTGAGAATAAGAAACCTATGTTCTGTGGATTGAGCACTGTTATCTCCGCAGACCCCAACATAGATGATTGCACTACCATAGAGAGTGCACAACAAAGGACAAACTTCAAAGGCGGCGAAAGAGAGCTGAGAGAGAGCTTCCAAGCTATGGGCCCAGAACTTAAGACCCACCTCGCTCCAGCACAGATTGACTTCCAATTCAACCCCCCAAACGCACCCCACTTCGGTGGTACTTGGGAACGGGAAGTGCGTTCCATAAAGACAGCCCTGTACGCAGTACTTGGGGCCCAGACTGTGGCGGAAGAAGTCCTAATGACAGTCCTCACGGAGATTGAGGGAGTATTGAACTCTAAGCCCCTCGGCTACGTCTCCAGCGATGTGGCGGATATCGACCCAGTTACCCCCAACACACTCCTGATGGGGCGGCTAGATCCCGCGTTACCCCAGACAATGTACTGGCCTGAAGAAGCGAACGGCCGACGAATGTGGAGGTACAGCCAAGTATTAGCCGACAAGTTTTGGAGCAGTTTCCTACTGCACTACCTACCGTCTCTACAGACCCGCCAGAAGTGGGTAAAGGAGAGAGACAATTTGACAGAAGGAACAGTCGTCATGATTATTGATCAATCACTGCCCAGAGCTATGTGGCCGGCCGGCCGCGTAAGCAAAGTGATCACCGGTGCCGACGGCAAGGTCCGAGCAGCTGAAGTGCTTGTCCAGGGTCGCACTTACACCCGTCCCGTGGCGAGGCTCATAGAACTGCCCCGACTCCCAGACACAATCGATGATGACCATGACCCTATAACCCTATGACTTTGTGAAGTTGACTGACCCCTACAGCAAACCCTTATGTGTAAATAGACAACGCGATTAATCTGTCTCTGCTTAACTGATTAGGTCTGGGACCAATCAGGGGGTGGCTGTTGTGAAGGGCCAGATTAAACCGAATATATATATTTATTTATATATATATATTTAATTGTATTTGTATATTCTCTAATATTCCCTGATATCCCTTGTATATTCCTTGTACAATATGCATTGAATATCCATTCTAGCCTACTGAACATCCCATAATAGTCTCCATTCTACTATTGGTCGAGACCTTGGTGCCAGGCTGCCATACCCCCCAGACCCAGTTCAAACGTACCGCTCAACATGTACGAACAAGTCCTAGTTCCGCGTAGGAATCTGGCTACCGCACCACTAATGGTACTATTTGTTCATAGTGCGTATATATACTGCGCTACTAAAGTAGGACTTCCCTTTTTAGTCCAGTTTCTTACCCTCCAATAGAGTGACAGACGTAAAGCCTCCCCGCGACGCCACGTGTGGGAGTAAGGCCAAGTTCGGCCTACCATCGGTATTGAGACATCGTGTATATTAATATGTGAATAGTCATATTTGGCACTATATCGTCGAGTTGGACGTAGTCTATTAAGCTAATAATAGTCTATTCATATGTAGTGCTTCGTGCGGTCAGAATACTATCGTAGTCAGTACCCCCATCGTTTCGGGTAGAACTGGCTGCTTATCCAGGGTGGCCGACCCCATGTGAGGCTGCACCCGAGGAGCCCCAGAGCCGACGAGCGAGTGGACCTGCATACCGGATTATTCTACCGACGACAGCCCGCCTTCCCAGGCACGGATTATGCTTTGTATACAGTGATTATTCTATGGATAAAGACCAACACTGCCGTGTGTTGGAAACCCCCCCCCCCGGAGAGGACGACAGGTGAGGAGACGCTCTACACGACGAGGTCGCTTCACGTCTCTCCATCGTGGACCGGAGGAAGCCGGCCCACAGAGAGTCCAACTGCTTTCATCTGTGGATCGAGGATCGCTGAGGCACCGAGCCGCACAACCGTGGGTTCTCCCAGGATACCCTCGGCCAGACGGATACAGCCAGACTCTACCCCCCCCCCTTCTCCAGTTGTCTTACAAGCGACCGGAATTCCCCCCTAGTGTATCCAGTTCTATAATCATTAAAGTATCATTGCTATTATTCCTTAAATATTCCAGGTTGTATATTTACCGCCTGCGCCACCAGAGATTGGACGTTCTCTATTGATATACCAACGAATACTCATTTGCCATAAAAGTGCATCCTATTTCAAATCATAAATGTAATTAAGTGATTGCTCTACATACCTTTTGCTATGTATTAATTATTATTAAACGCAGACTTTCGACTTGGTACATTTGTGTTGGATCGTTTCATCTACGTGGGAGTGTTTACCATAATTATTTATGCCTAGTACTGGGTGGCCAGAGTCTAAAGTACAAGAGGTAGTGGTAGTAAGTATCATATCTAACAATACAGTCAGGGAATTGTACCCCTCAGTTACAACGCACCCACCCCAAAGAAGAAGCATCCCATGAGAGTGTGCCGGGTCTGTACGAAAAACGGCACTAGGCGGGAAACCAGATCATACTGCTCAAAGTGTGGAGTCCCCCTGCATCAAGAGTGTTTCACACTCTACCACACAAAGAGAGATTATGCTAGCTGAGCATTATCTCTAGCATAATCTCTCTTTGTGTGCTAGAGTGGAAACACTCCATGAAATATATATATATATGGATGGATGCGTACTTCCCTGTAGTATGTGTTATGATATCCGAGTGTATACATTTACATTTAGTCATTTAGCTGACGCTTTTATCCAAAGCGACTTACAAGTTCTGTACGACAAGTCATCAGGAAGGGCACAACTCTATCAGCTGAGTAACAATGTTTGTCTGAGGCGGCCAGAAGATGCAGAGCGTAGGGCTCTTGAGGGTGTATAGTGTATAGTGTCTTGTAAATAGTGTAAGTATTTCACAATATAGGTATTACTGGTTGTACAGAACAAAGGTGTTGGCACATGGATATATTTGGAACACTATTCTTGGTCCACTTTCAGAGTAGCAATGTTGGTCTCACTTGTCAATGCCGTTCATCAGTGTCCTGGTGTTAGCTGCTGATCATTTTCAGAGTACATATGGCTCACTTTACTAACTAACACACTTTACATGTACATATGTGTTCTGATGCACAAACACAATGGTTATCGGCCATTTTGCCAGGTCGAAACTAATGCACTTGAATACATTTACTGTGAATGTTCTAAATGCACAAACTGGTTATCTGCCATTTTGTCAGGTCAAAACTAACATACTTTACATGTAAATATGTGCATCTGCCATTTTGCCAGGTCGAACCTAATGCACTTGAATACATTTACTGTGAATGTTCTAAATGCACAAACTGGTTATCTGCCATTTTGTCAGGTCAAAACTAACATACTTTACATGTAAATATGTTCATCTGCCATTTTGCCAGGTCGAAACTAATGCACTTTACTGTGAATGTTCTAAATGCACACATTCAATGGTTATCTGTCATTGGGCTAGGTCAGTGCTTCTCAAACTTTTTCTGTCAGGCCCCCCTTTGGCGGACCAAAATATTTTGGGCCCCCCCCCCTCGCCCCAACAAAATAGTAATGAAATGGGCCATGTTTAAATTTATTGAAATAACACCAATATCGTGACCTTTCAAATTGTGCAACCACTTTACAACTGTGCAATTGTGCAACAACATAACAATACAGTCCAATACACACTCAAAGACTGTGCTTTTTAAAAAATAGAGACATCTTGTAACATTGCAATACAATTCAATTGACACTCAAGACAGCTTTTTCAAAAATAGAGACATCTTGTAACATTGCAATACAATTCAAGGACACTGCTTTAAAAAAAATAAAAATAGATAGAAAACTTTGTGAAAAAAACTTGTGAAAGAACTTTGCAATTTGTGCAAAAAAAGAGAAAATGTAAGTAAATTATGTGAGTCATCACAGCATTAGTGGCTGCAATGAGCCTGTTTTGCCTGCGCACCGTCAGAGCAAAAGCCCACACAGTTCTCCCATTTCAGTCCATGTTCTGTCAGGTAACTGTCAATCATTTTGAAGAGCTCATCAGCGGTCGCTCTGTTTTTGACATATTTGCAAAACAGCAGATCTTCACTCAGTGACTGGGAATTTACAAAGCGAACATAGGAAATAAGCAAACAGTCTTTATTGCTGTCAGTCTTTGACAAGGCAACACGCATGTCATCCTCAAGGCTCAACTTGGCCCTATATTTTGTTTTCAGAGCGGTCATGGATGAAAAGCCAGCTTCACACAGATACTGTATGTGGTGCTGAATGGTATCAACACCTCAACTGCTGCATCATGAGATACTTGGTACTCAGCACCACACTCTGAAACTAGCTCTCCAGGTGGTATCAGATGAGATTTCAAAGAGTTCTTCCAAGAGTTTGGATGGAGATGCGTCAGGAAGCTTTGTCTCAATGTTGTCTGTAAAGTTTTTTTTTATCCAGAGTAACTTGGTGATCCTTTTCTGTGTTTTATTAAATAATGATTTTCAGATTTTGAGAAATGGTATTTTCATGGAGAACAGTGCAGCTGCAACAGATAGCACTTTAGTGATAATTTTCTGTAATAAAAAAAAAAAAAAAAAAAAAACGCTAGGCCAGCATCCCCTCATCTATGCTAATATCCTGGCTGGGCTGATAGAGCTCCTGGAATCGGTTCACAAGGTAGTCTAGGACTGGGCGCACTTTGTAAAGTTTATCAGCAATGTCTATAGTCTGGTTGTCACTTAAATGTAGGAACCTCCAAAAATAAATCTCAAGGCCCCCCCTGTCATGCCTCTGCGCCCCCCCTGGGGGGCGCGCCCCCCACTTTGAGAAACACTGCGCTAGGTCAAAACTAGAGATGTTCCGATACAATTTTTTCCTTTCCGATCCGATTCCGATACCTAAGCTTTGGGTATCGGCCGATACCGATACTTATCCGATACCAGTGCATACATTAAAAAAATTAAAAAATATTATATAAATTATAAAACTTTTTTTTTTTTTTTTTTAAATACAACTACTGTTTATATACTGTTTTTTTTTTAGTAATAACTATAAAGTTTTATTCAACAACAGGTGATTGTATAGATTAGTATTAGTATCAGTAATTGAAAACTATCTCAATGAGTTCACCCACGGAAAGGTTGTTGGCACATTAGTTCCACACGGACATTATTCGTTGCTGCACTTGCTTCCACAAGAAGGCTCCGTTTAGTAGCAGATGCTCTGTTGTTGTGATTTTTGCACAATAAATATTCAACATTCTCTTTTGAGACTCCGCCTCAGACTCTTATCATTTGGCACTAAAAGCTAAACATTGTCGCCGATATGGCTGTCCGCAACATGTCATTAATTGTGTACGCGACGTGCAATTGTGCAATGACGACGTTACCGTGAGCTAGGTTAGCTAGCATCAGAGCTACCGGTATATGGAAAAACTAACGTTACTGGTGACATTGTGATTTAACTTGGAATACTCCTTTGCCAACCTGCTGTACTTTGCTTGCAGGTCTGCAGCCATTATTGTTGGATTATGAATAGCCCCAACTTTAGCCAAGGTAACGTTATGGCTAAACCTTTAACGTTAGTTAATGCTAGCTTTCAGTTAGCTGTTCAGCTAATGCTAATAACATCAGAACTCCCCGTCAACAGCGCTCTGCCGGGACGATGGCATTTTAAGAAAGTATCTGCTCTGCTGTTAAAATGGCAATTGACACTTTAATTCACGGTCGATTAAGCACACGTTTGTTTTATAATGCTCACTCAGCGAGTAGGGTATATCTACAGAGCCCAACGTCCGCAGTGTTGCTGATAAATTACGTCATATGGTATCGGAGCGCAACATACCGATACCGATACCAGCATTTTAGGCAGTATCGGCGGCACTCTAGTCAAAACGAATGCACTTTACATGGTGCACCCAATGGTGCTTTATCTGAAGTGAAGACATCTTTTCCACTTCAAGTGTCAAGTGTTTATATACAGAATACATTATTATGCAATGCTTTTTTATAACGTGTGTGCCGAGTATGGGTTGAACACATGGTGCACTTGCTAAATGTAATGCACACAACTAACAGTACATGAATGGTTATATATTGTATGTCGTTTTTGCTAATTTATATATTGTATATATTTCCAGGTCAAAACGAATGCTCTTTACATGTGAGTTCTGAGGCACAAACTCAATGGCGTTTTATCTGAAGTGAAGACATCTTTTCCACTGCATCAAGTGTCAAGTGTTTATTATATACAGAATACATTATATAATTCAATGCTTTTTTATAACTTGTGTGCCGAGTGAACCTATGGTGCACTTGCTAAATGTAATGCACACAAGCTAACAGTACATGAATGGTTATATATTGTATGTCGTTTTTGCTCATTTATATATTGTGTGTATATATATATATATATATATATATATATATATATATATATATATATATATATTTCCAGGTCAAAACGAATGTTGTTTACATGCGTGTTCTGAGGCACAAACTCAATGACGTTTTATCTGAAGTAAATACATTTCCAAGTGTCAAGTGTTTATTATATACAGAATACAATGCAATGCTTTTTTATAACTTGTGTGTCTTAGATTAGAATATACAGAATACATTATAATGCAATGCAAAAATAAGATAAGATATTCCTTTATTGATCCCCTTGGGGAAATTCAGGCATCATAGCAGCATAGGAAAGGGGGGGGGGGTACAGGTAGTGTCAGAATACCTGTCGGACGACTACACCATGATACGCAGGTAAATTCATCACAAACAGCTGAGTATGGGTTATATATTGTATACTGTCAAAAATGTTGTTGTAGTTGTCGTAGTTGTTAGGGTCAAATCGTAATTTAGGTAGTTTCTGCTCATTTCTATATTGCATATAGATATTTCTATATTGTATACATTGCATATATATATATGCAATTATACAATATAGAAATGAGCAAATAACGACAACCACCTATTGTTTATGATTTATGAAATGCAGTAAAGCTTATATGGACATTTTGGTAAATGGCTGCTTTTTATATAGATATTTTGATTTATGTTGAATATGCCTATATATAGTATTGCTATGTAGCCCCTTTCGTGACTGCGTGTAGCCTGGGGCTGTACCGCAGTCACTCTCACGTAGACCGCAACCAGTGTCATAATAAGGTACCAAGCGTGGACGGGGGGCTCGCAGTGGGTCAAAAATATATCAGATATGAATTTCAAAGATACCCAGCGTACAAAAGTGGTACTCACAGAGCGAGCCGTGTATTTCCGTCTGTAATGCCTGGACCTGGCAGCGAAATGCCTGGTGCGCATGCGCGGTGACCCCAATGGCGGAAATACGCGGTTCGCTCTGTGAGAACCACTCGTGGAATAACAATGTTTTAAACTGTTTATTAGCAACTCCGAGCTTCCAGACCACACTGTAAAGATGTGTTAAACCCATATTGTACGCTGGGTATCTTTGAAATTCATATCTGATATATTTTTGACCCACCGCAAGCCCCTCGTCCACGTTTGGTACCTTATTATGACACTGGTTGCGGTCTACGTGAGAGTGACTGCGGTACAGCCCCAGGCTACACGCAGTCACGAAAGGGGCTAATTGCTATGTTGAGATATGTATGCAGTAAGTGTGTGACATTGAGGCTATATATATATACAGTAATTGTAAAAATAAATATAGGCATACAACGTAATCGATAAAAATATCCCTATATAATATCGGTTGCATTTAATGAATGATAAACAACACTATGTGGTGTGTGTACAGTGTGTGAAATTATGCACTTGGAATAGTGTGTTTATGATTTATGAAATACAGTAAATCTTATGGACATTTTGGTAAATGGCTGCTTTTTATATAGATATTTTGATTTACGTTGAATATGCCTATATATAGTATTGCTATGTTGAGATATGTATGCAGTAAGTTTGTGACATTGAGGCTATATATATACAGTAATTGTAAAAATAAATAGGCATACAACATAATCGATAACAATATCCCTATATAATATCTGTTGCATTTCATGAATGATAAACAACACTATGTGGTGTGTGTACAGTGTGTGAAATTATGCACTTGGAATAGTGTGTCTCAGACGAGAAAATATGATTTGCGCTCCCCGCAGAAAACCCTTCATATCTCCGCTTCCAGGAAATCCGCTTCGATTTCGGCTAGTGTTTACCTTTTTTGGCGTGGAATTGTGAACGAACGACGGCATGTATAAACAAACGGCTTTTGGCGTATTGTACAGCAACTCGTCTTTTGTCAAATGAGCCCAACCATTTCCACATAGCTAAAATATAGAAAGCGCTCCGCGGAAATCATGAAATATCGCTAAATGCCGGCACTCAAGGGGGTAATTACGGCACCCCCTGGTGGATCTGAAAGTGTTAAAACCAATTTCCGACAATTAGTTACACTTTGATTCAGAACAATTTGATCATGGATGAACACAACTTTCAATGTGAATGGTTGATTTGAATTTCAATTACTTTTTAAGCACCTTGTTAAAAATTTTGCTGTTTAAGGAATTCCAAGACTTGATTTTTTTGGTAAAAAATCGAGCACTTTAAGCACTTCAAGGACCTTGTGCGAACCGAACCCTGAACTCATCAAATCATTCTGAAGTAGATTTGAAGCAGAGGGAGCAACATACATTAACACATTGGGTGCCAATGACGAGAAATCTCGTTATTTAATCGTTATTTCTTTTATTAGCGGTATCCATTCATTTTTCATCCATCCAGCCTCACGTTATCATTGGGACTGGCTCTGACCTCGAAAAGGGCAAATACTGCCCCCTATCGTCTCCCAGATGGTATTGCGATCGATATTTGGAATGGCGATCAGGAATTGGAATAATCTTTTTGCAGAACATCTGAACTGAGGTAAGGAATCTATTTTACCAGTATTGGGTTAATCAGAGTTTTTTTCACAGCGTTCACAATATGTCCCCTATGTGTGTATGTGTGTATATGATGTTAGCGCTGACCAGGTCATGGATAATCGATTTTTCAGCCCGCTTCTCTAGCGTGCATAAGTGCACATATACTATCGATAATCTAGCGTTTATTTGAAAACGATTCATAAATACGTGTTTTGTGTATTCCACTAAAGAGCTATTATCGTGGATTTTTCTGGAATCACTAGAAATCTTCAAAACTATACTCGTATTCAAAACGGTATAAAACGGAAATGTACTGATGAAAAAACTATCCGTTTCGTACATGTTGACTGCAAGCAAGTCATTGATAAGCGACGGGCGTATTAGACACACATCATTTAAGATATAGTTCATGCGTTCGCAAATGTGCTCGCCCTCTCATTGATTAGAGTGGTGGCATCCAAGCGATAAATCGTGCTGGCAACCAAAGTGTTAAAAGCAGGGGTGTAAGAAGTACCCAGAAATTATACTTAAGAGTGAAAGTATGGGTACCGTCTCAAAATCATACTCAAGTCAAAGTCTGAGTATTTGGCTAAAAACACACTTGAGTCAAAGTAAAAAAGTTTCTACTTTTAAATATACTTAAGTACTAACAAGTTAAAGTAAAAAAAAAAAGTCTGACTGTCTATTCTTCTGATAGCAGGTGTTTAATCAAAGATCCCCGCTTTCTAGTCTTGCACAAGGACCAATCAGCATGGGTATGGATTGGGCGGGTTCATTTTCCATTGATGGGGATTTGATTGGCTGTTTTTAAATAAAGTGCGGCCACAGGATTAATAGCATTAACATTAGTTCGGCCAGAGAAAGAAATATACTAATTGTTGGACCTGTGAGATTTGTACTTTGTAGGTCGGCATTTTAAATGTAAATGACAAATGGCTGCTTTTTTACATAGCGCTTTTTTACATCAATTTGTTACTCACATTTTTACCCATTCACTCACACATTCACACACCGACAGCGGTGGCAACCATGCAAGGTGCCAACCTGCTCATCGGGAGCAATTAGGAGTTAAGTGTCTTGCTCAAGGACACATCGACACGCTGCCCGGGAGGAGCGGGAATCGAACCGGGAACCTCCGGATTGCCAGACAACTGCTCTACCTCTCGAGCCACTGTCGCCCCAAATGTAAGAAGTAAAATGTATGTTTTTTTTCTCTGAAATGTAATTGAGTAAAAGTACAAGTATACAAACTAGTAATAATACTTGAGTAAAGTACAAATACCCAAAAACAGTACTTAAGTATTGTAACGAAGTATTGTAACACCCTTGATTAAAAGCCCCTTTCCCCAATTCAGTACAGCAGGGATCGGCAATAGGCGGCCCGCGGGCCGACATTGGCCCGCCAGCAATAATTTCTGGCCCGTCAGATTATTTTGAGAATATGATATTTATTTTACGCGCGGGAAATATTCACTCGGGACGCCAGGGTGTCTTTTATTGTGAAGCTGTATCTATCTACCGGTAGTCATCAAAAGCATGTCTGTCACTATAGCCAATTGAAATGCTAGAAATGGTCACGTGGACTGGGAGAACCAATGGAATAGTCCCACCGGGCCACGTGTATATTTCCCTAACGCACTTTCACTTCCGCGTTCGAGATGGAGCGAGTAACAAAATGTGTTAAAAAAACAAAAATAAACATCTTTGGATAGCTTCTTATATAAAGCTTCTTTTAATAAACAGGAGCCATACTTAAAATACGGGTTTATCGCAACAGGTCGGTGATTCTTGCGTGCCGAGCCGACGTCCTCTCTGCATAATATGTGGCGACAACAACAACAACAACGAGGAAATTATGACAACTGTGTTCAAGTTGGCAGATAAAGTAGCTGCATTCAACGCCAATCTGGAATTGGAGGGCGGCGAGTGGATATGTGACATGTTTCAAACATTAGCAGGGATTTTGGAGGACTTAACAACAAACAAGGTATGGTGAGTCGTGTTTTCATGCATTCTGTCTTCTGATCTGTTCATCACGCGCCGCGGTGATCTGCAACAGCTGATCTGCTGTTCATGAATGAATGAATGAAAACTTTATTTAACAGATTGCAGAATGGGTACAATACAGTACGGCGCAATACACACAATTGTTAAGGGGGTGCAGACCAGAGAAAAATGTTTGTCTTTTTTCACTATATTAAATTAGCCATTGTTTTTGATCCTGGCCCGCCAAGCAATGGCGTGGGGAAAATCTGGCCCGTGGCCAAACCTAATTGCCGACCCCTGCAGTACAGGCTTTAGGGACTGGTAGCGAGAGAAATCCTTAATTTCCCCCCCATTACCTACTTCCTCCATCTATGACTCACACACCGATGGCGGAGGCAACCATGCAAGGTGCCGATCTGCTCATCAGGAGCAATTAGGGGTTAAGTGTCTTGCTCAAGGATAGTTTTGACACGGAGGAGCAGGAATCTAACTGGGAACCTTTCTATTAGACCAGTGGTTCTCAACTGGTCTAGCCTCGGGACCCAACATTTTCCTTAGTCATTAAGTCGTGACCCCAAATTTTTAACCACTATGATTTATTTCAATTTTTTTTTGCAGTAATACACAATCTTTCATGCACTGTTAAAAACATTAATAAACACAAAAAGTGCAACAAAAGTGCAACTAGGGCTAAAAACCCAATGAAATAAAATAATAATAAATAATATATGCTTCTTAGCAGATTTCTTAGCTTAACATAACAAGTTTGGGGGAACTGCGGTTGCAACAAAAGTGCAGCTAGGGCTAAAAACCCAATGAAATAAAATAAAATAATAATAATAATAATAATAATAATAATAATAATAATAATAATAATAATAATAATAATAATAATAAATAATAAATAATAAATAATATATGCTTTTTAGCAAACTTCTTAGATTAACATAACAGACCTACAGTAAATTTGGGGAAACTAATGGGATAACTGGGGTTGCAACAAAAGTGCAACTAGGGCTAAAAACACAATGAAATAAAATAATAATAATAATAAATAATATATCCTTCTTAGCAGACTTCTTAGCTTAACATCCCAGGGAACTAATGGGATAACTGGGGATGTTGTTTGCTCCTGACAAGAGTCTCAGGGCGCGTTCACACCTACCCTGTTTGGTCCACTTTAAGTGGACCATGGTCCCTTTAGATCAATAGTCCGTTTCGTTTGTACAGGTGTGAACACAAACCGAACTATTTTGAGGACCAAACAACCGAACCATGGTCCTCTTGAAAAGTTGGGACTCGGTTTGTTTCAAAGTGGACCATGGTGCGTTTGCTGTTGATGTGAACACGATCAAACTTTATATAGTACCTAATGTAGAGCAAATTAGTGACAGACGCCTAGTGGTGGCTGGCGCGCGACCCAACTTGACAGCGCCAAGTGACAGCTTGCGCGCGACCCAACTCAAATGAATGACGGGCGCGCGGACAGTCTCTCTCTTTCTTTCTCTCTCTCTCTCTCCTCTCTAGACTCGCGCTGCGCGCGGACAATCTCTCTTCCTCTCTCTCTCTACTCTAGACTCGCGCCGCGCGCGGACAGTCTCTCTCTTCCTCTCTCTCTCTCTCTCTCTCTAGTCGACTTGCGCCGTGCTCGTAATAGTATCTGTCTCATTGCGCTGTCGGCAACTGTTTACGTTTGTGAGTGCTATAGTGCAATAGATGAACGACTTGGCGACTGTATGTTCTTTGTTTACAAATTAGATCCGCACCAAAAAGGGTAGTGTGAACGCAGACCAAAATCAAACAATGTATAATTTTCACATTTGGTCCACCAGAAAGTCCGGACTATCCGCGGATAGTCCGGACTATCTGCGGACTTTCAGGTGTGAACACGCCCTCAAAGTCTGGGGTGATGGTAGACAAAGCAACTCTGAGGTCATGCTCAATGTCCAATCTGTTCCTCTGCTTTGTCTTCAGCTGGACCAGAGCTGAGAAGCCACTTTCACAAAGATAGGTAGTGCAAAAAAAAAAAGTTAAAATATATACCGTACTTTTCGGACTATAAGCCGCGGCTTTTTCCCCCATTTTTCGACCCTGCGGCTTATATAACGGTGCGGCTTATATGTGGACAAAACCCGAAAATCGAAATATTGCTTTTTTTACTGCATTGAAATGTTATTTATCTGTTACCTTATTTGCTTAATACAACTTGTAAATGAGTTAATTCTTGTTATTTGTCCGACAGTATTGTGTCCCAATGGGAGTCATTCTCTGTAGAGGTGGGAGTCATTCTCTGTAGAGGTGGGAACTTAAAGCTCAATATAAGATTGCACCACCACCCACAGAATCGAGAAAGAGCCATCAATCTGTCAATCCTTTCCGTGTCCGGGCCGGGTGAGGTTTCCCATGTTGAGTCAAATTAAGCCGCAGGCTCCACTCCTTACATATGGTAATTAAACATTAAAACACATGCGGCTTATAGTCCAGTGCGGCTTATATATGTACACATCATTCAATTTAGCTGCTGCGGTTTATAGTCAGGTGCGGCTTATAGTGCGAAAAGTACGGTATATATATATTTTTTTTTTACACACATCCGCGACCCACTCAAAATGGCCCCGTGACCCACTTTTGGGTCGTGACCCACCAGTTGAGAAACACTGTATTAAACGACGCTCTACCTCCTCAGCCACTGTTACACAAGGCTCTTGCTATTTAATTTTTACTACTGGATAAATTCCGATACAGAATCCTATATTGGTATCAATGCATTCATAGTGAAAATATTAAGTTATGCATTCGACAAAATAAACAATTTATTTGCCACTTGCCTTGTGGTGGGCGACTGTTGCCCTGTCGTGCCACCGGGGGGCGCTGATGTGTCTATGTCATCCACAGGAGAGGTGCACACTGGTTCGCTGGAGGCAAACTCCATGGCGTACTGGAGGACATCTGCCAGAGGAAACCTCTTGGGGCCTGAGCCGTAACTCACATACCTGGGGGGAAGGGAGAGGGAGAGAGCCAGAAAAGGGTGAGAGAGAGGCAGATGTAGCGGCACGGTGGTGTAGTGGTTAACACTGTCGCCTCACAGCAAGAAGGTCCAGGGTTCGATTCCCGCTTGGGGACCAGGTTTCCATGATGCCAGGTAGGGGTGGACGGTATAAACGGTATACGGTATAAACGGTATGAATTTGCTCTACGGTATGGATTTTTACTATACCGTGTAACCGGTAGGGCAGCTCTAAAATAGCAATGACGTCATGTAACCACAGCGCGACTATTTCAATCGCATTTGCCCCTAAAAATAGATCGAATTAGTCATAGATAATAGATATGTGCAAACTGGAAAAAGTTATTTAGGAGGCTTCGCGCAGTGGGCGCACTGGGCGTGTCAACACGCAATTGTCATTTCATAATAAACACATATCACCGCGGCACACAGCAAGTTTCAATTTCAGTTCCTGGCATTTTTAACCAGTGGAGAAAGGTAAGAGATCGTACCTATCGTTTTTCTTATATGAATTATTCTACGTTAATAAAACATACCTGGTGATCAACTACAGTTTGCTGTAAACATTATGATATGTGTGTAGTGTTATGATAACGACGGGAGGACGGCTGCTGCAGCAGTGGATTTGCGAAATAGCATGCAGCTGCAGAGCCGCAGAGCCAGTGGCTCTTTCAGGTCTGGTCACAGGCCCGCTCAACAGCGCCCCCCCACCAAACGGCTGAACGACCTGAAAGAGCCACTGGCTCTGCGGCTCTGCAGCTACATATGCTTCTAGCAAAATCCAGCCCTGCTGTTTGCAATGGGAGCAGCACGGAGTCTCGACTCGGGACTTATTTTATTTGGAATATAATGACTTTATACGCAAAAGTAGCCTAGTTTTAAGTTAAAATATTATAAATCTACATGCCTTGAGTATGTCATTCTTTATATAGCCTGCCTATCAGGCAAAAAAAATTATTCTAACGGAAACACTGATACCGTGATATATACCGTTACCGTCTATGCTTCAAATTATACCGTGATATAAATTTTAGACCATACCGTCCACCCCTAATGCCAGGTACCCAGGTGGGGTATCTCCCAGGCCTTTCTGTGTGGAGTTTGCATGTTCTCCCCGTGCTCGCAAGGGTTTCCCCCCCGATAAGATAAACCCAATGGAAAAACATGCACAACAACAGATCGCTAACGCTGTGGCGTCCTTGACAAAGACGGGCAGGAGCACTTGGATTGGTCCCCGGGCGCGGCCCTCGCAGACGCCTGTCTGCTCCCGGATGCCCTTGGGGGGAAGGACGACGGGATGGGTTAAGCACAGAGACTAATCTCATCGGCGATCGTACAAAGACAATGCATGCGTGTGTGTTCCGGTGTGTGTGTCAGGGTTAAAAAAAAATAAATAAAAAATCAAGGGCTTTTTTTGCCCCCCTTAATTGATTTTCGGGGGCTTTTTTTTGTATTTCGGGGGCACAACATTTTTATAATGAAAATTAACACTTTGAGTGCCGGGACCCGTCTTTAGACGTCTTTGCTGGCCATGCTAAAGTTGCCGGAGGACGCGTTACGTCGTCCTTATATCAATATTTCAAAAATCTGCGATCGGATTCATATGTCCCCTCCATGAGATCCACCAGCAGGACCCACTGAGCTCTCTGGCGGTTCAGGAGCGCCATCTGGTGGCCGATCGGCGCAATCGCCAAACAGGATGTTGAATAGAGGTTGTCATGACGACCGTAGTACTTCCGGGCGCTCGCTATAGTTCATGGGACTCTGGCTCGTCACGCTACACGGTGATCGATTGGCAATAACTCGATAAACAACATGATTTGGACGTATATACCATTATACAAGCTGGAGATGGACCGGGTAAAAATATATCCCATAATGATAAGATTTCTACTCGACGATGATCGCCCAACGGCGCGCGGAGACTGGGGTGAGTTTCAGCGTGTAACGTTACCGTCTTCGATACTAACTGCTATTATCAACATTTGACCCACATTAGATGATTGGTATAACGCTGCCCACGGAATTATAAATGCCCCCTCGCCCATCCGGTCAACATCAGATGACGTGTAGTAACTTCTAGAAGTACGTCTAGTTGGAATTTTTTATATCGCGCTGATTGCCATCAAACTGTATTTCATCATCAATATAATGCATTTGGGGCTATATATCACATTCTGGAGAAAGCTGCAGAAAGAGATGAAAACATACTTATACATTAGACCATACTTTACTATGAATATGTGAATGAAAAAGTTTAACGTTGCTACACAATGAACAATACATATAGGACTTTGAATGGGCCCTAATAATGGCAATGTAGCAATAGAATTTAAAAAGTTATAGCCCTGCAAAGAAGGGGACTTTCTCCATAGACAAATAGCGCTGGCAATCTATGGTATATCATGAATTTAACCTTAGGCAGCCAAAGTGTTAACATAAAGATTATAAAACATTGTTGACACTTTTTTTTTACAGTCTTCGTCCCTATGTTTGATAACGTAATGTTAATGTATCCATATATAGGGCTCTATGCTAATCTTTTTCCCAAGGAGCACATGTGCTCCTAAATAAAATGTTAATAAATAAAATCTAAATACAAATTTAGGAGCACACAAAGAAATTTAAGAGCACAGTGACAATTGTTCAACTAACACACACACACACACAATGTGTGACATGGCTTGGTTTCATGTTTTGAGGTACCTTCAATTATCTGTAAATAATACATACTCTATCTAAATAGATTAAATATGATTGTCCCTGTGGGCAAGTTGTGTTGTTGTCTTAGTTGATATATCTACAAATAGCAGACGATTATTTCATAATACAAGTTTTGAATGGACGTTTGGATTAAAATCATCCCGAAGACAGCACTGGAACGTTTGTGAGTATAGGCTCTGGCCAGATCTATCAATGAGATACCGATACGTTGCACGCTCAGCGCTGTGGAATGAAGGAAATGCGCATCGGGATCAGATTTGGATGTTATTCTTTGAAGTTGTGTTACAAATGGAACGGTCTTTCCCCGCTGAACACAAGTTACTTAACGTTACACAGGTCGCGCTATGCAGATGCTTAGCTTGCTAACGTTAAGATAGCAGTGTAACTTAATGTTACACTATGCATGCTTGATGAAAGCAGAGCTCTCCGTCTGTCTGCGTTCGCACCTCTCAAGTACCCTGTAACACGCAGCGGGCCCCGCCTCCCTCCCTCCTTGCAACAAACCTTGCATTCCACCCAAAAACTGAATTTCAGTCCAGTTTCTGAACTATTAACAGCGGAGCCGTTTTGTAATCTTCACTCGTCTCGCACACTGCAAGTAAATGATTTTTCCGGTTCGCACACACACATATTATTAGGGGCAAATACGAGGGAAATGCTCGCACTGTAGAGCATATATATAATTATATATATAATTAGTAAACTGTCGGGAGCTTTTCTTGCTCCCCTTAACTGATTTTCGAGGGCATTTGGTAAATTTTCGAGGGCATTTTTGCCCCAAGCCCCCGTTAATTTCTAACCCTGGTGTGTGCGCTAACCGTGTGTGCTAGCCGCTAAAACATTGAGGATAATTGCATGCCAATTAAAGACCTCTGAACAGGTCCTGCATTATTATTATATATAGCGAGAGAGAGAGAGAGAGAGAGAGAGAGAGAGAGAGAGAGAGAGAGAGAGAGAGAGGCAGAGGTAGAGAGAGAGATATGTAGAGAGAGAGAGAGGCAAAGAGGAGAGAGATATGTAGAGAGATAAAGAGATGTAGAGGAGAGAGAGAGAGAGAGATAGATGTAGAGAGAGGAGGTAGAGATAGAGAGAGCAAGAGAGAGAGAGGCAGAGGTAGAGATAGAGAACGAGAGAGCAAGAAAATGGTGAGAGGTAGAGATAGTGAGACAGAAAGAGACAGGGAGAGTATGAGACGGGATGAGAGAGAAAGAGGATGAGAGAGAAAGGGGGATTCACGTTAGATCAATCGTTGCCACATTTTGGTACCTTGAGAGCTGATAGATTAACACTTTAATTTTCCAAAAACGACTTAAGTCGTTCAGTGCCAAAAACAACTTTTCTGTCGTTTCTGGGTCGATTTTTTCGATATTTTATTCATTATCCACCCAGGGAGCCTGTTGATACCATATGGAATGAGTCTGAGGTCCCCAACGTGCAATAACGGCTGCATCCCGCTAGACGGCGGTATCGAGCACCCTTTCTAACCTTGTATCTTCCCCTGTGGGAATTTTGGGATAATAGCGTATAAAGGCAAGAAAGGCAACATCTATAGTGGAATCGATGTGTAGGGCTATAACTCAGCATTTCATGAATTACCCTAGACCGCTCTAAAACCATACTTATATTCACCACGGTATAACACTAACATATGGATGGAAAAATGTATTCTTTTTCACATATTGAACGATAGATAGGTGATGTCAAATGGGCCATAGTATTGTATCCATAGCTATAATATAGAATATAGTTATAGCTCTACAAACAAGGTGACTGATCCCTATCTATTTAGTGGTGGCGTCACAACAGACGGCTTCGTCTAATGGCTGGCACTCAAAAGTGTTAAGACCCGCCCAGTTAGAAAACAAACCCAATTTCAATGACGCGCAATTGTCATTTCATAATAGACACAGACCAGTGCGGACTAGGGCTGTCCCCGACTAAGGATTTGTATAGTCGACTTGTAGTCGACTAAATTAGCCATAATAGTCTACTATGAAAAAAAAAAAATATATATATATATATTTTTTTCCCCCAATTTGGGCTGTGGGGGTGCTTAATGTCTGAAGGAGTCGACGGAAGGCTTCTTGTTCTCTGCGGAAGCATGCAATTGGTCCACTGATGGATACATCTTGATATTTGTCTAGTCTAGTGTGTTCATTAGATGGGTGAAATCCTCTTTCAGTGCCTCTGTGCCTGTTTTCTTAGGCAGTTAGCCTCTGGTATGCGTGCCATTAGCATTAGCCACGCTTCTAGGCCTCTTTTATTTTGGAAAGAATGATAAAAAAAACGATTTACAAAAAAACAAAAAATAAAATAAAAATGTATAATTTATATATATAATATTTTTTTTTTCATTCGACTAAGAGGTTGGCAGTCGACTACGGCTCCTTTCGATCGATTAGTCGACTATTCGACTAATAGGGGTCAGCCCTAGTGCGGACCTTCAATTTTCGTTCGACAGCCCTGTGACAACTCCTCTCGTGAGTCGTGCTGTTTCTATGTGCAGTGAAAACTCCTTCCAATATTGAGGAAAAGGGAAGTGCTGAGTGGGTCTCTTTGGAGAGACCAGATGAGGTCAGAGGAAGTTGATAGTATTTACTGAGGATGGCCAGATAATGTTGACATTTAAACGTAAAAAATAATACTCATGCTACATAAAAAAGAATGGTTGTAGAGGAACGGTTTGGGAGAGGGAGGGAGGGAGGGGTTTTAGTTTGTCTGGTGTGAAATTGGGAAGTTTAGCCTTAGTTTACAGAGAGAGTGAAGTACCGAAAAAAGGTTAGATTCCCAGGTACCGGTTCCCAACCCTACTTTACTGGCTGAATCAACAGGTGTAGTACAGGGTGTAGTAGTACAGGGTGTAGTAGTACAGGGTGTAGTACAAGGTGTAGTACAGGGTGTAGTACTGTACAGGGTGTAGTAGTACAGGGTGTAGTACAGGGTGTAGTAGTACAGGGTGTAGTACAAGGTGTAGTACAAGGTGTAGTACAGGGTGTAGTAGTACAGGGTGTAATAGTACAGGGTGTTAGTAGTACAGGGTGTAGTAGTACAGGGTGTTAGTAGTACAGGGTGTAGTAGTACAGGGTGGTGTAGTACAGGGTGTAGTAGTACAGGGTGTAGTACAGGGTGTAGTACAGGGTGTAGTAGTACAGGGTGTAGTACAGGGTGTAGTAGTACAGGGTGTAGTAGTACAGGGTGCAGTAGTACAGGGTGCAGTAGTACAGGGTGTAGTAGTACAGGGTGTAGTACAGGGTGGTGTAGTACAGGGTGTAGTAGTACAGGGTGTAGTACAGGGTGTAATACAGGGTGTAGTAGTAGTACCTCTCCAGCCGCTGTTGGAGCAGAGTCAGGTGCTCCTTAAGCCTCCTGATCTCCTCCCTTTTGATTCTGGTGATATCTCTGTTCCTGTCCATGTACCTGGTAATACACACATACACCACAGCATGAGCTCAGGGTTATGTGTGCTTCATTCGTTCAATTAATTTAAAAACCAGGGTTCCCACAAACGTTGCAAAATGAAATTTAAGGACTTCAATTACTTTTCCAAGCACTATTTTCCATTTTAAAAGGGCATTTAAAAGGATACAATTCACTTTTAAATGCAGTTTTTTTATTGAAAAAATAAATCTTGATTCAGAACTATTTTATCATGGATGAAAAAAACATTCAATGCGAATGGTTGATTTTAATTTCAATTACTTTTTAAGCACCTTGTTAAAAAATAATTGGCCGTTTTCAAGGAATTCCAGGCCTTGACTTTTTTTTGGTCAAAAATCTAGCACTTTAACCCTTTCACTGCCACACAACAGCAGGTTAACCCTTTCACTGCCACACTACAGAAGGTTAACCCTTTACTATCACACTACCGACGGTAACCAAAGTCGACTATACAAATCCTTAGTCGGGGACAGGAGTAATATTTTGTGATAATGTCTGAACCAGAATTAAAACCTGATTTGGGCGCAAGAGCCTCGTAAAACCAGAGCCCCATTCATTGTCTCTGGAGCAGCCCCAGATTTGACATCCCAGTTTGTAGGATTCAGAGAGGGCTCTCTCAGATTTCTAGCTTCTAGGAGAGTGGTGCGTGTTCACAAATACAGACTCAAGTGTCCTCAACATATGTGAATTCAATTCAATTAGTTATTCCCCTTTTATCTCCACACCATAATGCCACTTTAAGATATAAAGCATGTTAACCTCAAGCCCTAGCCATATTTTCTGAAAATTTGCCTAAAAGTACATACCCAAGTAAATGGAAGATTGCTCCACTTCTACAAGGTCCATGTTGCATGTTCTTTGTATCTAGGGACATCTATGGACCTCAGGGAATGTATTCCCAGTGTCAGAAATATTGTGTCTGTTATGCCTGAGTAAATTGTAATGAACCATGGGGGATATAAATTATTATTAGTTTTTTCATCTTTGACGGTGAATAACACCATGCTAACATTGACCAAAAGTTAAACTGAGCTCTGGCTCATTCAGCACCTTCCTGAGATCAAGTGTACTAAAAATCTAAGCAAATGAACAAAGGGAAGATGATTTACAGGTTTTTTGTAGATACAGTACAGAATTTTGCCATCCAGACATATGCAATTTGAAATATGAATATAGAATATCAGGCCTATAAATGGATCGGGCCAAATCTCCTCTTTCCAATAGCAGAGTTAAATCTGGATTTTAGTACCACCAGGTGCCCATTACAGCAAAAATAGTTTTGTATAATGTCCATAGCTCCGCCTTCTTTTTCCGGATTGCGGCGCAGTTTTTTTTCTAGATGTTCACAGAAGGGTAAAGAAACAATATATGTTGTATTTTATAGCAGAGTTAAATCTGGATTTTAGTACCACCAGGTGCCCATTACAGCAAAAATAGTTTTGTATAATGTCCATAGCTCCGCCTTCTTTTTCCGGATTGCGGCGCAGTTTTTTTTCTAGACGTTCACAGAAGGGTAAAGAAACAATAGTTGTATTTTATGGCAATAACGTTGAGGTTTGTTTGACCCGTGAGATATTAACACTTTAATCGCCAAAAACACTGGGACACATGCTTATTCTGCCAAAGACGCTGGACCACGTCTTTGATATCAATATTTCAAAAATCTGTGATCGAAATCATATTTCTCCCCCGGAGACCTGAGATCTACTGTTGAGCCCCTCTCAACTCTCCAACGGTTCAAGAGCGCCATCTGGTGGCCGATCGGCGGATCGCCCAAACAGGAAGTGATGCGCCGGATGTGGTGCTCTCCCATATTTTGTCCGGGCACTCGCTATCGTTAGCGGGACTCCATCTTGATACACTGGACATCGATCGGTTGCAAATAACTCGATAAACAACATGATTTGGACGTATATACTATTATACAACCTGGAAATGGATCGCATATTTGTACATCCCATAATAGGAAAATGTTCCACGGTCATCGCCCAACGGCGCGAGGAAGCTACGGTGAGTTTCAACGTTATTTTTCAATGTGTTCGATACTAACTGCTCTAATGATCATATCACCCACACTAGATGAATCATATAACGTTGGCCAGGGAATTATAAACGACCCCCCCCCCCCCCATCCGGTCATCATCAGATCATACGTAGTAACTTCTAGAAGCATGTCCATTTGAAATTTTTTATCTCGCGCAGATTCCTATCAAACTGTATTTCATCATCAATATAATGCATTTGGAGCTATAAATCACTTTCTGGAGAAAGCTGCAGAAAACGATAAAAACATACTTTAGACCGTATTTTAGTATGAATATGTGAATGAAAAAGTATAACGTTGCTACACCCTGAGCAATAGATATAGGACGTTGAATGGGCCATAGTAATGTCAATTTAGCAATACAATTTAAAAAGTTATAGCCCTGCAAAGAAGGGGAACTTCTCCATATTAAATAGGGCTGGCGGAGGATGGTAAATTATGAATTTAAGCATGGCGATCAAAGTGTTAATACGAAAATCACATCAATATTTGGAAGAGAAAAATGGTTGTACTTCCGTTTATTATTATATTTATATTTATTTATTGCTTATTACCGTTGGCTGCGGTGGCTGGTGTGAGCTGGGGTAGTGTAGTTTTATGAAATTTAGATGTCCATCGAAAGCCCTGGGTCTCCCATTTCTTAGGACTACAATGATTTCATGAGTGCTTCTTCTCGCGTCTAAATCGTCCGTTTTCCCGTGCAATGCGCAGATATTTTTATAAGCTCATATTTCACTAATAACACTTAAAATTAGGGCTGGGCGATTCTTGCTCAAATGTGAATCACGATTTTTCTCTCTAAGAATTGAGATCACGATTCTCTCACACGATTCTTATTTTTTCAATAAAATCATTTATTGCACTCTCTTTTTTTTTCTTATTGGTCTTTTTCCCCCTCCATTTTCCTCCGATTTTCTCCCATCCCAATGTTAGTCGTATGCCAATTCCCAGTCCCTTCCTGGTCGCTGCGCTTTACCCCCCACAGTCAGATCATTTGGGAGAGTGGAGGCTACCACGTGCTTCCTCCGACACACGTCCAGCCAATCACCGCTTCTTTTCACCTGGCAGCGCGGATTCTCATTGAGAGGGCTTAGCAGGCGCCCCGACCGAACTGTAGGAGTCGCTGTTTACAACGACCCGGACCCACCCCGCCAGCTTCTCCCACCCTCTGATACAGCCAATTGTATCAGTGCAGACGGCCAGCCAAGCTGGTGACAACCCCGGAGCTGTGAGCTGGATTCGAACAGGTGAACCAAGCTCACAGCTCCGGGGCTGGTGACGAACGCAATCTCTGCTCGACCACCTAACCGCTATTGCACTCTTTCTTAACACATTGACCGCCACAGCAAGGGGTGCTAATACCCCATTAATTGCCAGGTCTTTTTTCAATGGATATAGTTTTAGACTGGCATTTGCGAGTGCTTAAAATATATCTTATATTATATCTATGGGTCTAATAACGCCGTCGGGTCTCAGTGAGCTGCTTCTAGTCAACATTGCAGAGACAGATTGTTTTTTTATTCGTACATTTCCGCTTTATACCGTTTTGAATAGAGTATGGTTTGGGTGTTTTTCAGTAATTCCAGGAAAAGGCGAGAAAAATGCATTTTTACTGTAATCCAGTCCACTGATTATCTAATCATCCTGAAATCAACGCTAGATTATCACTATTATGTCTCCTCATCCATACATGAAATGACCGTCGTAGCGGGGCGCCCCCCCCACCCCCAAACTCGTTATTGGCGCTATTCGATTGGCGGCCAGAATGTATATATATTAGTGCTGTCAGGCGATTAAAAGAATTGATCTAATTAATTACAGGATTTGTAATTAATTAATCTAATTAAAAATAGATTCATAAAAGGGAGACAGGGATTTCACAATGTCAGACGGGTCATCAACATCCTATACAACCAAAAAGGAGAGAGGGACACAGGTCTTCTCTCGCTCGATGTGGAGAAGGCCTTCGATAGGGTGGAATGGGCTTATCTTTTTGATGTTATTGATCGATTTGGATTTGGAAATTACTTTTGTAACTGGATCAAATTACTACACCTAAACTCTGTAGCTGAGATACTAACAAACTCTAGGCGCGGCCAAACACATATACTATCACTTTATGCAGAAGACCTGATCCTGTACCTGTCCGATCCCCATGTTTCCATCCCGAAGGCACTGGATATTATCTCAAACTTTGGCAAGTTCTCAGGATACAAAATTAACGTCTCTAAGAGCCTGTTGTTTCCGGTTAATGATTTAGCTCGAAAGATGTTGTTCGGGGCATACCCACTGTTGTGAAGGATCAGATTAAACCGAATATGTATATTTATTTATATATATATATTTAATTGTATTTGTATATCGTTTGATATCCCCTGTATATTCCTTGTACAATATGCATTGAATATCCCCGTTTCTACTAAACAGCCCATAATAGTTTCATTCTACCATTGGACTAGAACCTGGCGCCAGGTTGCCATACCCCTAGGTTCAAGTTCAATCGTGCCGCCTAACATGTCGAGGCAGCCCCCGGTTCCGCGCAGTAATATGCCGGGCGAAATACGTGTGGTACTATTTGTTCATAGCGCATATATATATGACGCTCGTAAAGTAGAACTTTCTTTTTAGTCCAGTTCTTTACCCTCCAACAGAGTGACAGACGCAAAAGCCTCCCCACGAAGCACGTGCGGTGTAGTAGGGCCTACTTGGCCCAGAATAGGCATTGAGATATCGTGTAGATTAATAGTTGAATGGTCATAGTTTGGCACCATACCGTCGAGTTGGACGTATTCTATTAAGCTAATAATAGTCTATTTATGTATGGTGCATCGTTCGGTTCGAGTTCTACAGTTATCAGTACCCCCATCGTTCCTGACGTTATCTGGACGCTTATCCAGGCTGGTCAGACCCCTAGTGGTGATTGCATCCGAGGAGCTCCGGGTCAAGAGCGACTGGACCTGTATATTGGATTACTCTACCCGACGACGGCGAGCCTTCCACGGCTCTTGGATTATGCTTTATGTGCTTTGATTATTCCATGGATAAAGGCCAACACTGTCGAGTGTTGGAATTACCCCCCGGAGAGGACTACAGGTGAGGCGGCGCTCTACACGTGAGGTCGCACCACGTCTCTCCGTTGTGGACCGGCAGATACCGTTCCACAGAGGGTCCAGCTGTGTTCGTCTACGGCCCGAGGTTCTGTGGGCACTGGGTCTAAGACTTTGGATTCTCCCAAGACACCGTCGGCCAGATGGGATACCGCCAGCGACTTCTCTAACCCCCCCCCTCCTACTGTCTTACAACCAGCGGGACCCCCCCCCCCCCCTTAGTGTATCCAGCTATAATTATTTAAGTACTATCGCTATCGTTTCCTAAATATTCCAGGTTGTATACTTACTCCCTGCGCAACCAGAGATTGGACATTCAATGTTGATTTACCTACGAATACTCATTTGCCATAAAAGTGCATACTTAACATTTCAAATCATAAATGTAATTAAGTGAATATTGTGTACACCCTTTGCTGTATTAAATATTCGATTTGGTCCATTTGTGTTGGTTCGTTTCATCAGGTGGGAAAGTGTTCATCATACTTATATCTTGTACTGGGTGGCCAGAAGTTAAAGTACATGAGGTAGTGGTATTAAATATCATATCTAACAATACAGTCAGGGAATTGTACCCCTCAGCTACACCCACTGAAGATAATATCTGAGTCTTTTACATACCTGGGAGTGACTGTGACACGCAAGTATAGGGATTTATTTAAGCTAAACCTTAAACCAGCCCTGGATAAGGCTAAACAAGATCTTGCTCGCTGGGCAACACTTCCCCTATCACTAGCCGGCAGGATTAACTCAATTAAGATGACAATTATGCCCAGGTTCCTATTTTTGTTTCAAACAGTGCCCGTCTTTATCCCAAAATCCTTTTTCAAATAATTAGACACATTTATTACAACCTTTATCTGGAATAAGACCACCCAGCGTATTAGAAGGGCATTCCTGGAAAGACCGAAAGAGGATGGAGGATTAGCACTCCCAAATTTTCTACAATTCTATTGGGCGGCAAACATCCATAAATTGACATATTGGATGGCTGCATCACATGGGGGAGGCGGAATGGTGTGTGTAGCTGAGGGGTACAATTCCCTGACTGTATTGTTAGATATGATATTTAATACCACTACCTCATGTACTTTAACTTCTGGCCACCCAGTACAAGATATAAGTATGATGAACACTTTCCCACCTGATGAAACGAACCAACACAAATGGACCAAATCGAATATTTTATACAGCAAAGGGTGTACACAATATTCACTTAATTACATTTATGATTTGAAATGGTAAGTATGCACTTTTATGGCAAATGAGTATTCGTAGGTAAATCAACATTGAATGTCCAATCTCTGGTTGCGCAGGGAGTAAGTATACAACCTAGAATATTTAGGAAACGATAGCGATAGTACTTAAATAATTATAGCTGGATACACTAAGGGGGGGGGGGGGTCCCGCTGGTTGTAAGACAGTAGGAGGGGGGGGTTAGAGAAGTCGCTGGCGGTATCCCATCTGGCCGACGGTGTCTTGGGAGAATCCAAAGTCTTAGACCCAGTGCCCACAGAACCTCGGGCCGTAGACGAACACAGCTGGACCCTCTGTGGAACGGTATCTGCCGGTCCACAACGGAGAGACGTGGTGCGACCTCACGTGTAGAGCGCCGCCTCACCTGTAGTCCTCTCCGGGGGGTAATTCCAACACTCGACAGTGTTGGCCTTTATCCATGGAATAATCAAAGCACATAAAGCATAATCCCAAGAGCCGTGGAAGGCTCGCCGTCGTCGGGTAGAGTAATCCAATATACAGGTCCAGTCGCTCTTGACCCGGAGCTCCTCGGATGCAATCACCACTAGGGGTCTGACCAGCCTGGATAAGCGTCCAGATAACGTCAGGAACGATGGGGGTACTGATAACTGTAGAACTCGAACCGAACGATGCACCATACATAAATAGACTATTATTGGCTTAATAGAATACGTCCAACTCGACGGTATGGTGCCAAACTATGACCATTCAACTATTAATCTACACAATATCTCAATGCCTATTCTGGGCCAAGTAGGCCCTACTACACCGCACGTGCTTCGTGGGGAGGCTTTTGCGTCTGTCACTCTGTTGGAGGGTAAATAACTGGACTAAAAGAAAGTTCTACTTTACGAGCGTCATATATATATGCGCTATGAACAAATAGTACCACACGTATTTCGCCCGGCATATTACTGCGCGGAACCGGGGGCTGCCTCGACATGTTAGGCGGCACGATTGAACTTGAACCTAGGGGTATGGCAACCTGGCGCCAGGTTCTAGTCCAATGGTAGAATGAAACTATTATGGGCTGTTTAGTAGAAACGGGGATATTCAATGCATATTGTACAAGGAATATACAGGGGATATCAAACGATATACAAATACAATTAAATATATATATATAAATAAATATACATATTCGGTTTAATCTGATCCTTCACAACAGTGTGGGTTGACATGGAACAACACTCCGCCCACCCGGTATCGCTATCCTCACTAGTGTGTGCTCCACTGCCACTCAGTAAAAAGCGCCTCACAAATAACCCCATGGTGATTGGCTCACTCCGTGTATGGGCACAGTTTAGGACTCACTTTAAATATAAACAAGCCTCACCCTATCTCCCAATTGCATCTAATGCACTTTTTACGCCCTCACTCATGGATGCAGCATTCAAAACATGGGCCGGAAAGGGGCTAAAGAAGGTGAAGGACCTGTTTAAAGAAGGGCTTTTCATGTCCTTTGAACAGTTGGTAGGTGGGTATGACATCCCCCGCTCACATTTCTTTAGATATCTACAGGTGCAGGGTTTTGTAAAGAAATATTTCGCTTCTTTTCCTGTACTTCAACCAGACAGGTGGCTGGATAAGTGGCTGGAGGGAGACCCAAAACAAAAGAGGATAGTGAGTTCACTATACAGGGATATCCAAGAGATGGCATCCCCATCACTGGACCGTATTAGGGAGTCATGGGGTAAGGATATGGGACTTGAAATCCCTGAAGATTCTTGGCAATTGGCAATTAAAAGAATACATTCATCATCTGTCTGCATCAGACATGGATTACTCCAATTTAAGGTATTTCATAGACTACACCTCTCTAAGAGCAGACTTGCCGAGATCTACCCGGATGTGGATCCGACCTGCCCCAGGTGCCATCAGGCTCCAGCCACTCTCTGCCATATGTTCTGGTCATGCCCATCACTATCCCGATTCTGGCTTTCTGTTTTTGAAACATTTTCATTCACGTGTGACAGGGAGATCAGCACCAACCACTTGGTTGCAGTTTTTGGAGTGCTCCCTGGCGAAATCAGGGTATCTGTCGCTCAAACAGATGCGGTGGCCTTCTCCTCTTTGTTGGCTAGACGCCTTATTTTGCTTAATTGGAAGTCAGCCATCCCTCCATCACATCGACGCTGGGTCGAAGATGTGATGGCACACCTAAAACTTGAGAGACTTAAATACTCCACCAGGGGCTCTACCCAGAAATTCTTCCAAGTTTGGCAGCCATTTCTGGATTATTTCAATCTAAAATTCCCGGCAGAGGATGCTCAGGCATAGGATAGGCAATTTCTATATGGCAAGTGACAACCTCTATGGGAACAATGCAATTTTCTTTGATTATTTTTACTATTTTTATTTTATTTTTGTCTACTTTATTTTTCATTTATTTTAGGTATTGTGCGGTTATATGTAGTCATGTATTGTATGTATGTGTGTACGTATGTATATAATGTTGTTGAATGTTTAAAAAACCAATAAAAAACCATTTAAATAGAGATACTAACAAACGAAGTGACATCTAAACCCTTTAATATCACCAGGGGTTGCCCTCAAGGCTCGCCTTTATCACCGCTTTTGTTCATTTTAGCTATCGAACCGTTAGCAATAGCAATCAGGGCTAACAGACTGCTACATGGGATTGAAATCGGGAATAACGATCACAGAATAGCCCTTTTTGCGGACAATGTAATTTTGTTCCTAAAAAACCTAGATACATCGATACCCGCACTGCTTGACATAATTGATCAGTTCGGTAGTATCTCCGGATATAAACTGAACGCCTCAAAATCATCACTTATGCTGCTTAATGACAATGAGAGACAAACCGCTGACCAACAAGAATTCCCTTTCAAGCTCTCGAACAGTTTCACCTATCTGGGCATCAAAATAATACCGCAAATAGAAAATATAGCATCAATAAACTATGAACCTATGATAGACTCTGTATTCAAATCCATAGAGAGATGATGTTCTTGCCCATCTCTGCGATAGGGAGGATAAACATACTAAAGATGTCCATACTACCAAAGTTCCTATACTTATTTCAAAACATCCCTCTGGCACCACCGGTAGGAATGTTCGGAAAGATTGCGTCTCTCATCTCAAAATGTATATGGCGTAAGAAATGTCCTAGAGTCCGCCTATCTCTGTTGTACCTTCCATTTGATGCAGGGGGGTTGACCTGTCCTAACCTTCATTGGTATTACCTGGCTGCACAATTGAGAACTGTAATGTTTTATTTTTCTAAGGAAGACCCACCATCATGGATGGAAGTGGAAGCATACCCAATGCAACTACCACTACATTTATACATGTATTCAGCTGAGCCAAAATATTTAAGAAAACATACTACACACCCCATAGTGCTTAAAGTGGAGATGAAGCAGTGAACAATGTGATCCTAGTTTGTTTGTTGTGTACCTTGTGTAAGGCAGGGTTTTATAATAAAATGTGAAATCTATCTTATTTGTCTGAAAAATCAAATATAATATCCCTGTTTTCAACATGGGCGCCGCCATTTTGTTGCTGACGTCATGGCTGACGTCATGGGGCTTGTTTGGTGTATACACTGCTGGTTAGCTGCCTATAGTGAATGGGTCAGTCAGTAAATAAAATGTTGCCTACAAAACAACGGGACCGCGGTGGTTCTGTTTGTATTGCTCCTGGCTGTTCAAACTAATTTTACCATGTGAGAGAGAGGAAAGTTGGTTAATTTCCACAAACTACCAGTGAAAAAAACAGTGTTGTTGGCACGTTGGCTCAGGCTGGCTGCACTCAGGCGGCGCGACCAGCCTGTTGGACAGGGAAGGAGGATCTGCAGCTGACAGACAGACCGGCCCAGGCAGTTCAGCGTTGCGGAGCATTCAGCCTGCTGGCTACCTAGATCCACTTCAACCAGCCGAGCGTCGGGAGCTCCAGCAGCTCGTCGATGTGCTAATAGCCTGGAGCCAGCTACCGTTAGCTTGCCGAGGCTCCAGCACACCGACAAGCTGTGTAGCCAGCTACCGTTAGCTTGCCGAGGCTCCAGCACACCGACAAGCTGTGTAGCCAGCTACCGTTAGCTTGCCGAGGCTATTAGCACACCGACAAGCTGTGTAGCCAGCTACCGTTAGCTTGCCGAGGCTATTAGCACACCGACAAGCTGTGTAGCCAGCTACCGTTAGCTTGCCGAGGCTATTAGCACACCGACAAGCTGTGTAGCCAGCTACCGTTAGCTTGCCGAGGCTATTAGCAGACCGACAAGCTGTGTAGCCAGCAGGCTGAATGCTCCGCGACGCTGGTTGAAGTGGATCTAGGTAGCCAGCAGGCTGAATGCTCCGCGACGCTGAACTGCCTGGGCCGGTCTGTCTGTCGAAGACTGAGGGAACCGCGTCCGGCTTCAGCTGATTAGTGGTCTTCTGGACAAACATCCCACCCCAACAACATAATCCGAGGCAATGAAGTGTTCGCTGCAGATCCTCCTTCCCTGTCCAACAGGCTGGTCGCGCCGCCTGAGTGCAGCCAGCCTGAGCCAACGTGCCAACAACACTTTTTTTCACTGGTAGTTTGTGGAAATTAACCAACTTTCCTCTCTCTCACATGGTAAAATTAGTTTGAACAGCCAGGAGCAATACAAACAGAACCACCGCGGTCCAGTTGTTTTGTAGGCAACATTTTATTTACTGACTGACCCATTCACTATAGGCAGCTAACCAGCAGTGTATACACCAAACAAACCCCATGACGTCAGCAACAAAATGGCCGCGCCCATAATGATAAATGCTTCAAAAATGCACATAACAAATCGTTTTTCTTAGAAACTGCTTATTTTTATAACGTGATTTTTTCTGTGGCTTATCTAAATACTAATGTGATGCTATGAATATGTATTTATCGCACTGCTTCATCTCCACTTTAACATGATTAATGTATGGTATGAGGTAAAGAAATGTATGAAAATAAACAACTCCATGTCGCAATTCAGCCCAATCTGGGGAGGCAAACTAGATGCCGGATTCAATCTATGGACAAAAGAAGGAATAAGTAAAATATCTGACCTTTACAAAGAGGGGGTCTTTATGTCTTTTGAGGAACCATCAATAAAATACAGCATCCCAAGGAAGCATTTTTTTTTTTAAATACTTGCAACTGAGAAGTTTCATTTCCTCTCTGCAAAACCAATCACTGGCAATTCCTACAATTTCATCTTTAGAAAAAATTATCATCAAGAACTGCAATAACAAAGGCCTGTTATCAATGTTCTATAACTGGCTTGTATCTGGTTCAGATGAGACGTCAATATCTAGATTGGAGTCATGGAGGCTGGACTTGGGAGAGGAGATCTCAAACAAGGACTGGAACAGAGCATGCGAGGAGGCTCAGACACAAACAGCCAACACTAGCTTAAAACTACTTCAATACAAATGGCTGATGCAGACTTATATAACCCCTGTCAAACTGAATAAATACAACAGCAACACACCAGACAGTTGCTTTAAATGTACAGAGGATCGGGGTACTTTTATACATTGTATTTGGGAATGTGACAAAATCAAGAAGTTCTGGGGGGAGGTGGTGAATAAAATCAAAGATATCCTGTCAGTGAATATCCCACTAGACTCAAATGATATTGCTACATTTATATCCAATAAATCTGAACCTGAGAACCAAACAATTAAAATGTATTGATGTTGCTATATTGCAGGCAAAAAGAACAATAGCTTTCAATTGGAAGAAAATAGACGCACCCACAATCGGTGCTTGGATTAACACTTTGGTTGCCTAAGGTTAAATTAATGATATACCATAGATTGCCAGCGCTATTTGTCTATGGAGAAAGTCCCCTTCTTTGCAGGGCTATAACTTTTTAAATTCTATTGCTACATTGCCATTATTAGGGCCCATTCAAAGTCCTATATGTATTGTTCATTGTGTAGCAACGTTAAACTTTTTCATTCACATATTCATAGTAAAGTATGGTCTAATGTATAAGTATGTTTTCATCTCTTTCTGCAGCTTTCTCCAGAACGTGATATATAGCCCCAAATGCATTATATTGATGATGAAATACAGTTTGATGGCAATCAGCGCGATATAAAAAATTCCAACTAGACGTACTTCTAGAAGTTACTACACGTCATCTGATGTTGACCGGATGGGCGAGGGGGCGTTTATAATTCCGTGGGCAGCGTTATACCAATCATCTAATGTGGGTCAAATGTTGATAATATCAGTTATTATCGAAGACGGTAACGTTACACGCTGAAACTCACCCCAGTCTCCGCGCGCCGTTGGGCGATCATCGTCGAGTAGAAATGTTATCATTATGGGATATATTATTACCCGGTCCATCTCCAGCTTGTATAATGGTATATACGTCCAAATCATGTTGTTTATCGAGTTATTGGCAATCGATCGCTATGTAGAGTGACGAGCTAGAGTCACGGGACATGTACCGAGTGGCCGGAAGCAATACGGACGTCTAGCAAAACCTCTAGTGCGCTTCCTGTTAAGCGCTTGCGCCGATCGGCCACCAGATGGCGCTCCTGAACCGCCAGAGAGCTCAGTGGGTCCTGCTGGTGGATCTCAGGCCAGCGGAGGGACATTATGAATCCGATCGCAGATTTTTGAAATATTGATATAAAGACGACGTACAGCGTCCCCCGGCAACTTTAGCATGGCCAGCAAAGACGTCTAAAGACGGCTCCCGGCACCCAAAGTGTTAAGAACATGGCACAATGCATGTCTATGGAGAGAATAACATATATCCTGGCACAATGCAGGTCTATGGAGAGAATAACATATATCCTCAGGAACAATATAGAGGTTTACGAGGATATATGGAAACCATTTAATGAATATCTGAGAGGGGAAGATATAGGAGGGCTGCTATAGGATGAGTCCCCCCGCTCTCTCCCGCGGTCAGTCGTGACCCAGACCCCGGGAAAGAGCGGAGGCACGTCAGTGAAGGTGTTATAAAGATGTCATTTATTTATATTTATTTTTTATTTACATTTTCTTTTCTTCTTTTCAATTATTTTTATTTATGTACGAGCTATTCTAATGGAGGTACCAATGAATGTACGTATTATTTCTGTATGACAACAGTAAAAACAAACTAAAATACGGTCTAAAGTATAAGTATGTTTTTATCGTTTTCTGCAGCTTTCTCCAGAACGTGATTTATAGCCCTAAATGCATTATATTGATGATTGTATACAGTTTGATAGCAATCAGCGCGAGATAAAAAATTTCAAATGGACGGGCTTCTAGAAGTTACTTTATCATTTGATATCGACCGGATGGGGGGGGGGGGGGGGGGGGTCGTTTATAATTCCGTGGCCAACGTTAGATGATTCATCTAGTGTGGGTGATATGATGATCAGAGCAGTTTATATCGAACACGTTAAAAAATAACGCTGAATCTTACCCCAGTCTCCTCGGGCCGTTGGGCGATGAGCGTGGAGCAGAAATATTCCTATTATGGGATGTAGAAATATGCGATCCATCTCCAGGTTGTATAATAGTATATACGTCCAAATCATGTTGTTTATCGAGTTATTGGTAACGGATTGCTATCCATTGCGTCTAGCTCGAGTCCTGGGACTATTAGCGAGTGATCGGACCGAATTGGAATGAGCACCAGCTTCCATTTCCTGTTTCCGGTCTGGGCGATCCGCCGATCCGCCACCAGATGGCGGTCTTGAACCGTTGGAGAGTTGAGAGGGGATCAACAGTAGATCTCAAGTCTCCGGGGGAGAAATATGATTGCGATCACAGATTTTTGAAATATTGATATCAAAGACGTGGTACGGCGTCTTTGGCAGAAAGAGCATGGCGAGGAATGACGTGGTAAGGCGTTTTTGGCGACCATAGTGTTAATCGCATTTTTATCGCATAACCATTTTTGGCCTGATATTCTATAATCATATTTCAAATGGCATGTGTCCGGATGCCAGAATTCAGTACTGTATCTACAAAACCTTCTGTTTAATCTTCTTCCATTTATTCATTGGCTTAGATTTTTCGGGTCTGGTCAATTTTAGCATGGTGTTATTCAGTCAAAGCTAAATATTTTTTTATTAATATTCTCATTTGGTTCATTACAATTTACTCATGCCTAGTAACAGACACAGTATTTCTGACACTGGGAATACATTCCCTGAGATCCATAGATGTCCCTAGAATCAGATACCAAGAAAATGCTAATTGCCATATTTAAAAAAAAAAAAAAAGTCTGTAAATGTGTATTCTACGTTCTTATGGAATGAATGAAATAAAAAAAAATAAAAAGGATTATTGTTTTTTTTGTTTTTTTGTTAACCCATTCTCCGCCAATTACGTGTGTTAAGGCGGGTTTCTCCGCCATGCGTTGTCTGCCAATCACGCCGTAAGGCGTGTTTGAGGTCAATATTTCATATTTTCGTCATGGTATTCATATTTCACCCACGGAGTCTTGGCTGATGCTGTCTGAGCCATCACAACTCTGCAACGCTTCAATACCGCCACCTGGTGGCGGATCGGCGAGTTGCCAAACCGGAAGTGCCCATTGTAGCTCGGTCCGTCCCCTATTTTCGTCCGGCCACTCGTTTATCGTCCCGGCTCAATACAGACTAGTGCACTGCAACCTTGCCCAGGCCCGACGGGGCCCGGCCCGGCCCGGCGGGTTCAGGCTGGGTAGGGCTTTTTTTTTTATAAATAATTCGGGCTCGGCCGGGCCCGGGCACCGCCGTTTTTTTTTTTTTGTGTTTTTTTTTCTTCATATAACTAGGGTTATATGATAACCTTCGTTTTAAGATTCGCTTTCTCTTTTGCGCCAGAGAAACATTTGGATGTAATTACTGCAGCGCGCAGAGAGAACTCAGGGGACAAGTTCAACTTGATTGGTTGTGTTGGAATATAGCCAGTTGGCGAACGTTTTAATTTGTTCTTGGGATGTATGTAGCCGGTTTTGTTAACGGTGTTCAATTTTTAATATAGCATGGATCGGTATCAAACTGCATTTGATAATCTAATATATGCATTTATGCCTATATCTCACGTTCTATGAAATACTGCAGAAAACGATAAAAACATATTTATACTCTAGACGGTATTTTAGTATGAATGTGTGAATGAAAAAGTAAAACGTTCCTACATCCTGAACGATAGATAATTGATGTTGAATGGGCCATAGTAATGTCAATTTAGCAATACAATTTAAAAAGTTATAGCCCTGCAAAGAAGGTGAACATCTCCATAGACAAATAGAGCTGGCAGAGGATGGTATAAGAAGGGTACAATGCCTGGCGAAGAATGGGTTAACGCCACAATTTATTTTTAACTCACGATTAACTTTTAGAATTTTGTGTGTGTGTGTGAGAGATATGGCTTATTTTGAAGGTATGAACCTGTAGTTTCATATTATGTAAAAAAAAAAGTGAAAATTCTGAGGGAGGAGGGGCCCAACAGCCCAGACTCTAGAGGGTTATTAAAGAGCTCTTCCATGTCAAAGAGCCCTTCCATGTTAAAGAACTAGGGGTGTAAATATTTGGCCCCAGAACGATTCAATTAGATTAGGATTCTTCAGGCAACGATTCAAAGCATCATGAAATCTCTTCATTTGACCACGATTCGATTCATTCGATACATTTTCGATCAGTTAATTCCCCCCAAAAATGTGGATACACAAATGTGGCTGGGGGAACTGATTCACTTAGCATGAATGGACTATAGGTCAATAAAAAAGTCAAAAAATAATAATCTATAATAATAAAAAAAATATATATATAATCGATTCTAACATTTTCAAATCGATGCATTTGAATAGTCACCTTAGGATCGATGCATTGCGATGCATTGTTACACCCCTATAAAGAACCCTTCCATCCTGACTAACAACGCTACATTTCATTTTACCTGTCCATATACAGCATAGAGGGGAACTCCAACTTATTGTGGATCTTCTCAGGCCGCCCCAGTGCTTGGTTGAACTCAAATCTGGACAGTTCAAAGGTCAACACAGGAGGCAGCTCAGTGAACCAATGCTGGAAGAAATATGAATGGTGATATTCAGTTTAATTTATTAGTAATTATAACAAAAATGTACACAAACATTCCCCTAAAGTAAGTGCCTATTTCTCAAATGTCAAAATAAGTCTTGTGCTCCAAACTTCACTGACTTAGCAAAACGGTTTTCAGCACAATACTTTTATTTTGATATAGAGCTATGCAGTTGACTCCACCACTTTCCCCGACTGGTCCCAGAAAACAACCGGAAGATACGAATTTTCTCGATTAGGCTTTTGTCAGTCACCCTCTGAGGATATCGTAGTTCTCTTGCTCATCACGGATATCGGAGTTATCTTAACCCTTTCACTGCCACGCGACAAAGGGTTGACCCTTTCACTACCACACTATAGAAGGTTACCGTCTGTAGTGTGGCAGTGAAAGGTTAACTGTCTGTAGTGTTGTAGTGAAAGGTTAACCGTCTATAGTGTGGTAGTGAAAGGTTAACCTTCTGTAGTGTGGTAGTGAAAGGGTTAAGATATCCGCGATGAGCAAGATAACTATGATACCCAGAACCCCCTGGTGCATCAGGTCATGCTCGCATGCAGTAGCTTCTCAACTCAATTCATCTCACACTAAGATTACTTTGAGCCAATGTTCCACTGCAATTCTCTTTCAGACAAGGACAGTTCCTTTCCGAGTACCCAAATGATGAGTTAATTTAGCTTTTATTTGTTTTATTTCTTTAACACGCTCTTGTTGGTTATTTGTTTATAAATTATTATCACCATTATTTTATAATTTGATAAAAAAAAAACACATTGGATGTTTTGAATGTTAACTTGGTCAAATGAAATTACTTATTGAGCCCATAGCCCGGCCATGAAAATGAAAATCTGAAAAGTGAGACCAGCGGTGCATCACCAAATATGGCAGGACTGTGGAGCTCTATTTGACATACAGCTGGAGACCAGCCATCATTGTGCTCCACCCCACCCCAGCTAGTAGTTGGAACTAATGCAAAAGGGCTCGGTCCCATCTGTGTAGGTGCCTGGTTAATTAGCTGCTCCCAGCTGCTGGCTGCTGTGGGACAGCCTGGGCATGGAGGCTAACACCTAACTGGAGGTCAAAGCTAGACTAGTGGGGTTGTAGACCAGGTCAGTACCACAAAAAACCTGTTTCAAGACCATGCTGTTTTCTACAGTAAGCACTCTTAAGTTCTCCCAGGCTCTGGGACTGGTGAATGTTTTTGTTTTTAATCCTCGTCTCGGGGGCCAACAAGCTATGGTATACACTGTATGACCTAAGGCTGAGACCATTCATCGATTTATCGATAACTGCGTGAAACCAATGAGTGATTATTTTGCATGTGTAAAAAAAAAAAGGGTCTTGTGGCATGTTTTAGTTAAAACATCCCCATTTCATGTAAATTCAGTTGAATTGCAACTCAGCACTATGCATTCAATATGCAGTGCACTCCTGGCTGCTGAGTGGCGCAGTGGGCAAGGCGCTCGCCACTAACGCAGGATATGCTGGTATCGAGCCCAGCTCTCTGCGTTCATACTAACACAATTGGCAGTGTTAGGGGTGGGAAAGCCAGTGGGTGGGGATTGGACGTTGTGGACAGCGACTCGTACAGGTCGGTTGGTGTGCCTGTACAGCAGAATCAGGAAGTATCGGGGGCAGCGTGAGCCTCCCACGCGTTACTCCTCGCCACTGAGAGATTGCGCTGTTCAGGTGAAAAGATTAGACAGCTGCCTCCTTGTGTACCGGAGGGGATACGTAATGCAAGGCTTGGTCCTCACTGCAGCCGACCAGTGGGAGGCATAGTCTAGCAACGTTCGAGACAGGGGAGGGGAGAATTGAAGGGAGAATTGGCGAGGTGAAATTGGGATGGGAGAAAAATAGAAAATAAGGAGAACAAGTGGATAAAAAAAGAAATATGCAGTGCACTCCTCCATCACATCCAGAGACTAGAAAATGAGAAGGATCACTGTGGTAGTTTTGAATGGGGAAATCTGTAACACTAAAGATGGCGGCAACGACAAAATTGCTGCAAAATTCTTGGAGAATCAACTAGAATTAAATATAATTATATATACATTGCCCTGCCTCCCCCCCCCCCCAAACAGTTAATTTCCCCTGTGCTATGATACAATAATTTTCACTACATGCCCATAGTGACAATTAAGGATGTTTTTATTTATTTTTTGATTATATGTTAGATTAGATTTAGATGATTAGATTATATATTTTAACTATATTTATTGTAGGGCAAAATAACAGAGGGCATACATACCCTCATCTCGCACCTTGTTGCCCATATGTGCATGTCCAGAGTTAATTATATTGTATATTGTTTACACTGCCTTTTAATTCCATTTCTATTTTCTTTTACTTCTCCACTGTACTATAATTCTGTGACCTGTACCTGTATGTCTTTTACTACCTGTACCCCCCCCCCCTCCCCCATGCTGCTATGATACCGAATTTCCCCAAGGGGATCAATAAAGGAATATATTATCTTATGTAGATTTATATCATGTTACACATTTCTTGGTATATGGGATTTTAATATTGGGAAAATTCTCCAATTAACAATCTATTTTAGCAAAAGACAAGTCACACTGACCTCCTGACCAGACCTGGCAGGGTTCTCTGCTGAATGCAAGGACTCGATCTCTCCCTCGATCATCGCTGCCTCAAGACACTCATGGAGGTCCTTGAAGCCGTCCACCTGCAGTGGGTACTGCCCGAACATCTCTGTGTTCTCAAACTTCTCCCCTAGGAGGAATCACACACACACACACACACAGGGTTCCCACAAACATTGCTAAATGAAATTCAAGGACTTTCAAGTACTTTTCCAAGCACTATTTTTCATTTTAACTCGATTAGCGCCAGACCCGAGGATAGTCGGGTTATCCCGCCATGCGTTGAGCCAGGACGCTTGAAGCCTTTTTACAACGCATCCGCGTTTCCAGGTTCCCGTTTTGCGCTCTGATTGGCCAGGTCATGTGACATGAGCGCCAATCGTGGGATGGCAAGTTTCTACACTGGTTAAGCTTAGGCACTCTTCGAAGTTGGTTAAGGTTAGAGTTTGTCTTAGAGCGTGACGGCAAGTTCTTTCGCCGGTTAAGCTTAGGCACTCTTTCGAAGTTGGTTAAGGTTAGAGTTTGTCTTAGAGCATGGCGATAGAACGCCAGGTAGTTTGCAGGCTGTTCGACGCGGAAATGGGCAAACACGCTATTGGGCGCACATGTCACATGACCTGGCCAATCAGAGCGCCGGAAACGCGGATGCGTTGTAAAAAGGCTACACGCCGCCAGGACCCCCGAAAACCTGAGTATAGTCGGGTTTTCATCGTTATTTCTTTTATTCAATATTTTTTTTTTTTTTTTTTTATTTATCTTTTTTCCCCTCCATTTTCCTCCGATTTTCTCCCATCCCAATGTTAGTCGTATGCCAATTCCCAGTCCCTTCCTGGTCGCTGCGCACTTACCCCCCACAGTCAGATCATCTGGGAGAGTGGAGGCTACCACGTGCTTCCTCCGACACACGTCCAGCCAATCACCGCTTCTTTTCACCTGGCAGCGCGGATTCTCATCGAGAGGGCGTAGCGTGTGGGAGGACCACACTATCCCCCTCAAGTCCTATCCGCGCTTAGCAGGCGCCCCGACCGAACTGTAGGAGTCGCTGTTTACAACGACCCGGACCCACCCCGCCAGCTTCTCCCACCCTCTAATACAGCCAATTGTATTAGTGCAGACGGCCAGCCAAGCTGGTGACAACCCCGGAGCTGTGAGCTGGATTCGAACAGGCGAATCCAGCTCACAGCTCCTGGGTTGGTGACGAACGCAATCTCCGCTCGGCCACCTAACCGCTGCTTTATTCGATATTTCTATTCATTACAGGCACACGGACTCTGGGTTAACATGGGGAATCATCCTGAGAATGCCAAAGTGCAATACCGGCCACATCCTCCCAGGTGGCAGTATCGAGCACCCTTTGAAACCGTCCAATGCGTTAACACTTTGAGTGCCAGCCACAGCATTAGTTATTTCATGCCAACCGTTGAGTGCCAGAAACGAGATATGCCGTATTTTTTATCGTTATTTTTTTTATTAGCGATTTTCATTCATATTTCATCAATCTAGCCTCACGTTACCACTGGCACTCTCTCTGATCTCGAATTGGGAAAATACCGCCCCCTATCGTCTCTCCGGATGGTACTGCACCCCATTGGATTAGACTGAATGAAACGCATGGGGGAAAAAAGTCCGGATTCCACATTTTACTTGTCAGGCAAGTAACCGGAGATGATCCCAGTCATTGCCCACCATCAGAACAGCGTGGAATATATGTTTCCAGTACCCAGCGTTGGATCAATAAACACGATCGATATTTGGAATGGCGATCAGGAATTGGAATAATATTTTTGGAGAACATCTGATCTGAGGTAAGGAATCTATTTAACCAGTATTGGGATAATCAGAGCTGTTTTCACCTATATATCAATGTGTCCCATATGTGTGTGTGTGGCTGTGAGTATGTGTAGCTGATCAGGAAATAAGAGAATCGATTTTTCAGCCCGCTTCTATAGCGTGCATAAGTACACATATACTATCGATAATCTAGCGTTTATTTGAAAACTATTCATAAATAGGCCGAAAAATTACAACGTGTTTGTGTATTACAGTAAAGCGCGATTCCTGCAGAATAATTTTTTTTGACAGTTTCAAAAAACGAGCGTTTTTCAAAATGGTATAAAACGGAAATGAACCGATTAAAAAACAATCCGTTTCGACAATGTTGACTGCAAACAAGTCATTGATAAGCGACGGTCGTATTAGACACATAGCCATAATTTAAAAAAAATTGAAATTTCGCCCCGCCCCCTCCCCCTCCCAATGTAGTCTCCTCCCCCTCGTTAAATTAAATTAATCAGATACCTGGTTGAAAGTGAAATGCTGTGAACATCCCTGCATTAAATGAATGCAAGTGTAAGACAAATTCAGTATAAATTCACTTTATGTAGTAGTATAGCATTAACATGTTCATATTTATTGAAATCTTACAATGTACCGTACTTTTCGGACTATAAGCCGCGGCTTTTTTCCCCATTTTTCGACCCTGCGGCTTATATAACGGTGCGGCTTATATGTGGACAAAACCCGAAAATCGAAATATTGTTTTTTTTACTGCATTGAAATGTTATTTATCTGTTCCCTTATTTGCTAAACTTAATACAAATGAGTTAATTCTTGTTATTTGTCCGACAGTATTGTGTCCCAATGGGAGTCATTCTCTGTAGAGGTGGGAGTCATTCTCTGTAGAGGTGGGAACTTAAAGCTCAATATAAGAACGGCCATGCACCACCACCCACAGAATCGAGAAAGAGCAATCAATCTGTCAATCCTTTCCGTGTCCGGGTGAGGTTTCCCGTGTTGAGTCAAATTAAGCCACAGGGTCCACTCCTTACATATGGTAATTAAACATTAAAACACATGCGGCTTATAGTCCAGTGCGGCTTATATATGTACACACCATTCAATTTAGCTGCTGCGGCTTATAGTCAGGTGCGGCTTATAGTGCGAAAAGTACGGTATACATAAATGTTATGATTAATTGAAAATGGGGGAAGAAGTCCTTCTCTGGTCTGCATCCCCTTAACAATTGTGTATTGCGCCATACTGTATTGTACCCATTCTGCAATCTGTTAAAGTTAGCAATCAATCAATGTATTACCATAGTGTCTTTATACCTTCATCACTGTAGGCTACCATAATACACCATAGTGTCTTTATACCTTCATCACTGTACATATTAATACTACAACTCAAGAAGAATCAAGAGGTTTATTTTTCACATACATAGTGAAATGCTGATTGATTGTGCAAAATACAATAAAAAGGCATAGAAAAAAGAATAGGTAACACAAGATATGCATGATAAAAAAAGACATGCCAAGTTCATGAAAAACTGGTTCCTATGTACATTACAATACAATTGTAACTCTTAATGTATCTAAACTATACAATACCTCCTTCCTTTAAAGTTTTTTTTGTTTTGTTTAAAGTGATCTGTACTGTACATACATCTGATTAGTATTGTATATTACTATTGCACTTTACTGTTACATTTGCACTCTGGTTGGATGCCAAATGTCTTCGTTGTACTGTATAATGACAATACATTTTATTCTAATCTAATTAGACTGTTTTATCACTCTGGAATGGATGGGGGATACCACTTCATTCCCTGTGGGGGTCTCTTGCATCGACCAGGGACCTGTTGTAGGTATAGGTTGCAGACCTCGCATTTCTCAACACCTTCTGAGAAGGAGTGTATTTGTGAAAAATTTTCATAGCCTCTATGCCTCGCCGATTGGTCATGATGACTGACGTCGCTTTTTCCTCCGTGTGAGACATTGAAATCAGCGCGGCATAATTTACAAAAAGCATTGTGTTGAAACGTTGCTTTTCGTGAGGTACGGGAACGTCTCCTCCCACATGGCGAGATATTTGCAGCTCTTATTGGCTTTCTTAGCCACACAATCCTCTCTCAAGTCCATCGTAGAATGTAATACATTTCGAGCTAAACCCCTCCTTTATCCGGATTCCGGTCGCTGTTCTTCTTCTTCGGGTCGCAACAGTCTTCCGGTCTGACTTCCTGTGCTAACGTTCTAATCTACACTGCTGCCACCTGTCGTCACGGAGGGGAATTGCAGCCATTTTGTAAAAACGTATAAACATTTTTAAAAACGGGAAAAATCCGGGAACGGGATGACGGCGGGAAGGAAGGTTGAAATTCGGGACAATCCCGGGAAAATCGGGATGGTTGACAGCTATGGCCCTATGTGTCTGTGTGTCTGTGTGTGCGCGCTGATCAGGAAATGAGAATATATTTTAGATCGCTTCTCTAGCGTGCATAAGTACACATATACTATCGATAATCTAGCGTTTATTTGAAAACGATTCATAAATAGGCCGAAAAATGACAACGTTTTTTGTGTATGACAGAATATTCCAGTAAAGGGCGATTATCACGGAATCTATATATTTTCCTGAAAAACGAGGGCTTTTTAAAATGCTATAAAACGGAAATGAACCGATTAAAAAACAATCCGTCTCGACAATGTTGACTGCAAACAAGTCATTGATAAACGACAGGCAGATTAGACACATAGCCATAATTTAAGACAGAGATTATGCGTTTAGAGCGCCATCATTGAAGTGGGTGGTGGCATCCAACGATAAATAGTGCACGCCACGCTGGCAATCAAAGTGTTAAGCACTTCAAGGACCTTGTGCGAACCCTGGGAATCGCACACACACAATATAGAGAAGTACCAACACAGTAACAGTGACACACATCATATTTGGTGACCTACTTATATAAAGAGACTATGAGAACAAGCACAGTATATTCATAAAGGCAGTTGTGTGTCCTATATTATGCAATCTATTCCTCAGAGGTGTGCCCCAATAGCTGTGTGTGTGTGTGTGTGTGTGTGTGTGTGTGTGTGTGTGTGTGTGTGTGTGTGTGTGTGTGTGTGTGTGTGTGTGTGTGTGTGTGTGTGCGCACCATATGTGTAGCCCTAGGAAGAAGTGGGTCAGGCATGAGGGAGGGTAGGAAAAAAGAGAGAGAGGAATGATGGGAGTAATTTCACACTAGTTTGCATCCAAGCTGTCATTCACTCTTCATAACCACTTTGAACAGCAGTGCAGAACTCTCCGTCTGCAGAGCAGCCAACACAAGTACTGTGTTTTACAAGCAGTTAGTGGTGAAAGGGTAAGGGTGTGTGTGTGTGTGTGTGTGTGCGTGTGCGTGTGCGCGTGTGTATGTGTGTGTGTGTGTGTAGGGGGGCTAAGCGGACATGCAAATGAGGCATTAAGGTCATTTAACGAGCAGAAGTGTCCGTCCGCCAGCCCAGCGCTTTTTCTTTAGGTCTGGTGGCTCTGGGCCAGTATTGTCTGCATAATAAGCACAATGTCAATCAGTCGTCAAGGTCCTCCGGATCAATGACGCCGCCCTAGTCCACTTTTACATGGGCCACATCTCATTAAAACAAGGTCACCTTTCATTACTGGGGGCAAGGACTCGCATGCTTTCTGGCTGCTGTGTCGGACTCAGGCTTATAGCCTTTATCTCTCTCTCTCTCTCTCTCTTAAACTCTCTCATTGTAAAGTATCATTGTATAATACTTTACAATGCATCACTGTGCCTGCCTCACTGCATCACTGAGCACAGGGTGACAGTTACCATCTTCCTGGACTTTTAAAACAACATTGTTCAATATTACACTTACTGTAGATTTCTGCATATTTTATATTAGAATGTATATACATAACATAGGAAATGTAAATCCCGGACCATATTTTATTGTTATTATTTTATTCTTAGGCTTATATTTTATTCTTATTCGTGACTAATTGTTTTGTGTACCTTGACTTATGTACCTTGTGTACCCTTGACTTATTGTTAAGTTTCTTCTTGACTTGTTTAAAGAAGACGTGTCCGGCCCATGGGGACATTAACGTGTGTTGTCGGGCCTTACAAATAAATTTGATTTGATTTACCTAAATGTTTACTGTGAGCAATTTGTAGTGCCAAATTTCCCTCGGGATGATTAAAATATTTCTATTCTATTCTCTCCTTCTTATGAGGGCCATTTTAAAAGACTGATCTGCAATTGAAATGCAACGTAACACTAGCACAGCCGGACAAGGGGTCAAATTACCCCTAGGCATTTTCAATAAATGTATCCTCGTCACTCGGTCGAGCTCCAGCTCTGTGACTCAATGACTTTTCCTAAAAGTACCCGTTTTATCTGGCACGATTATTGAAATTTCTAAATGACTTCAGGGAAATGTAATTAGAACGTTATTCCACATATATGAAATATATATGTGGAAAGTCACAGCACTTTGCGAGCGTCTAGCGCAGGGGTGGCCAACCCATGGCTTGCGAGCCGCATGTGGCTCTTTGCCTGTCAATGTGTGGCTCTTCCATAAAAAAAAAAAGAATAATAATAATTATAATATTTTTTTTAATTATTATTATTATTATTATATATATATATTTTGTCACTCAAACCTGTGGTAAACCTCATATTTTTATATTAAGAGGTAATTATATAGTTTACACTGTTTATTTTTCTCATATTCTCCTATAAGCTGTGGGGTAGGGCTGTAACGATTACTCGACATAATCGATGACGTCGATCATAAAAACTCGTTGACGCAGAATTTTTGCGTCGATTCGTTTTTTTTTTTTTTGCACTACCTATCTTTGTGAAAGTGGCTTCTCAGCTCTGGTCCAGCTGAAGACAAAGCAGAGGAACAGATTGGACATTGAGCATGACCTCAGAGTTGCTTTGTCTACCATCACCCCAGACTTTGAGACTCTTGTCAGGAGCAAACAACATCCCCAGTTATCCCATTAGTTCCCTGGGATGTTAAGCTAAGAAGTCTGCTATATATTTTTTTTAGTTATTTAAACACTTCCACTTTAATTTGTATTATTTAATTTATTCATCTTGTTATGAGTGATTGTTGTATTATTCAAATACATTTTGATTTAAAGTTGCTTAAGATCCAAATTCAAATGTTTCATGAGTAATTATTTAAATTAGCTATGGGATCATCATGTTATGTTAAAGTGGAGATGAAGCATAGCGATAAACACATAGTCATAGCATCAAATTAGTATTTAGATAAACCACAGAAAAAAATAACGTTATAAAAATAAGGCGTTTCTAAGAAAAAACTATTTGTAATGTCCATTTATGTAGCATTTATGAACATGTGCGCTGCCATTTTGTTGCTGACATCACGGTGTTGGTTTGGTGTATACACTGCTGGGTAGCTGCATAGTAAACATGGACTGTCGGGTCAGTCAAATGTTGCCTACCAAACAACGGGACCGCAGTGGTTCTTTTTGTATTGCTCCTGGTTGTTCAAACTAATTTTACCGTGTGAAAGAGAGAGGAAAGCGGGGTGCTCCAGTAGCACACCATGTACCGCGCTGCGTCGCGGAATACCGTGCTGCGTCACGGATCTGGTTGACTCCGAGTTCGATTCCCGGACTCGCCGTCATTTGCCGAATGTCTTCCCCTGCTCTCTCTCCCGTTTCACCCTACAACTGTCGGTCATGCTTGACCAGAAAAGCGATAAACGCAAAAAAAAAATTAAGTTTAAAAAAAAGAAGAAAAAAAAGAGAGGAAAGTTGGTTCATTTCCACAAACTACCAGTGAAAAAAACAGTGTTGTTTGCACGTTGGCTGGCTGCACTCAGGTGACGCAATCAGCCTGTTGGACAGGGAATGAAGATCTCCAGCGAACACTTCATTGCCTCGTATTATGTTGTTGGGGTGGGAGGTTTGTCCAGAAGACCACTAATCAGCTGAAGCCCGATGCGGTTCCCTCGGTCTTCGACAGACAGATGCAGGCAGTTCAGCGTTGGGATCATTTAGCCTGCTGGCTACCTAGCTCCACTTCAACCAGCGCTGGGAGCTCCAACGTTAGCTTGCCGATGCTACCAGCACATCGACAAGCTGCTGGAGCCAGCTAACGTTAGCTTGCTGATGCTACCAGCACATCGACAAGCTGCTGGAGCCAGCTAACGTTAGCTTGCTGATGCTACCAGCACATCGACAAGCTGCTGGAGAGCCCAACGCTGGTTGAAGTGGAGCTAGGTAGCCAGCAGGCTAAATGCTCCCGACGACATCGACAAGCTGCTGGAGCCAGCTAACGTTAGCTTGACTGGTTGCTGGCTAACTAACGTGGCTACTCGTCCCGGGAGATAACGGCGCTGCCTGGCTGGTTGCTGGCTAACTAATGTGGCTACTCGTCCCGGGAGATAACGGCACTGCCTGGCTGGTTGCTGGCTAACTAATGTAGCTACTCGTCCCGGGAGATAACGGCGCTGCCTGGCTGGTTAGCGTTAGTTAGCCAGCAACCAGCCAGGCAGCGCCGTTATCTCCCGGGACGAGTAGCTACATTAGTTAGCCAGCAACCAGCCAGGCAGCGCCGTTATCTCCCGGGACGAGTAGCTACATTAGTTAGCCAACAACCGCCAGGCAGCGCAGTTATCTCCCGGGATGAGTAGCTACATTAGTTAGCCAACAACCAGCCAGGCAGCGCCGTTATCTCCCGGGACGAGTAGCTACATTAGTTAGCCAACAACCAGCCAGGCAGCGCGGTTCGAGTTTTCCCGAACCAGAAACCGTGGGTTGACAAATCTATCCGAGTGGCCCTGAATGCTCGCACCACCACTGCTTATAACCTGGGCAGAGCATCAGGAAATATGGATGAGTACATATGAGGCTACAGTCTATACTCTGCGCAAGGCCGTAAAGCTTGCTAAGAGGACATACGCTGGCAAGATGGAGGCACAAATGGCCCAGAACGACACAAGAGGTTTATGGCGAGGACTACGGGCGATAACTGACTACAAAGTCAGCGCCCCCTCAATCGGGAGTGCCGACGCCTCTCTCGCGGATCAACTCAACTCCTTTTACGCGCGGTTCAGTGCAAACAGTGGCGACACTAGCTCACCGGCTAACGACGTCACTGACGCGCCGGCCGTCGTGGAGGGGGGGGGGGGGGCATCCGGGGGGGGGGGGGGGGGGGGTGGGGGGAGCACTCTCTCTTTGACGGAACACCGTGTGAGAAGAGCATTAATGAGGGTGAACACCAGAAAAGCAGCTGGCCCAGATGGGATAACAGGACGTATACTTAAGTCCTGTGCTAACCAGCTAGCCCCAGAGTTCACCAGCATATTCAATCTATCCCTGGCTGGTACCCGCCTGCTTCAAAGTGTCCACCATAATCCCGGTACCAAAAAAAATCCTCTCCAGCAGGCCTCAACACATCCACCGCCGGAAACTGCTTACGACGTGTTTCAAGGTCATGCGAATTCTGCCATTCCACGGCGTACAACGTTATTGAGATCATATTTAATTTTTTCGCCATTGTATTTATAATACCCTCACCGAGCCTGGTCTGATACAGTGGGAGCCTGCACAACAGTGCAACACTTCAATACCGCCGCCTGGTGGATGATCGGGCGAGTTACAACCGGAAATGGATCGAGTCGATCTCCGTGCATCTGGGAAATGCGTCCGGCAGGCACATATTGTTGCGGGACTCTAGACACACATCCGTGTATATGGATCGCTGCCATAACTCAATAATCGATATGATTTGGGCGTTTATTTCACAATACAAACCGGAAATGGATCTAGTAGATCGCCGTCAAATAAGTGGGATCTTTTTCCTCCAGTCTCATCTGCGAACGGTAAGAGGACAGTAACGCTACTTTCAGCGCGATTGTTTAATTATTATTAATGCACTCTGCTCTGATCAATATATCACCCATACTACATAAAGCATTTACTGACGATCGCGGAATTATAAACGACCCCCCCCCCCGTTCATCCGCGCATGATGAGTCATAACGTTTAGGATCAGTACAGTTGACATTTTTAATATAGCGTGTATCGGCAACAAACGGCAGTTGATAATCTATATATGCGTTTATGCCTATAACTCACGTTCTAGGAATTACTGCAGAAAACGATAAAAACATATTTATATTCTAGACGGTTTTTTCGTATGAATCTATGAATGAAAAAGTATAACGTTCCTACATCCTGAACGATAGATAATCGATGTTGAATGGGCCATAGTAATGTCAATTTAGCAATACAATTTAAAAAGTTATAGCCCTGCAAAGTAGGTGAACATCTCCATAGACAAATAGAGCTGGCAGACTGGCTACAAGGATGGATATAAGCGTGGCAGAGAAAGGGTTCAAATAAAAAAATAAAAATAAAATTCAAAGTTTCAATATATATATATATATATATTTTTTTTTTAATATATCCTCAAACTAAATCCTCAATTTGAATAAAGTGATTCATCTAATTAAATTAGTCTCTTTTTTTATTAAATCAACTTTCTTTTAAGAATACATTTTTTTTTTAATACTATAATATTAGTGTAGCCTAATCTTTATCTGCAACTGTGAAGAAAAACCACATTGGTTCAAACAGAATGAATAGACACATAAAAAATAATAATAATAATAATAATAATAATTATAAAAAATTTAACATTTGAATTTTGATTTAGAATTAGAATGTTAACATAACGAATGAACGTTCGAACGTTCGGGCTCAGCCTTAATGTATACGCTCACACACTAACAGTCACTTTAGCATGAACACACACGGTCACTTTACACAATGAAAAGGTCACTTTAAAAAATAAAAAAAATAATGCGAGTGGTTCTTAGTAATAGATGGATATAGCAAGATAGCATAAGGATATATAGTATAACTGTATATTGTATAGTATTATATAGTAGTGTACATAAGACCCAGTGCCTCATCCGTAGCTTAACACTGTATTGCACTATCGCAGGACCTTAGCATGTCTTTTACCATGCATTTTTTTTACTTTATGTACATTATACCCGTTATGTCTTATTCTTATTACTTGTATTATTGCACAATCGCTGCGGGCATGACCACCCGCATTTCCCTGTATGCCTTGTATGCAGTGACAAATAAAACTCTTGACTTGACTTGACTTGTAAGGACGTGATACACAGACAAAAGTGCTATCTCACTGTATACTTACCGGTAATGTGAAAAGTGATGAGGAATTGTCTAGTGTCCTAGCGAGTTAGCTAGTTGCCAAACTGAATGAGTAGGAGCCAAACTTCAAAACGAACCATGGTCTTATCAGCAAACATTAAATACGTTTGCTCGCTGCAATATCCCGTTGACAACATCCAAACAGAAATAGAAAGATGTTAGTGTCATGCTAATTGAAATCAGTTAGCGGTCATGATTTCATCTGAATGTCATGCTGATGATTCCCTGGTTTGTGAAAGCCTTTGTACAAAACATGTAACCTAAACATTCAAAAGAACGTCACTCCTCTACACTGTTAACACTTTGAGTGCCAGCCACGAGAAACTCGTTAGTTCATGCCATACGTTGAGTGCCAATGACGAGAAATCTCGTTATTTAATCGTTATTTTTTTTATTATTTCCATTAATTTTTCATCAATCTAGCCTCCCGTTACCATTGGGACTGGCTTTGAGCTCGAACAGGGAAAATACCGCCCCCTATCGTCTGCCGGATGGTAATGCACCCTTTGGAATAGACAATGAAAATGCATGGGGAAAAGAAAATCCGGAATCCACATTTTACTTGTCAAGCATGTAACCCGAGCCGATTGCAGTCATCGTGGTCCCTCAGAACAGCGTGGAATATGTGTTTCGAGCACCCAGCGTTGGATCAATAAACGATCGATATTTGGAATGGCGATCAGGAATTGGAATAATCTTTTTGGAGAACATCTGATCTGAGGTAAGGAATCTATTTTACCAGTCTTGGGGTAATCAGAGTTTTTTTCACATATATCAACGTGTCCCCTATATGTGTATGTGTGTGCGTGTGTGTGCTGATCAGGAAATAAATAGATTTTTCAGCCCGCTTCTCTAGCGTGCATAAGTATATACTATCGATAATTTAGCGTTTATTTGAAAACGATTCATAAATAGGCCGAAAAATTACAAAGTTTTTTGTGTATTCCACTAAAGGGCGTCTTTTTAATTTTCTGGACATTTTAAAAAAACAAGCGTTTTTCAATATGGTATAAAACGGAAATGTACTGATGAAAAAACAATCCGTTTCGTACATGTTGACTGCAAGCAAGTCATTGATAAGCGATGGGCGTATTAGACACATAGCCATAATTTAAGATATAGTTTATGCGTTCGTAAATGTGCTTGCCCTCCCATTGACTACAGCGCTGGCACTCAAGCGCTAAATCGTGCGCCCCCTGCTGGCACTCAAAAGTGTTAATGGTGTATGAATGATGCGACAATAGAATCTGAATCCAGGGTTCCCACAGGCATTGGAACATTTTATTCAAGGACTTTTAAGTACTTTTCCAAGCACGTCATTTTAAAAAGGGCATTTAAAGGGATACAATGTGCAGTTTTTTGTAGAAAATAAATCCAATATTTATGGCTTAAACCCAATTTCTGACAATTAGTTACACTTGAATTAAATAAAAATAAGTATATTTCTTGATTCAGAACTCTTTTTTTTATCTCTCTTTCTCCGATTTTTCTGTTTTCTCCCCGTCCCAATTTAATCGTTGTGCCAATTCCCCCCCTCCCCTACCTGGTTGTTGTGCTCATGTTCTCCTACTGGTCGGTACAAGGGAACCCTGAAGTATCCGCACGCTTCCTCCGACACGTGCGGCGACAGCCAGTGGCTCTCTTCTTACCTGGCAGCGAGGGCTCTCATTGGTGAAGTGTAACGCGTGGGAGGTTATGCTGCCTTCCTCAAGTCCTGCCTCCGCTGAGCAAGCGCCCAGACCTGACCTGTAGGCGTCGCTGTCCACAACGCCAGTTTCCCACCCACGGCTTCCCTCCCCCTAACCCAGCAAAACGAGTTAGTATAGCGATCAGCCCAAGCCAAGGCAATGCTGACTCCGGGAGTCAAGACCGCAGCCTCTTGCATTGGTGACGAGCGCAATCTCTGCTACGCCACCTGACCGCCCCGATTCAGAACAATTTGATCATGGATGAACAAAACTTTCAATGCGAATGGTTGATTTGAATTTCAATTACTTTTTAAGCGCCTTGTTAAAAAAAATCTATTTAAGGAATTCCAGGCCTCGACTTCTTTTGGTAAAAAAAAAACAAGCACTTTAAGCACTTCAAGGACCTTGTGCGAGCCCCCTGTGAATCACTGGCTATGCTAACCTTCACCCACTTCTGTTCTCAAAGAGGATCTAAGCTCCTGGTGAATGTAGCTTTGATTCTGATAATTGTCAAGACAAGACAAGACAACAGGTCGTGTGTTTTTTAAGTTCTATTTGCTGTATTTTGTGTCTGTGATTAACTCATTGGACGCCAGACCCGAGTATAGTCTGGTTTTAATCGTTATTTCTTTTATTAGCGATATCCATTCATTTTCATCCATCCAACCTGATGTTATCATTGGGAATGGGTCTGAGCTCGCAAAAGGGCAAATACCGCCGCCCATCGTCTCCCGGATGGTATTGCACATCATTGGAATCCCTCTGGCTGGGGCGCGCCGGTTTAAACAACATTGCATGCGTGCACGATGAAGGACAATAATGATGATCTAGCGTTTATTTCAGGAAGATTCGATAATCAGCCGGAAAATGACAACGTGTTTTGTGTATTCCACTAAAGGGCTATTATCGCGTCTTTCTCTGGAATTACTAGAAATCACCAAAACTATACTCGTATTCAAAACGGTATAAAACGGAAATGTACCGATGAAAAAAATATCCGTTTTGTACATGTTGACTGCAAGCAACTCACTGATAATCGACGAGTGTATTAGACCGATAGCCATAATTTAAGATATATTTTAAGCACTCGCAAATCTCCCACTCCTCCCATTGATTAAAGCGGTGGTGCTCTACCGCCCTCAGGCACACTTAAGCGGTGGCGTCCAATGAGTTAAAAGGTTTGTTTACATCGGAAATGTTTGTGATCACTGGAGTACAAACACACATACTGGGTTTAAGAGAGTTCCAGAAGGTTCATAGTCTACAAAGCAAAAACCTGGACCAGAGCTTTTAACATGGTTCCACCTGGTCTTTACCTTCCAAAACGCCCACTGCCAGGAAGCGACCGTAGAACAGCTCCACCATGGGGTTCTTGGGCTTCTCCCCCTCCCTGCCAAAGATATAAACACACACACTGGGGTGAGTCACTGTTCACACATAGCCTACAAACCAGTGGCGGCTGCTGACCAATTTTTTTGGTGAAGCACAAATTATTATATTATATTATATTTATAAAACATCCCCCAATGTGTGTGTCAGTAGTGGCTAGTGAGTTAAAAAATTGGGGAGGACGGGAGAAATAAAATAAAAAATGTAATAAAGAAGTACAGACACAGTGTGGTTATGAAGACAGCACAGACACTACAGTTAAAGACAACAGGCACTAGTAATAAATACCTTGGAGTAACTCTTGACACACACCTCACTTACACACATCACAACAATAGCTTAGTCAAGAAGGCAAATCAAAAACAATTTGTTTACAGCAAGATCAGACCATTTCTCATCCTCACTGTTTCAAACAAATCTACATGCAATTTGTTTGCAATTTCATGCAAAAAGAGCTTATAAAATGCATGGTAAATGTCCATCATGGACTCACCACTGTACTGCACTCTCACACTTCCCTGCTACAACCTTTCAGAACTACACAAAAAACACTTCCCCAACACTCACAGCTTTACTGCCAAGACACAATAGGCTACAAGTCAAGAAGTATCACCACATCAATCCCACATGCACTCATTCCAGTACCGGCTTACACAAATAATTATGGACTAAGATCATTCTTCCACACAAACCGCAAACCTCCATCTCACACTTCAAACAGGCCTACAAACAACATCTGCACTCACTGGTGTCATTTAGCCCAGACCCAATAGCATTGATTACTACAGCACACATACACACACGGCCACAGCGGGCCAACAAATCGCAGCAGCTATTTACAATGCAATACACAAATATACAAAATAATGCTCAAAATATGCACACTTTCTACCTTATTTATACATGAAGTCCATCCTCCGATCATTCTTTGTGAATTCGGCGATGACTGTCATAAAAGCTGTCGGATGTCTTCATTCTAATCTGTGCAGCATCTGTGCAGTCAAACGCCGCTGTCCAACAACAAGTTCGGGAGTTGGACGTCCTCTTGCAATAATAATCCTTTTCTCTTCAAAAGTCATAATTGCATGCTTAATCAGCGCTGGTCTCCTCCGTCGTAAGTCTGGTCTCCTCCGTAAACTGGATGCTTGCAGACTGCAGAGGGGAATTCCTTGCGTCACGCATATATGGACCAAGTTGCCAACTAAGATAGTCTCGAAATGTCCGCAGAAAGCAGTAGCACTCACTCACCAAAGCTGTGTGCTGCTCACATGAAGAGGAAGGCAGCACAGCGGTTCTTCCTCTGGGCGAACGTTTCGATGACTTTGGGAACAAAAATTGAGAAAGACAGGATAGGAGCTTACTAAACTACTAGCTTGCTAAGCTAGTAGCTAGCTACAACAAGTTAGCTTACTACAGAGTCCAAGACGGCACGCTCACGTGAACTACACTACTGTCTTCAACTGAGATAAAAAAAAATATATATATATATCATCAAACGATGCAGTGCACAATAAGTTGATGAAGTTCAACAATTGAATAAAGATCTTAAAATATGAATTATTATTAAGGCGGTTAGGTGGTCGAGCGGAGATTGCGTTCGTCACCAGCCCCGGAGCTGTGAGCTTGGTTCGCCTGTTCGAATCCAGCTCACAGCTCCGGGGTTGTCACCAGCTTGGCTGGCCGTCTGCACTGATACAATTGGCTGTATCAGAGGGTGGGAGAAGTTGGCGGGGTGGGTCCGGGTCGTTGTAAACAGCGACTCCTACAGTTCGGTCGGGGCGCCTGCTAAGCGCGGATTGGACGTGAGGGGGATAGTGTGGTCCTCCCACACGCTACGCCCTCTCAATGAGAATCCGCGCTGCCAGGTGAAAAGAAGCGGTGATTGGCTGGACGTGTGTCGGAGGAAGCACGTGGTAGCCTCCACTCTCCCAAATGATCTGACTGTGGGGGGTAAAGCGCAGCGACCAGGAAGGGACTGGGAATTGGCATACGACTAACATTGGGATGGGAGAAAATCGGAGGAAAATGGAGGGGGAAAAAGACCAATAAAAAAAAATATATATATATATGAATTATTATATTAGGCAAATGAATCTCTCCTTTTCTATGTCAGTCTCTTTCAAGGCAAATTGCACACAGTCAACAATAGGGTCCAGCCGCAGCGCCGTCTCATTAGTTGGCGCCAATCTGTGATTGGATCTTAAGTTTGTCAACACAATGTGGCACGGCATGAACGCCAATCAATCAAGTGCGCTAAACCTCACTACCTGCCTTTTTTAAACTCAAATACCCTATTTTGATTGGATAATTATTAGGGATGGGTACCGAATTCGGTACTTTTGAGGTACCGAACCGAAACACGTCGGTACTACCGAGTATCGAATCAAGTGAGATACCAAAAAAAAAAAAAAAAAATTACTTTTTTTTTTTTACTTTTTTCTTTTCATGTCAACGTTCACACGCACAATATATGCTTACCTAGGATTTGACTTGATTCAACAACAAAGCAGTCGGAGCAATGGCAAGCCGAAAACTGTAGAAATTGTAGTTATTTGAAGTTTGGATTATTTTTTTTCACGACTCAGGTAGGTAAATTACATTTCTTGAGACTAAAGTACCAAAAAAAGGTACCGTTGGGTACCGGTATCAATTCACAGGTACCGGTATCGGTTCAAATGTGAAAGGTACCCATCCCTAATAATTATATTCTTAAGCCAAGCCTGTGCACTCTTTTTGCAGTGAGTGATTGACAGCTGGCCATCAAATGTGTTATGGGATCAGGCCAGGTCAGAGAGCTCAGAGCTGTCACTTGGACATTTTTGAAGGAAAAAAAATGCACTTGCATTGTTTTTTTCACAGAGGAAAACATTTCTAATAAAAAAAAATATATATATATATAATAATAAAGAAATATATATGTATATTAACACTATGGTCACCGAAAACGCCTTTGGACGTCTTTCCTAGCCATGCTCATTCTGCCGAAGACGCCGTAACTCGTCTTTGATATCAATATTTCAAAAATCTGTGATCGAAATCATATTTCTCCTCCGGGGACCTGAGATGTACAGCTGAGCTCCACTCAACTCTCTAGCGGTTCAAGAGTGCCATCTGGTGGCCGATCGGCAGATCGCCAACAGGAAGTGACTCGTCAAACAGGAAGTGCTCATCCATATTTCGTCCGGGCACTCGCGATCATTAGCAGGACTCTATCTCAACACACTGGATAATCAATTGCTCGCCCTAACTCAATAAACAACGTTATTTGGACGTATATAGTATTATACAACCTGGAAATGGTTCATCAGGATCAACATCCCATAATCGAAAACTGTCTACTCCACGCTGATCGCCCAACAGCCCGAGGAGACTGGGGTGAGTTTTAGCGTGTATTATTACCGTGTTCGATATAAACTGCTATGATGATCATATGACCCACACTAGATGAATCATCTAACGCTGCCCACGGAATTATAAACGACCCCCCGCCCATCCGGTCAATATCAGATGATACGTAGTAACTTCTAGAAGTACCTCCAGTTGAAATTTTTCATCTGGCACCGATCGCTACCAAACTGTATTTGATCATCAATATAATGCATTTGGGGCTATAAATCAAGTTCGATAAAAACATACTTATACTTTAGACCATATTTTAGTATGAATATGTGAATGAAAAAGTTTAACGTTGCTACACCCTGAACAATGGATATAGGACATTGTGGGCCATAATAATGTCAATTTAGCAATAGAATTTCAAAAGTTATAGCCCTGCAAAGAAGGGGAACTTCTCCATAGACAAATAGAGCTGGCTAGGGATGGTAAATTATGAATTTAACCATGGCGATCAAAGTGTTAACAATTTAAAAAAAAATTGGCTATATATTACTAGTGAAGCACTGCCTCACTAGTTGTCATGAAATAACCTCCACTGCTACAAACCATGTACCATGAGAAAAACATTTAGTTTCACCTCCAATGTTGCCCTAAAAACCATCAAACACAGACTATGAGGAGTTACCTTTCCTCTAAAAACCATCAGACAGACTATGAGGAGTTACCTTTCCTCTAAAAACCATCACACACAGACTATGAGGAGTTACCTTCCCTCTAAAAACCATCACATCATCATCATTAGGTGGCTTCTTCGTTCCGAAGGTTGCCTATCACTCTCCAACCCATTCTGTCCCCACTTCTTCTCTCCAACTCCGTGACTCCGCCTCTCACTCCACTCCAATCACAGACATCGTCTACCCAGCCTCTTCTTGGTCTTCCACTTCCTCTCTTTCCATCCACCTTCCCCATCACCACCTTCTTGAACATCTCCCCGCTGGATCCTCTCAGAACATGCCCGCACAACTCCATCTTTCTCTTTTTCAACCTCTCCAGCAGCTGTCCTCCTTGCATATCCGCTCTTCTCAGTACCTCCTCATTCTTGATCTTATCCTTCCATGTTATCTTCAGCATCTTCCTCAGTGTCCACATTTCAAAGGAGTCTATCATCCTCTTTGCCTCTTCATTCAGCGTCCATGCTTCTGCTCCGTATGAAAAGACTGACATAACATACGTTTCCAAAATCCTGGTCTTCGTTTTCCAACTTATGTTTCTTCTCAATAATTCTTTATGGTTCCAGAATGCGCCCTTTGCAATTCCGGTTCTTCTCTTAATGTCCATGTTAGCTCTTCCACCTTCACTGATCCAGCTTCCAAGGTACATGTACTCCTTCACTTGTTCAAGTTTTTCTCCATCCACCTGTATTTTACAAACAGTTCCTGGTGTTTTTTCAATGATCATTACTTTAGTTTTCTTTGTGTTTAGTGACATTCCATAGTTTTTGCATTCGACATTCAGCTTATTCATCATGTCCTGTAGATCTTCTTGACAGTTACAGACTATAGCAGTGTCATCCGCGTATCTTATATTGGTGATGTTCTCTTCGCCAAGTTTTACTTTTTTCCCTCCTCTCAGACCTTTTTTCATCAGTGATTCACTGTACATATTTAAGAGTACAGGGGACAAGATGCATCCTTGTCTTACACCCTTCTCCACCGAGAAGTCTCTTGATTTCTCCTTTCCTATTCTAACATTAGCCTTCTGCCTCCAGTATAAGTTGGCAATTATTCTTCGGTCAGAAACTGGTATTTTGAATTCTTCCATTGTTCTCATCAATGTTGTATGTTCAACTCTGTCGAAGGCCTTCGTGAAATCGATGAAGCAAATATACAGCTTCTTCTGTTGGTCTATCGATTTTTCACCAATGATTCTGAGTTGGCAGATTGCATCTCTTGTTCCTTTTCCTTTGCGAAACACATGATATAAATATGATAAATATAAAATATATAAAAATAAATTAACAGATACTATAAAAAAACGTAAGAAAGATTATTATAAATAACTTACTAGAAATGTATTAAAATGATATTAAAGGAACATGGAAAATTATAAACACAATAATTTGAAAATCAAATAACAAACCAGGCTATGTTGATCATTTTTCTGTAAATGGAACGGAAATAACCAACATGCATAATTTTTGTAAATGTTGGCCCAGATCCTGCAAGGGAGATCAAGCCTCCACAAGGGGGAGCCATTGCAGAACAATACATTGATAGGAATCCATCCACAATCCTTTTGTATGACGTATCTAGTATGGAAATAATTGATATTGTAAACAATCTCAAGAATAAAACATCTAGATGTGAATGGGATAGACATGTCTCTTATTAAAAAAAAATCAAAGAAATTGTAGATCCCATTACTTTCATTATGTAATCTATCTTTTAGGATGGGGAACTTTCCAACTAAAATGAAAACAGCCAAAGTAATTCCAATACATAAAGCAGGAGAAAAAAAATTATTTACAAATTATACTTCCTCAATTTTCAAAGATTCTGGAAAAAAGATGTGTTGCACGTCTGGACAGTTTTATTGATAAGAATGAGATATTGATTGATAGCCTGTATGGATTCAGAACTAACAGATCCACATCAATGGCTCTCATGCAGGTAGCAGAAGAGTTAACAAATTCAATCGATAATAAACAGTATGCAGTTGGAGTTTTTATTGATCTGAAAAAAGCTTTCGATACCATTGATCATGACATCTTACTCAGGAAACTTGAAAAGTATGGAATTAGAGGGGTAGGGCTCAGTTGGATAAAAAGTTACATAGAAAATAGGAAACAACGTGTGCAGATGGAGAGACCAGATCATCATGCAAAGAGATAACATGTGGGGTACCGCAAAGATCCATTTTAGGCCCGAAATTATTCATATTGTATATCAATGATATCCTTGCTGTTTCTGATAAACTTACATTTGTAATTTTTGCAGATGATACTAAACATTTTTGTTCAGGTGCAGACCTTCAACAGTTGCTAACAAATATTACAGGTGAACTGGGGAAGCTGAAATGTTGGCTTGATACTAACAAACTCTCCTTAACACTTTGAATGCCCATCACGACAACTCTCGTGTTATCAGCCCGACCCCTGAATACCCATCACGAGAATTCTCGTGATATTTTTTTTATTAGGGATCTGAATTCATAACTCATCAACCGAGTCTACCGTTGGGAAACCAGCTCCACCAGGAGCTCAGATGTGAAAAAAGCGCCCCCTATCGTCTCCCAGATGGTAATACACCCTTTTGGAATGGACTCAATGAAAATGGATGAGAAAAAAAAACTCCGGAATCCACATTTTACTTCTCACGCATGTAACCGGAGATGATCCCAGTCATTGTGGAGCCTCAGCACAGCGTGTAATATGTGTTTTACAGTATACGCGTTGGATCAATAAAATTATCGATTTTTGGAATGACGATCAGGAATTGGAATAATCCATTTGGATACCATCTGATCTCAGGTAAGGAATCTATTTTACCAGTCTTAGGATAATCAGACCTGTTTTCACGGAGATATAAGCTTTTCCTCTATGTTGTGAAGGGCCAGATTAAACTGAATATATATATGTATCGTTTGATATACTTTGTATATTATTTATATATATACACAGAATATCCCTTTACCTGCGTACAGACCAGAGTAATATTCGCTCTCCTATTGGACAGCGCCCCCAGGCGCCAACGCGCAAGCCCCCAACGGCAAGTTCAAAGACAACTGCAGGCATGTCAGAACATGCCCAGAGTCAGCGTAGTAATACGAGACAAGGACTGAGGTTGGGACTAGATATTCACTTAAGTATAAATACGGCGCAGGTGTAAACAGCAGTAACTTACCTAAACCTTACCCACCTTCACCACGAGTCAACGTGAGCAACCTTGCGTCTAAATAGAGCATTGAGAACCGCGTGCGAATAGAATGTTAAAGTGTCAGAGTTTAATGAAGTAACGTTGAGTTCGACTTAATCTAATGTGAAGTCAATAGTCGATCATTTATTGTATATCGTGCGGCCACAGTTCTTCCGTGTGTAGCATTACCCATCGGTTCGTCGTGTCTTTAGCTAGTGCACTTATCCAGGCTGTGTGGCCTAAATACGTCGCCCACACCCGAGGAGTCCTAGGCGAGAACCGTTGGACATGTACACAGGAGAATCGGCGCCGGCGATTGCAGAACCATTCCTGGTTGGATTATATTGATTTGGGACGTGACTACCGGAGAAGAGCACCGTTGATTTCCACTATCGTTTGGGATTTAACCTCGTGAGGATTACCACTCGGGCCTGCCTCGTGGACGGGGCTGGCTAGCTGTCGTCAATGCTGTCGAGCATCTTGGATTACAACTATTGCTTTTGTCTGCTGATCAAGGGAGTACAAGCACCGACTCCTGTACCTGGAGTCTCTTTATTCCCCGTTGACTCAGACGGAGTACCCGAACATTCTTCTACCCTCCAGGCCTTACACCCCGGAGGGAACCCATTGTCTCCAGTTGGTACCGGTGTTGCCCTATATAATTGCTACTATACAACAGGTGGCGTCAGCTTAGACCCATCGTAGGATTCCTGCTATTCTTAGTGACTTATGCTCTTGACTGACTTTACGTATATTCTTCGCCATACAAGCGCGACCCTAATTCTCATTCTGTAACCGAACGTTGCCTAATAATAATAAATTACCCTCCAATAGTATTTCTGTGTCAATGCCGTGTTCTTGTGGGTGTTCACCATCTATATTTGATGTACTGTTTGGCCAGTAATTAAAGTACATAACTAGCAGTGGTTTAATCTATCACAATCTTTAATACAGTCAGGGTTTTGTAACCCCTCAGTTACACTCTATATGTGATATGGCTGTTTGACTGTGCGAGCGATCAGGAACTAAGAGAATCTATTTTCAGCTCGCGGCACCAGCGTGCATACGTACACATACTATCGATAATCTAGCGACTATCTACTATCTAGATAATCTTATTTGAAAACGATTCATAAATAGGCAGAAAAATGACAACGTTCTAGAATATTACAGTACAGGGCGTTTATCACGGATTATTTTTTCCCCCTTGAAAACGAGGGCTTTTCAAAATGCTATAAACGGAAATGAACCGATAAAAAAAACAATCCGCTTCGACAATGTTGACTGGAAAATGAGTCATTGATAAGCGATGGGCAGATTAGACACATAGCCATAATTTAAAACATAGATTAGGCGATATTAATGCTAACATTGAAGTGGATGGTGGGCATTCAAGCACTAAATGTGCACCCCCTGCTGGGCACTGAAAGTGTTAAATATAAGTAAGTCTAAATTTATTTAGTTTGGTAATACAAAAATACATCCGGATACTCGAGTAGTGATATGCATAGATAATGTTCATCTTGAAATAGTAAATTAATATACTTTTTTTGGGTGTCGTGATAGACCAAAACCTCTGCTGGAAAACTCATATTACCGGTAACTATGTAAATAAAAAAAACAGCGCATATCTTAACCCATTCTTCGCCATTGACGGATTAAGCCGTCATTCCTCGCCATGCTTAATCTGCCAATGACGGATTACGCCGTCATCGAGATCAATATTTCAAATTTTCGTCATGGTATTCATATTTCACAGACGGATCCTTGACGGGTGCTTTGGATCTCCACTAAACTCTCCAACGGTTCAATATCGCCACCTGGTGGCCGATCGGCCAACCAGAAGTGGGGAAATGGGGCCGGAAGTGCTTAGTGTCCCCCCTATTCCGTCCGCCACTCGCTATCGCTCCCGGGGCTCCATCTCGACACACTGGATAATCGATCGGTTGCCATAACTCAATAAACAACGTTATTTGGACGTATATAGTATAAAGGCCTCTGCATGCTACAGAGACTGCAACGCAACTGCAACACAACATCAGCACGACTTCAACGCAACATGTTGTAGAGGGTGTTGTAGAGTGTGTTGTGAGGATGTTGCGTACCTCTCCCCAAAATCTAATCTGAACAACCTTGCGTTGATGTTGCATAGCAGTGATTGGTTGGTTAGCGAATGGGGGCGGGGCTGTCATAGAATAATATTGGTCCCGCAGCAAGGAATACCACCCTCCATTGTTGTAGCCAGCCAGCTAGCGTCGTTGATGCTATTCAATGCTCTATCATACCCAACTAACGTTAATGCCATTCAGAATTTATTAACATAGCTACAACAACACAGTAACGTTAATATAATTACATGCATCATTGTTTACAATGAACGGTGGGGCAGTTCGAAAGGACTGGACACGGACAAGTTGTTAAACAGCAATCAATTAATTTAATATAACAGGTCGTTCGAGCTGCATTTTCGTGCCTACAACCACAGGGATATATCCAGCTTTGACGAGCTCTCTCTCCTCCTGCCGATTAAATTCAGCAGCTCTTCCTCGACCTCGAGTGCCTGTAGCTGCCTGCATTTGTACAAAGGCGTCCATCCCTGCTGCTAGCTAACGTTAAAACTAACCTAAAGTTACACAAGCAGAATACATCACAAATACTTCCGGTCGGGGGATTTCAAAATAAAAGACAGACGTCTAAAAGCACCGGAAAGACGTTTATTTTGTACATTATCTAACGTTAACACGAACCTAAACTAACTTTAGATTAGTTTAGGTTCGTGTTAACGTTAGATAATGTACAAAATAAACGTATTTACGGTGCTTTTAGACGTCGCTCTTTTATTTTGAAATCCCCCGACCGGAAGTAAAAATAATGCTTCTTTTTCTGCTTGTTATCAATGGGTTGGTTGAGAAGGGAAATTTCATCTATCTAGGGAACCTAGCTACATCCGGGGTACAATGTTGCATAGGCTGCACATCCATGTTGTCACACACAACGGTGTCTGCAACACCGTTGCTTTGTCGATGTTGTGTGGCAGTTGCTTTGCAGTTTCTGTAGCATGCAGAGCCCTTTATACAACCCGGAAATGGTTCATCTAGATCAACATCCCATAATAGCGATCTTTTTGCTCCATGCTGATCACCCAACGGTAAGAGGAAGCTGCGGTGAGTTTCAGCGTTTTTGATTATTATTATCCATACAAACTGCTATGATCAATATATCACCCATACTACATGATTCATTTAACATCGGTCATTGCATTGTAAACGACCCTCCCCCCCTCCGGTCACCAGCAGATGATGAGTCATGACGTTTAGGACCTTGTACAATTGAAATTTTTTATCTGACGTCAATCGCTAGCAAACTGCATTTGATGATGTAATATATGCATAAATGGCTATAACTCACGTTCTATGAATTACTGCAGAAAACGATAAAAACATATTTATACTCTGGACGGTATTTTAGTATGAATGTGTGAATGAAAAAGTAAAACGTTCCTACACCCTGAACAATAGCTAATCGATGTTGAATGGGCCATAGTAATGTCAATTTAGCAATACAATTTAAAAAGTTATAGCCCTGCAAAGTAGGTGAACATCTCCATAGACAAATAGAGCTGGCAGAGGATGGTATAAGAAGGGTACAATGCCTGGCGAAGAATGGGTTAAGAAAAACCAGACACTAGGGATGTCCGATATTATCGGCCTACCGATATTATCGGCCGATATTGGCATTAAAATGTGATATCGGAAATTATCGGTATCGGTTTAAAAAAAATATATATATATATATTATAATTTCTTCTTCTTTTTTTTTTACATCTATTTAACCTTTATTTACCCATGCAAGCAAGTAAGAACAAATTCTGATTTTATTTGTCAAAAGTATGCATAATGTTGTGTTAATTCCACAACAAGAGATATGTAATGTTAATTACCTGAAATTATTCCGTTTTTTTGGGGGGGGGAACCCTGCATATATCGGTATTGGTTGATATCGGTATCGGAAATTAAGAGTTGGACAATATCGGTATAGGTAAAAAATCCAATATCGAACATCCCTACCAGACACATATTAAATTTGAGATTATACACAATTTATTGTACTCTTTTATTACCATATCTAATAGGGGTGTAAGGGTACACAAAAACCACGGTTCGGTACATACCTCGGTTTTGAAGTCACGGTTCGGTACGGGTTTTCGGTACAGTGGGGGAAAGTTTGGCTTTCCATGTTCCACCCAGGGGTGATGTAGTGTGCAGGAACTAATTGTACTTGTAGGGCTCTATTCTATATTGAAATTAATAATCGATTTGTTAAATAATTTTTTTTTATAAGATTGTGAAAAAAACAGCCCCCGGTGGGCGGTTGTTAGTGGTTAACATACCGCTGTATTCGTTCGGTATACAGCCATACTGAACGGTTCGGTACAGTTTGGTACGGTTCGGTACGGATACGTGTACCTTTACACCCCTAATATCTAACTTACTGTATAGAAACACATACAAAACTCATCTAAATCCTATTATTATCTTATAGAAAAAGGCAATAAGGGTTGTGAACAATGTTAGTTATCTCCATCCTACAAACACTGTTTTTTTAACTAAGGGCATTAAAGTTCCTTGACTTAGTTGACCTTAAAACAGCAGAGATCGTTTTTAAAGCTAGAAGTTATCAACTGCCAAGTAACTTACAAATTTAGTTTAAAGAACGAGAGGCGAGGTATAATTTAAGAAGAGCACTCAATTTCAAACAGCCTAGAGCTACAAAAACCACACTTAAAGTATGTCTGTCAGTTAAAGGAGTGAAACTCTGGAACAATCTACCGGATGAAATAAAAAACAGCAGGAGTATTTTTAAGTTTAAAAATATGTTTAAAAACAGGGTTCTAGAATCTTAGTCAAATTTAACGTAGAATCTGTTTTCTATCCATCACACAGACTATGAGGAGTTAACTTTCCTCTAAAAACCATCACACAGACTATGAGGAGTTACCTTTCCTCTAAAAACCGTCACACAGACTATGAGGAGTTACCTTTCCTCTAAAAACCATCACACAGACTATGAGGAGTTACCTTTCCTCTAAAAACCACCACACAGACTATGAGGAGTTACCTTTCCTCTAAAAACCATCACACAGACTATGATGAGTTATCTTTCCTCTAAAAACCATCACAGACTATAAGGAGTTACCTTTCCTCTAAAAACCATCACACAGACTGATGAGTTACCTTTCCTCTAAAAACCATCACACAGACTATGCAGAGTTACCTTTCCTCTAAAAACCATCAGACAGACTATGAGGAGTTACCTTTCCTCTACAAACCATCACAGTCACAGACTATGAGGAGTTACCTTTCCTCTAAAAACCATCACACAGACTATGAGGAGTTACCTTTCCTCTAAAAACCATAACACAGACTATGAGGAGTTACCTTTCCTCTAAAAACCATCACACAGACTATGAGGAGTTACCTTTCCTCTAAAAACCATCACAGACTATAAGGAGTTACCTTTCCTCTAAAAACCATCACACAGACTGATGAGTTACCTTTCCTCTAAAAACCATCACACAGACTATGCAGAGTTACCTTTCCTCTAAAAACCATCAGACAGACTATGAGGAGTTACCTTTCCTCTACAAACCATCACAGTCACAGACTATGAGGAGTTACCTTTCCTCTAAAAACCATCACACAGACTATGAGGAGTTACCTTTCCTCTAAAAACCATAACACAGACTATGAGGAGTTACCTTTCCTCTAAAAACCATCACACAGACTATGAGGAGTTACCTTTCCTCTAAAAACCATCACAGTCACAGACTATGAGGAGTTACCTTTCCTCTAAAAACCATCACACAGACTATGAGGAGTTACCTTTCCTCCTCGGCCTTCATCTGGAAGGCGTCTTCCAGCCAGTCCAGCAGCTTGTGGGTGAACTCACTCACATCCTGCTGGTCGGGACACAGACAAAACACAACAGACACACAGGCAAGTAAGACCAATTACCAGGCTGCTTTTGGGACAGAGCAGCACGGGGCAGCTGAGGTCAGGAGAGTTAAACAGGCTTTAACTAGGCCTGGGAGAAAAACCGACGCAAGACTGTCAAATCAATCGGGGGAGCTCCCGTAGCTCACCGCATATCTCGGCGCTATTTCTGCGTCGGGGAAAACCGTGCTTGTCACGGATCTGGGGGACACGAGTTCGATTCCCGGACCCGCCGTCATTTCTCAGAATGTCTTCCCCTGCTCTACATCCCATTTCAACCTGTTTCTGTCGGTCATGCTTGACCAGAAAAGCGATAAACGATAAAAAAATAAAGTTTTAAAAAAAAGACTGTCAAATCAGTGGGAAAATGTGTAACCTGGGGGACATGACCGAGTTTTGGAAAACGGGCTGACTCATCCGAGCAAACGAGTTCAGTGGTGGTTGAAACCTCCTAGAGGCGGTGAATAGACGCAGAGGGCACTCCATCACACAAATCAATGCCACCTCCTCTAATGCGGCTCACTAACCTGGCTGATACACAAAGCAGAGACCTGACCGATGAGTACAGTGGTGGTCACAGGGTTAACCTCTGGGCGACCTTCACAGAAACATTAGCTTAGCGTTATTGCTATCTGGTAGAGGAGGGAGTGGGTGAGGGGGTTGGGCATTTTGTACATTTGTCATATTAACATTACTGCACATTAGCATACGTAGGCTAATCCCAGGGCGATAATATTTCTTTGCATAGTTCAGTGGGAGCGTTGTGGGTTCTGGGGATTAACGTTTATAGACAAGCGAGGTTAAGCGTCTAAGCGTGGGAAGAGCCAGGGATAGAAGAGACACCCTGCTGAGTCAGTAGAAAAGTGATGGAACTGAGGGGAGGTCACATCATCAGACAAGAGGACAAGTCACAATAGAATCAAGTCTTTCAGATGCAGACAAAGCAGAAGGTTAAACAGAATACAAATGGCACAGACACAGTTCAAGTCATAAAGGTGATCTATTTGAATCCTTTACATTCCCTGCTCAGAAGCACACCAGCGGTAATAAATGTTATTAATAATGAACTGATAATGAATTGGTAATGAATTGATCTGATTGTAATTGATCATTAGACAATGGAAAACAGGAGTGGAACTGATGATCCAATCAGACAATGGATTACAGTTCTTCGGGCAAAGATTTGAGGCATCGTAAAACATGTTAAACCACAGTTATCTTCAGTTTGATTAATTTTTAAAGGTGATAAGTATACAAATGTGTTATGATTAATTTAGTTAGGCATGAATATTAAATATAATAATTGAATAATTATTTTACATTTATTTTACATGAATAAACATTTTGAATGTCGGTTTTGCAGATCAATGTACTAGTTGTATTTCCACACTCATATTGCTGCTTTCCGCCACATATTGTAAATGTTGGGTGAATGTTATAGCCTCTAGTATAGGCCAGTAGGTTATGGATGAAGATCGCTTACCTGCTGCTGAGACTCACTGGACTTGAAGGCATCTTTGAGGATCTCCACGGCTCTGGACGGGTCTGCATACTTTCTCTTGGAACCCACCATGAGGGAGAAAAGGTGCCTCAATTCCTGCATGAAGGGCAGGTTCCTGTGCTCCTGTTTGGAGAAACACAAACGGCGGCTCTACCATAACCAATAGGAACTGTGTTTGAGCAACAGAAAATATATTCAAAATTGTTGTTATGATGAAGTTCGCCATGAAGTTCGCCTTTTCCCCATATAAATAATTAGGCTGTTTGCAATTTCCTCCGTCTAAAAGCAGAAATGAGGAAGCATATTTCTGGTGCCGTGTAGTGGTGCAGGGTAGATGGGATGGAAACATTGAGAGAGCAAAGAAAATGGCAACATTGCAAAGCTTATATGAAGTAGAAAATGTATTCAGCTCGTAGACTATAGAACAGAACAGCGAACAATTTAAAAGGTTAAAGGCATAATATTTAACATGTTATATATTTTGTTGAGTTGTGTAGTTACATTATCCAAAATGTTTCCAACAATGTTCAAACCTAGAGAAATACGTAATTAGAATAAAAATAATTGAGCCTTTAGTTTGGTCACCTGTAAATGGCGTACATAATTTTTGCTATGCTACACCTTTGAGCTACTCAGCAACTGTGATTAATACAGATGTGGGTGATGAGCAGAGTCTTTTGTTATTGTTTTGATTGAGAGAAACATACTGACCCCTAGCAGCAGAAATTACATACTGTGCGTTTAACACAAACATACCAGTATACATAGTGATTTATAATGCGTCATATCCAGTACAGTGACCCACTAATAAAGATCACAATGAGACACAGGACATATGATGGTAAAGTAAACATTTACAACCAAAGCCCAGACTTGTTGAACACAGACGTTGTTTTTCTGTGCTACGGAGAGAGAGCGGGATATTGATGTCAGATTAGGAACTAAGCCCTGGAAGTGTCCCACTGTTGGTGGAGTAGTATAGTAACATTAAGACTGAGAGGGACTAAAGCCAAAAGATGACTGGTGCAGGCTCCACAGCCTCGACAGAAGGCTTAGACCAGCTTAGTGAATGGGTGCTAACCCTACGGTGAGCTCACTTTAGAGACGAGGAAGGGAAAGCCCCTCTTTTTGAGAACTACACTGACAACGCAACCCAGGGAGGCTTGGCTTAGCTAAGATGCTCAAAGTCGCAGGATCACTGCAGCTATGATGAGAGATGCCCACTATGTGTGTGTGTGTGTGTGTGTGTGTGTGTGTATTGGTGGAGAAATCCCATGGCTCCAGTAAAACATTTCACAACATTGGAGATTTATTGGCTTGCAAGCACTGAACTGCCTGGGTTGTGTGGGAGAACATTCTGTGACCTGAACAGGAAGGGAGATGACCTAGCAGCTGAAACGCTCCCAACAACATCCTGCACTATTTGATCCTGGGGGCTCCCAAAAGTCTTTTGAGAAGAGTTGCCCAAAGTAGGGACTGCGGGCAAAATTCTGTTCGCCACAATATTATTTCTGGCCCTCCAAAAGGGTACCAGAGAATGATAAAAGATATTCTGGTTGGTCTATTTTGATGCAATGTATCTACTTGAGGGGATTTTCTTTAAACTAGCTTGACTAGTTTAAACACACTGACATTAGACCACAGACAATGTTATTTACTTCTTACACAAATTAGATTATCAACGTCCAGTGCATTATTTGGCCCACAACCCATGTCAAATTTCATCCCTTGGCCCTCTGTGTCAAAAGGTTTGGGCACCCCTTTACCCTTTAGTGGGTTAAGCTGCTTTAACGGGTCATGCTTTCAGGGCGAAAACTCTGCTGACCCTGGCGGGCTAACGAGCCATTACAAAGTAGCTAGGGCATTGTATAGTAACGGCGGACATAGTTAAAACGTTTCACTTTCAACACATTTTAGTCAGAGATTAAACAATCGCCAGTGCCCTGTAACACTCAGTGTATGCTGCTTACTGTATTCAGTGTTAACTACCTCAACACAGGGTTCCCACCGATTTTGCTGAATTTAATTCAAGGACTTTTCCAAGCACTATTTTTCATTTTAAAGGGGCATTTAAAGGGATACAATTCACTTTTAAATGCTGTTTTTTTATAGGGAAAAAAATATCCAATCCAATATTTATGGCTTAAAACCAATTTCCAACAATTAGTTACACTAATGAACCATCAGTGCCACTGGTTAACATGGTTGAATGCCAGCACCCACTTCAATGATAGCGTTGTGAACGCATAATCTATGTCTTAAATTATGGCTATGTGTCTAATCTGCCCGTCGCTTATCAATGACTTGTTTGCAGTCAACATTGTCTAAACGTTTTTTTTTTTTTTTTTTTTTTTTTTTAAATAATCGGTTCATTTCCATTTGATAGCATCTTGAAAAGCCCTCGTTTTCTTGAAAGTTTCAGGAAAATATAAAGATTCCGTGATAAGCGGCATTTACTGGAATATTCTGGAATACACAACATTTTTTGTAATTTTTCTGCCTATTTATGAATAGTTTTCAAATAAACGCTAGATTATCGATAGTATATGTGTACTTATGCACGCTAAAGAAGCAAGCTGAAAAACCTATTCTCTCATTTCCTGATCAGCGCGCACACACACACACACACACACACACACACTAGGGTTGGGCACCGAGAACCGGTTATAATAGGAACCGGTTCCTAACTGCCGGTTCTGGAACCGGAAGTAACATATTTGCATTTCGATTCTTAATTTCGATTCTTAAAAAAAAATTACTTTGTTAATTAATACCCTAGTTACAGTACAGCAACCAAATTAAACTGTATCAAGTCAACTGACAATGTGAAAGTATGAAAAAAATTTAAGATTAAAAAAATATATATATAAAATCTCCTGCGAAATAAGCTGTGAGCTGTTTTGACCTGCACCTCAAAGAATCGGAATCGAGAATCGTTTAGAACAGGAATCGAAATGGAGAATCGGAACCGGAATCGTTCAAATCCAAATGATGCCCAACCCTAACACACACACACACACACACACACATGGGGCAAACGCTGATATCTTTGTGAAAACAGATCCGATTACCCCAAGACTGGTAAAATAGATTCCTTACATCAGATCAGATGTTCTCCAAAAATATTATTCCAATTCCTGATCGCCATTCCAAATATCGAATGGTTTATTGATTCAGCGCTGGTTTTCCGGCTGGGCAATCACTTCGATCCTTCAGATGGCTTGCCGGAAAAGTAAAATGAGGAAACTGGACCCCCCCCCCCACCAGTCTAATCCAATGGGGTGCAGTTACACAGGGAGAGACGATAGGGGGCGGTATTTTCCCAATGGAGCCAAGAGAGTTTGGAGCACTAGCGTGAGGCTCGATTAATGAAATATTCATTCAAATCGCTAATTTAAAAAAAAGACAAACAAACGCTATATAGCGTTGCTGGCATTCAACGGGCGGCATGAACTAACGACATAAAGCGTCCGTGTTAAATAAAAATAAAAATGTATTTCTTGATTCAGAACAATTTTATTATGGATGAACAAAACTTTCAATGTGAATGGTTGATTTGAATTTCAATTACTTTTTAAGCACCTTGTTAAAAATTGGCTGTTTTCAAGGAATTCCAGGCCTTTGAAAAAAATCAAGCACTTTAACTCATTGACCGCCGGGGATTAGACAGGGCCCCGTTCTAGCAATGCCACGCTTTAAAGGGGAACTATTTTACTATTTCTTTCACTATTTGGGCACTTTTACACAATTTCTGTGAGTTTATGGAACACCTCTGTAATTTTGTATTTTTTTTTAATTCATTGTTTTGTATTTCTAATGAAGTCCTCAAAAACAGCATTTTTCTACCTCAAGATCTTAAGCCGTTTTGAGCCTGGGCTCCAACCACGGTGGGAACTGTGTGGAGTGTGTGAGAGTCTCAGCAGAGTCTCATGCAGCTGAGTCTCTCTGACATCACAAATCAGCACATTTTCAGATGACTCAGTTCAGTGAGGGTGAATATTGTGAGAGAATTGGAAGAATGCGGCAATATGAGAATTAGAGACCTAGATCATATTAATATAAGTCCACATAGCTAGGAAACAATGCTAAACACTGAAAAAGGCCATTCATAAGATAGTTCCCCTTTAAAAGATAGGAGTGCGTCACCTTGTTTGTAGAGCTATAACTATATTCTATATTATAGCTATGGATACAATACTATGGCCCATTTGACATCACCTATCTATCGTTCAATATGTGAAAAAGAATACATTTTCCATCCATACGTAAGTATTGTTATAGTGTGGTTTGGCGATCTCAGACTCATTCCCTATGGCAGTGTTTCTCAAAGTGGGGGGGGCGCCCCCCAGGGGGGGCGCAGAAGCATGACAGGGGGGGGCCTTGAAATTTATTAAAAAAAGAAAAGAAAAAAAGTTTTTTTTTTTTTTTTTTTTATTCCAGAAAATTATCACTAAAGTGCTATCTGTTGCAGCTGCACTGTTCTCCATGAAAATACCATTTCTCAAAATCTGAAAACCATTATTTAATAAAACACAGAAAAGGATCACCAAGTTACTCTGGATAAAAAAAAACCTTTACAGACAACATTGAGACAAAGCATCCTGACACATCTCCATCCAAACTCTTGGAAGAACTCTTTGAAATCTCATCTGATACCACCTGGAGAGCTAGTTTCAGAGTGTGGTGCTGAGTACCAAGTATCTCATCTCATGGCCCACCAAGTATCTCATGATGCAGCAGTTAAGGTGTTGATACCATTCAGCACCACATACAGTATCTGTGTGAAGCTGGCTTTCCATCCATGACAGCTCTGAAAACAAAATATAGGGCCAATTTGAAAGGTCGCGATATTGGTGTTATTTCGATAAATTTAAACATGGCCCATTTCATGACTATTTTGTTGGGGGGGGGGGGGGGGGGGCAAAATATTTTGGTCCGCCAAAGGGGGGCCTGACAGAAAAAGTTTGAGAAGCACTGCCCTATGGTAACACCGAGGTCCCCGGATGAATAATGAATAAAAATATTGAAAAAAAGGAAAAACTAAAACTATCAAATAACGTATATACGTGGTTGGCATTCAAAGGATGACGCCCAATAACGTATATAAAAGTTGTTGGCGGTGAATGAGTTAATCACTTCAAGGACCTTGTGTGAACCCTGTGTACCACGTGTGCGTCATATTGAGGAACTTCTTACACTGTTGATTTGCGTTTTGCACCACTGACACTGTCTCCAACATCAAATCCTGTACATTTATTGCATGTCAAAATGTACCTCTTTTCTTGATCCTCCAATCACACAACTGTTGCTTTGTCGAAAGGGAAGCAACGGTTGTGATTAGAGGATCGAGGAAAGAGGGCAGGGTTTGAGATGGGTGAAATTAGGTATTTCAGATTCAGATTCTAATCTGCTTCCAAAGAGACTTTCTAAACTTGAAAGACTTTCTAACTTGGCATCGACTAAGGTCACACTATCTATACTGCATCCACCCTTCTATGGAGACCTAGGGATGGAGATGGGAGGGTGTCACGTACCTTCTGGTTGCGAGGCAGGGCCTGAACCCTGGCCGGGGGGGAGTAGTGCAACACCAGCCTCTGGAACTCCAGAAGGTTGAACAGAGACTGAGGGAGACATGTGGAGGAGTTCAGTCAAATAAAAAGGAGCTCAACATTATTCAACACACATTCACAATTTCACATTCAAACATTTCCCTAACTGTAGCAACAAGACTGGTTTATGGCCTTCATGACTGCAGCCTTTTAAAAAGTGAAATAAGTCGTTGTCATACGGATTTTATGGTCATATTTCACTCAATAGTATATTCGCCGGATGAGAGCGCGAAACGGACACAGTGGTGAAAAGCGCCATGCTTCGCGGGGGCGAGGAGGCTTGGAGGTTCGTTTTGGAGGAAGATTTACTTATCTTTGTAGGGAGAAGAAAGTTGTTTACTTGTTTTCATTGCCTGCCTTAAATCTCCCCGAGGGCACAGTACTACGGGCAGGGACTGTGCCTCCTACAGGGGGTTGCATTACACACAGGCACCATGTGATGCTGTATCCAGTGTTCAGACAAACATCAGCTTAGTTTACATCCTACCAATGACTCAATGTTTTCATACTCTTCCTACCACTTGCAACTCATGTGGGGGGGGGGGGGGGGTGTAGCTTTAACCGTTTAAAGTGTCCCCATGAAGTGGCTTCTTGGGGATACAACTAACTACTAGTGTTACAAAGGATCAGATTAAACCGAATATATATATTTATTGATTGATATATATTGCATAATATTTGTATATCGTTTGATATCCCTTGTATATTCCTTGTACATATACACGGAATATCCCTTTAGCCTAGTACAGACCATAATATTTCATTCTCCTATTGGACAGCGGTCCACAGGCGCCAAGGCCATGCCTCCAGAGTCAGGTTCAAAGCCACCGTCAAGACATGTCTGTACATGCCCGGCCTTGCCCAAGAATACGAGACAGAAATGAGGTTGGCACTAGATTGTTCGCCGTGCATATAAATATGGCGCAGGTGAATACAGAAGTATGTTACCCAATAAGTTGAAGCCTCACCCACGATACTCTGTGCGGTGAAGTATGGCCTGTTTGGCCCCAAATAAGAGCATTGAGACCGCGTGCGAATTAATAACTGAATTGTCAGAGTTTGGCGCTATACCGTCGAGTGCGACATATTTCTATTAAGTCAGTAATAGTCTATTTGTGTATAGTGTATCGTGCGGCTAAAGTTCTACAGTGACCAGCATCACCAACGCTTCCTCGTATCAGCTAGAGAGCTTATCCAGGCTGGGCTGCTTTCATGGCGCTTTCACCCGAGGAGCCCTAGACGAGAACCGTGTGGACATGTACACTGGATTAATCTACCCGACGACTACATAGCCCTTTGCGGCTGGATTATATTTGCTTTTAGTCCTGTGATTAATGGAGCGGAGAATCGCCGACGCCTACACGTGTGTGGGATTTACCCTGTGAGGAGCCACGTCGAGTCTGCGCCTCAGAGAGCCTGAGGCAGGCTAGCTTTCTTCCCTGTGGATCTACAGGCTACAGAGAACAGCTGTATTCGTCTGTGGATCAAGATCTTATTGCACCGTCTCCCGTACTCGGAGTCTCCTTATCATCGTTGACCCAGACTCTACTACCGACAGATCCTCTACCCCTGCTGGCTTACAACCGGGGGGACCCTTCCAGTATCTCCCGCTATATATTACTAGTGTACCATAGATATAATTCCCTAAGATTCAGGTTGTATAATTACCTCCTGCGTAACCAGAGAATGGACATTCATTATTGATTTGCCTACGCACATTCCTTTGCCTTATAAGCGCATCCAAAGTAAAATAGAGAAATATATTATGTACCTTTTGCTGCAATAAATACTTAATTACAACTTTGTGTGGAACCGATTCATTGTGGGAAGTGTTCATCATATTTATATATCATGTACTGTATGGCCAGTAATTAAAGTACATAAGACGGTAGTGGTTTAATGATACCATACTTATCAATACAGTCAGGGAATTGTACCCCTCAGTTACAACTAGGGTTGACCTCGATTAGTCGAATAGTGGGCTAATCGATCGAAAGGAGCCGTAGTCGACTGCCAACCTCTTAGTCGAATGCAAAAAATTTATTAAAAAAAATAGTATAATTATTTAAAATTTTTTGTTATCATTCTTTCCAAAAGCAAAGACGCTAATGGCGCTGAGGCTAAATGCGTAAGAAAACGGGCACAGAGGCACTGGAAGAGGATTTCACACACTAGACATATCAAGATGTATTCATCAGTGGACCAATTGCATGCTTTCGCAGAGGACAAGAAGCCTTCAGTAGACTCCTTCAGACATTAAGCACCCCCCACAGCCCAAATGGAATGATCCCCCAAAAAGAAATTGCATGCGGTAGTCGACTCTCTGCAAATTTCGGTCAATCAAAGTCGACTATACAAATCCTTAGTCTGGGACAGGCCTACTAACTACTAGCGTGCGTGCGTGCGTGTATGCACCCGCACGTATATCCACCTGAATGACAGCACTGAACCAGCATGTATTGCCCACATTCTTGAGTCCCACAGGGCAGTTGTCCATCCTCTTCCTGTCATGGGGGTTGGGGCAGTCGCTCCATACCTTTGTGTGGGTACGCTTAAGGCACGCCTTGTTCTCCGCTATGCTGGCTTCCAGGACTCTGAAAAGGCACATCACAAGCCCTAAAACGGTGGAACCTAGATACCCCGTAAGAAGTAGGGCTGTCAAAATTGGCAAAAAATTACATTTGAATATTCCTTGAAAAAAAGGTGATATTCGACGATATTCGAATATCTATTGTTGGGCAAATATATATATATTTTATTAATAAAAAGAAATTTGTAATAATTTTTTTTATTATCGTGTGTTATTTCCGTTGTAGTTATTGTTGTTGTTGTTGTTACTATGTCCTGTGAAGTCCTGTTTCTTGTTGTTATTACTGTATTGTGTGGTCTTGTTTAACTCATTCAGCGCCGGAGCGATATGCCCGATATAGGTCTAGAACGCCACCGCTTTAATCAATGGGGGGACAGAGATTTGCGAGTGCTTAAAATATATCTTAAATTATAGCTATGGGTCTAATACACCCGTCGATTAACAGTGAGTTGCTTCCAGTCAACATGTACAAAACGGATTGTTTTTTCATCTGTACATTTCCGTTTTATACCGTTTTGAATATGAATATAGTTTGTGATTCTTAGTAATCCCAGGAAAAGACACGATAATAGCCCTTTAGTGGAATACACTAAACACTAGGGCTGTCTTAAATACTTCGAAGCTTCGTTGGATGGTACAAGCTTCGAACATAAAAAAAGCGAAGTAAAACAAAATATATATATATTTGCCTCCAAAATCTTGCGCCTCCATTCCAATGAAACGAAAGTAAGCAGCGCTTCGACTCCACCTCTCTACAACAAGCACGTGGAGATTATCCGTGTTGAAAACAACAAGGACATGTGCAGCAGACATGTCGACGAAGAAGTCATCAGACGTGTGGTTACTCTTTAAAATATGCAAAGACAATGCCCAAAAAGCCGAGTGCCAGATATGCCAGAAGAAAATGGCATATCACAACTCTACAACAACTTTGTCAAATCACCTAAAAAACGTAAGTATCGTTGTACACGATGGCGACGCCACACAAAACATTAATAAGGCTATGCTTATGCTGCTATGACTAATGTGTTACCAAGTTGGCTAATTTAATTGTAATCATCTGCTTTTGTAGGTGCATTGTCTGATATAATTATAAATAATAAATTAAATATAATATAATTGTTTGCTTGATAGACGAAGGTTGCAACATAATTATGTAATGTCATGTCGTTGGCTGAGAGCAGCCCTCTGCACCCAAGCAGCGCAGCCGAGTGAAACCTTGTTGGCTGCGTCAGTCACGAAAGGGGCTACTTAATTAATTAATCCAATCCACTTTATTTATAGAGCACATTTAAAAACAACAAAGTTTACCAAAGTGCTGTACATGTCCTACAACATAAGATAAAAAAAAGAAGAAAAAAATATTATAATTTATATATATATATTTTTTTTTCTCTCGAAGCTTCGAATTAAAATCGAAGCTCGGCCCCGAAGCTTCGATTGCCAAAAAAAGCTTTGAAGGTCAGCCCTACTAAACACGTTGTCATTTTTCGCCTGATTATCGAATCTTCCTGAAATCAACGCTAGATCATTATTATTATCCTTCCTTGGGCAAGAATGAAAAGAGCCTCGTAGCACGAGGCTCCCCCCGTCCCCTCCTGCACTCAACGGCACACAGCCACACACACACAGAGACAGCGTTGATCGGGGTACGAAATAAATATCAGATCAACCATCAAATCTATAGTGTTCTTACCTTGTATCTGATGTAATGCAAAAGAAATAATCCAATTATCTGATCCGATTATAAAATGTAACGTAATCTAATTCAACTTCGTGGTCCCAGCGTTCTGATGGTGAAACACACTTGTATGTGGCATCAGCTGTTGACTTTGAACCCCCACCCCCCCCTAAGATCCCCTGTCCCCAACGCGTCTACCTTAATGATAAGCAAGCAGTGCAAAAATGCGGAAGCATTCGTCACCGCACGCCACTACGGTAAAGCGCCTTTCTTTTCAGGCCCGCTTTGGGAGCTGTCGCGCGGAAATAGGCTGTCTATTGCCATTCTCTTTGACAAACTCTAACCTTAACCAGCTCCTTAATAGCGCCTAAACTTAACCGTTCTAACCTTAACCAACTCCGAAACAATGCCTAACATTAACCTTAACCATGCCTAACCTTAACCATAGAAATTATATTGCCATTCTCTTTGACAAACTCTAACCTTAACCAGCTCCTTAACAGCGCCTAAACTTAACCGTTCTAACCTTAACCAACTCCGAAACAATGCCTAACCTTAACCTTAACCTTAACCATGCCTAACCTTAACCGGCGAAAGAATACACGTTAAAAAAAAAATCACGTTAAAAAAAAAATATATTAGATGGGATTCGAACTCGCCAGCAAACGAGCCATAGGATCCACAGCCATGTAGTCTTGCCAATTGAGCTATTTCTAGATACTGAATAAGGGGCGGTGACTTATATATATTGAGCTCCGCTCGGATCTCATGCGCATGCGCGGGCACCTCGTGCGAGCACGCCGGCGCACGCACGCACCTGAGCGAGCACGCCGCCGCCGGTGCACGCACGGGCGCTGGGCGGCGGAAAATGAAAGGCGCATTACCGCACGCCACTACGGTAGAATGCTTCCGCATTCTTGCACTGCTTGCTTATCATTAAGGAAAAGGCGTCCCCAACAACCACGTCAAAAGGGGCTTAGGTTTCTGAGAGTTAAGGCAAAATAAGCATGAATTAAAAATATTATAAATATATATATATTTTTTTTTTATTAAAAGAAATGTCTTCCCATTTTTTATTTTTCCTGTGAACATACTAGTGTGTCAGTTTCACCTGCTGATGTCCTGCTCCTCATCAGTGATGCCCGTTTCCCTGAAGGCCCGGTTGGACTCCTCCAGGCTGAGAGCGATGGCTCTCTGCAGGTCATCCTTGTCATCCCCTGTCAGGTCAATGGAGTCTGCAACAACTGGTACCAACATGTTCCTCAATGGTTTAAAAGAGATTTTGTACCAGCAGTGGTTCATTGTTCAATACATTGTGTATGTATTGTGTGTTGTGCGTGTGTACGTGGAGGATGGCTATCTCAGTTTCCTCCTTGGTAGGATCATTAAAATGCATATCTTCTCTTAACACATTCGGGGCCAACCACGTATATATACGTGTTTGGGAGCCGACGCTTGAAGGCCAACCACGTATATATACACGTGTTAAACTCGCTTTTAGCTTTTATTCCATTTTAATATCCTACTCAATGTCACAGAGCTGTATGTTGGCTGGAAAATGCCTTTGGGATTCGGAAAAGTGCATTACCGGCCAGATCCTGGTAGTGGCGCTGTCTCAAGAATGGAGTAATCCTTGTTTCAGGCCTGGTGTCACTTTTTTTCATTCCGGGGTAAATTTTCTGTTAGCCTGAAGCTATCAGCTTCAACCGATCGCCTGGAATACTTATTGCGACACCGAATTCAGTATGCAGTAAAGGAATATAGCATCAGCCAATGGACATATCGATCTACCAGATGGTGATCAATAACTGGGAAATTCTTTTTGGAATCCAACCGGCCACAGGTAAGAGCAATTTGACGTAAATTTCAGCCTGATCGGGCCTTGTTCTTTTATAATATTTTATTTTCAGCTTTTATAGTTTCACAAACACACATCAAGACAAATCACAAACACAAAGAAAATAAAAAATAAATAAAAAGAACACAAACAGTATGTTGCCAGACACTGTCACATCAATGAACAAACATACACCATGTCATATGCTATACACTAAGGACGCAAGGGGCTGATTCTCTGACATATATACACACATTACATATATACACATACATATACACATACATATATATATACATACATATATATATACACACATACATAGTAGTGTTGTCAAAAATATCGAAAAATCGATTCTGAATACCCAAAACTGTTTCAATACTAATTTCCAGAAATATCGACACCTAATCATTCATAAAAAAAATTAAAAAAGGGAAGTTCAGCCCGTCAGGCACATGCAACACAGACCACAGTGTTTACATCTGTCTGCCTGAGAAAACACCATGTTCTGCAACAAAAACGATTGAAGTGAGATGAACAGTTATTTCCAAATGTGTGATCTAAAGATAAACAAAGGGTTTCAAAAGTGCCATATCTATCCTCTCCTACAGTACCAGAAAGAAGCTGAGGAGAACCAACCAGCAACAGAAGCAAAACGTATCAAAAAAATAAAAATTAAGATTGAACCTTTTCCCCGTGGTATCGAAAATGGTATCGAACATCGATACTCCCCAAGGTATCGCATCGAAGCTCGAAATTCCAGTATCGTGACAACACCAATACATAGTACAGAAAATACACAGGAAGACATTGAGAAGCACTTATGTTCTAGCTAAGCATTCCAAAAAGGGACCCCCTATCATTTCAAATTTGTTCGAGGTCTCAGACCTACTGTGACGGATGCTTTCCAGCTGCAGAGAGGAGACCATCTCAGTGAGCCATCTTTTAAAACTTGGAGACGACGTGTCTTTCCATTCCTTAAGGATAATTCTTTTGGCCACAGCCATACCAAACATCAGGGCCTCCTGCTCATTGTAAGGTAATTCTGCAGTGTTAGCTGAACAGCCGAGTAGAGCTAGAAGGCAGTCTGAGGCAATCTCTCTTTTATACGCCTTGGTGTACCAGTAAAAAAATTCTACCCAGTACTTAAATAGCTTGGGACAAAACCAAAACATATGTGAAAGATTACCCTCTGCGGACATGCAACAATCACAGAGAGGCGATACAGAGGGATAGATTCTATGCAGTTTGGTTTTAGAGTAATGTAGTCTATGAATGACCTTAAACTGTATAAGTTGGACTCTGGCAATAGAACATTGTTCTTATAGCCAACCCCCCCCCGATCAGCGCATGTTGTTGTAATAATGAATGCCGTTATTGGTAATCAATAATCAGAAACGACTTCCCCCGTCCACCCCATTTCATGCATTCATGGTGGACCATGATACCGATCATATGCATTTTGATTTTTAACTGTAGCTTGTGTAGGGCCGAAACGCCAATCGATTTAACGTTATTAGCTTAGCGCCCTATAACTAGCTTTGCAGGAATTACCCTAGACCAATGTGTTATAACGTTCATATTCACAACGCTATAAAATGGCAACGTATTGATGAAAAAAATATTTCTTTATGGCATATTGAAGGGAAGGTTTATACTGTCAATTGACAATGACAATGGACACATAGCAATAATATAAAATATAGATTTAGCTCTACAAACAACCTCACGCACAGTGAAACGTTATTTGAAGCTGGCCTCATAGAGTGAGATTAGACGGATCCCAATGGCCGGGAATGTGTTAAAAGGTAGCCTAGCATAAACTTCGGGAGAGGTGTTAGTTGGCCAACACCTAGGCTAACCGGTACTGACCGCTTCCATTCATTGTGCAGCCGGATAGCTTTCTACTGAACGCACAGAGAGAAAACTGGTATCCATGTTCTTGTCTCACTCTGGAGAAGACGGTAAGCTCACACAGGGGGTCCCCCAAGGCTCAGTCCTTGGCCCCCTGCTCTTCATCTGCTACATTCTCCCCCTTGGTCACATCATCCGTAAATACCACCTCAACTTCCACTGCTACGCTGATGACACCCAAATCTACATCAGTACACAATCCCCCCACAGCCCACCCCTCAGTCACATCGAATCCTGCATTACCGAACTCCCAATACCTGACTGATCTCCTTCTTCCCTACCGCCCCACCCGTTCCCTCCGGTCCTCCTCCACTGCCTCCCTCACTGTCCCGACATCCAAGCTTAAAAACTTTGGAGATCGGGCCTTCTCTCGTACTGCACCCCGACTCTGGAACTCCCTCCCCCAGTCCATCAGAGACTCCCCTACACTCTCCACCTTCAAAGCTCGCCTCAAACCCCACCTGTTCTCCCTTTCCTTCAACCCCCCCCCCCCCCCCCCCCCAACCTGATTGATGTCGGTCTCCAGTCTTTTTGTGCTATCATGCTGTCTTCCCTGTTCCCCCCATGGTCTCATGTTCCTTTTGTTTTTGTTCCTTTGTTGTTTCTTTGTTTTTGTTTCTTTGCTTTTGTTTCTTTGTTTTTACTTTTGCTCCCAACTATTGTCAGCGACTTCGGGTTATTGAGAAGCGCTATATAAATTAAATGAATTATTATTATTATTTCCCATAATTGTGGTGAGTTCCTTTAATACACAACCATGATGATCTCTCTGACACACATGATGCAGGGTTCCCACAGACATTGCAAAATGATTGCACAATTCACTTTTAAATGCTGTTAAGCATCTTCTTGGCCTGCTTGCCAGCTAGAGCAAGGTAGAGCATCACACGTGAAGAAATGAGGAAGAGCAGTTGGAGCGCACGAGACAGCGACTCGTCAGATTTGGTTAAAACAGAAGAAAAATAAACAGTTCTTGATTCAGAACAATTTGATCATGGAAAACAAAACATTCAATGCAAATGGTTGATTTGAATTTCAATTACTTTTTAAGCACCTTGTTTTAAAATGGGTTGTTTAATAAGGAATTCCAGGCCTTGACTTTTGTTTTTTTAAACAAATCAAGCACTTTAAGCATTTCAATGACCTTGTGCGAACCCAGATGATGTCAATGAAAAGGTCCAGTAAAGCAGGCTACATGGGTCTGCAAAAGGACCAGTTGAATGAGTCCAGTAGGCTGTTACTCACCCTGGTCCGCCTGGGTGCCAACGCTGATGTATCGGTCGTTGGCCACTTGGGATGTCTGGTAGTAGGTGGCTTCATCTTGCTGAGGAACCTTAGCGTTCTTCTCCGTCAGGAAGGCCACCGCCTCCGCCAGGTCTCCATTGCTCACCTGGGACAGAAGAAAAGACAGGTAAGACAACAAGAACAGGGGGTGAACTAAGTGTCAGGACTCCCTAAGATGTGACAAAATATCTAAGCTAGCATTTCTACACAATGATTTTGGTTGGATAAGAACACAGAGTGGACTGAAAGTGTGTGTGTGTGTGTGTGTGTGTGTGTGTGTGTGTGTGTGTGTGTGTGTGTGTGTGTGTGTGTTACATTTTATTTGTATAGTTCCTTCCTGATGACTTGTCGTACAGAACTTGTAAGTCGCTTTGGATAAAAGCGTCAGCTAAATGACTAAATGTAAATGTATAGTGCTTTTCTAGATTAAAATCACAAAGTGCTTTACAGGCAGTAAAAATGTAATCAAAATAACATAACCACACACGTTACATCTAGGGCTGGGCGATATGACGATATTATATAAATATCGGGTACAGTTCATTAACGATACACTTTTTAAACGTATCGTGGATATCGTGATGTTTTGCCCAAGAGGCTTGTGTCGCGTCAATCTGGTCCACACGTTGACACTTTTGAACAGCGCCGCCCCCACACACACACTACTGCATCAAAAGTTACTACTTATGATAACAAAGGCATTCGTTGTGGCATTAACGTTATATAGTTACACTTTCAATAACATCAGCGTATTTACATAGCAACGTCCGAGGTCGACCTAGATATAGCAAGCATTAGTCGTTCATATCTCAGCCCGTGCTGACTCAGTTGTGCCCATTCTGCGGTCTGTTAATAAAGTTTTCAATCAGACAGATGTATGGAAAGGCTTTTATTATAACATCCGTTGCAGTAAAATCATTATGCCTCCAGTCGTTTAGTCATTCTGCGGACCTAAAAGCTAAACGTCGGCCGCGGCGAGCTACCGCTGCCATTGTTGTTGTCATTGAGCTCTCCAATGGCGGAAGTAGAAAATGAATACGCGCTTGCCGATTGGTGCTAAGAACAGCAGGGCGGGTGCAAGCGGTGTGACGTAATTGGCAGACGCGACTGTCAATCAAAATGATTCTGTTTGCCGTCTGGATAAATGAAAACGTTATTAACAGATTGCAGCATGGGTACAATACAGTACAGCTCAATACAACAACAGTCAACAGTGGACTGGAGGATGCAGACCAGAGAAAGACTTTCGTCTTGTTTACATCAGGGTCCCCCATTTTCAATTCATCATATTTCATATCTAAATCATATAATATCTCATTGCTAAATATATGCAATATATAATCTAATAATCCAATAATCTAAATCTAATATATAATATAAAAATGCTAAATGCATGGGTATTTTATTTTGTCTTTAATGTTAGCTTGCAAACTCAAATACTGTCTTGGTAAGCCTCATAATGAATTGTTTGGGGAAAAAAAGAAAAACATCGTGATGCGTATCGTGTATCGCCGAAAGGTCAGAAAATATCGTGATATCATATTTAGGCCATATCGCCCAGCCCTAGTTACATCACATAAATTAAAAGTTTGTCAAATACTTTACAAAAAAAAGTTAATTCAAATAACAACCACATACACAAATGTTACACCGCATACATGATCAATTAAAAGCCTGACTGTATAGAAAGGCTTTAACCTGTTCCACCCGTGGAATATTTTCTGAAAGTCCGCCTAAAATATATACCTAGGTAAATGGAATATTGCTTCACTTCTACAAGTCCATTTGCATATTCTTGGTATCTAGGGACATCTATGGACAGAATGTCTATTACTAGGCTTGCTTAAATTTTTATGAAACAATGGAGAATATGAATGATTTTTCTTTGCATTTTTGACAGTGAACAACACCATGCTAATAATGACCAAACATTAAAAACTGCCACTGATCTCGTTCAGTACTTTCTTGAGATCATGTGTACAAAAAAATCTAAGGAAATTAATAAAGGGAAGATGATTAAACAGAAGGTTCTGTAGATACAGTACTGAATTCTCCCATCCGGACGAATGAAATTTGAAATATTATTATAGAATATAGAATAGGAGGCTTATAAATTACCTTATTATAGCTAATTCGCACATTTATATATATACTGTATATACATATATTATCTTTCAAATGCCCAAGTTCAATTTGGATTTAGTATCACCAGGCGTGCATAAGAACAGATAATGAAATCTACTGTAATCTACTGTACTTTTTTTATTTTCACCACAGTGCAACCATTTTGAAACTAATTTCAGATCTAATTGTTGCTACATGTCTCTTTTGTCTCTTTTATTGCACTTTGCCCTTGCTTTCTTATATGTACTGTACTCTTTTTTGTAATTCTAGTGTATTTTTATTGCATTGTATGTGTTTTTACCATGTTGTGAAGCACTTTGGTTTGGCTGTTACTCATTTGTAAATGTGCTATATAAATAAAACTGATTTAACATGCTAACAATAGGGAGGAGAAACTAACTGTGTTTCAATATTTGTCAAACTTTACCTTTTGTGGTAGAATTATCCAGAATATTAACAGTTATTGAAATAATCCATACAGAACTTTGAACCCCATAGAAATTTACAGGAAGTGTCGTTTTGAAAAATGCCAACGCTGATCAACAGATAGCGATGTCTATTACAAAATGGCTGCAAAAAGACTACAATTCCCATGGTTAAAAATGTCCAAAATGGTCGCCCTCTCGGAATAGACTTGACCAAATCGAAAAGTTAAATCTATCTAATGACACTTTTAACCTATTGCTAAACTAACGTATTGATGATAATATACATTCTACATGCTGTTGTGACATGTTTATGATGTTAATACTTGAATACGTTTGAAATAAAAACTTTTATACAACAGTCTAAAAAATATTGATTTATGACCAGATGTCATTTCGGGACCGGTATCGGCCCCGTCGGGTGGAAGAGGTTAAGACCCTGTTTAAAGGACCCCACACTATCAGCAGACCTGATTTCACAGGGTAGCTGATTCCATAATTTAGGTGCTACGACTGAAAAAGCTCGGTCACCTTTGGTCTTAAGTTTGGTCCGGGGGACGATGAGCACCCCTTGGTCGGAGGAGCGGAGAGCCCTACTGGGGCAGCAGGGGGTTATGAGCTCACTAATGTAGCTTGGGGCTTCACCCTTTAAAGCCTTGTAGATGGTGAGCGCAATTTTTAAATCAATCCTGTATTTTACAGGTAGCCAATGTGTGTTATGTATAGTGTGTCAGTGATATGTTGGCAGCACTGTACCTGCAGGGCCTTTTTGAGGAGTTGGAGGTCGGTGGTGCCGGTGATCTCGCTCAACTGGTTCAATAGAGTCTGCAGGTGCTACAGGGGAGAGAAACAAAGGGTTAACATATTACGTTTCGAGTGTAGCAGAGGAGCAACAGAGAGGAGAGTGTGAATGAGTTAACAGAGCAAAAACAGTAGGGCTGTACCGAATAGTTCGAAGCTTCATTCATAACGTTGACATTCGAATTCTAAATCAATTTTATAAATGTTTTGTCTATTCATTCCGTTTAAACCAATGGGGTTTTTCTTCACAGTTGCAGATAAAGATTAGGCTACACTAATATTATAGTATTATACTATAATATAGTATATGACTCGTCATCATTTTTTTTATAAAACATTTATCATAAATGATGTAGACTATGTGCATCCGCTTGGTGCTCCATCAAGACGTCACCATCACTTTCGTACCAACCGTGCCCTTATTGGATTATTTATGTTGACGAAACTGACGAGTTATATTCATTAAAGAAAGTTGATTTAATAAAAAAAAAAAGACAAATTTAATAAGATGATGGGTCACAGTCCCAACATTCTCACCGAAGTTTAAAGAAATGTAGTTGGCTTCATGAGAGCATTATCAGCATGGCCTGCTGTTGCATGTCAAGTCCAGTTGGTGTGCATCATGGGCTTACCCAGCACAATACCAGAGTCTAACCAACAATGGCCCAGTGCATCACCCAGATGGAGTGTATGTGTATACTACATACAATAAGGGACTGCACTTACTGTCAGCAGCACCCAGGGCACAAAGGACACTTTTCATTAGGCTAGTATTGTAAAAATGGGTCCATGCTTTTACAAGCAGTGTGCAATAGACTGGATTAGGCATGGGCAGTATGACGGTATTAAGGTATACCGGGGTATTTAGAGATACCGACGGTATTGAAAATCAATACCGTCAAAATCACAGATCCATTTCAGTTTATATTACAGTGAAACAGAGTTTTAACAGTGGTTGGTTGTAGTGCACTGCACACATGCGCCAGCAGAGGGCGAGACCAGTCCTCGAGTCACTAGTGGAGCGAGGCAGCGAGCCGCAGAGCTGGTTGTCTATACACAGGAGGAGGAGGGAAAACCCCGCTTCACTGGAAATTAAATGAGAGTCGAGACACGCTTACCGTTGCTGCCTGGTGCTGCGGGCTAACTGGCTGTTCTGAGAGCTAACTGTTGTGTATCACAACTAGGGATGGGTACCGAATTCGGTACTTTTGAGGTACCGAACCGAAACACGTCGGTACTACCGAGTATCGAATCAAGTGAGAAACAGAAAAAAAAAAAAAAAAAAAAGATTATTATTTGATTAATTTTTTTTCTTTCATGTCAACGTTCACACGCACAATATATGCTTACCTAGGATTTGACTTGATTCAACAACAAAGCAGTCGGAGCAATGACAAGCCGAAAACTGTCGAAATTGTAGTTATTTGTGAAGTTTGGATTTTTTTTTAGACTGAGGTAGGTAAATAAAATGTCTTGACTAAAGTACCGAAAAAAGGTACCGTTGGGTACCGGTATCGATTCACAAGTACCGGTATCGGTTCAAATGTGAAAGGTACCCATCCCTAATCACAATGGTGGTCACTAGGCCTGCCACGATAACACATTTTGCTGGGCGATTAATTACCCCCGAAAATATCGCGATAAGCGATATTATTGCGACCGGTTAGAGAATATTTTTTTGGAGAAATTTATTTCCCAAAACTTTTATTTTGAAGCCCACCGCTCCGTCTTTTCCGGTGTTTTAGACTTTTATTTTGAAGCCCACCAACCGGACCGGAAGTATTGTTGTGATTATCAGGTACTTTTTGGGTACTTTTTTAGTCCCTGCTCTGTCGTGGTTCCAAGCGAGTAGAAGTGGTACCAGAAAAGTCACGTGAAACACTGCAGACCACTGATTGGTCAGAATAGAAACGCGTCACTCGTTGGAGAGTCTGAACGAAAACAGAAAGCCGCCATCTTTAATGTCTCGCATAGGATTTCATAATCATTATGTTTGCAGCAGGCACAAGTGCAATAAACAAAGGATACAGTCACTGTGTATTCTGCCTCATTTATTGATTAAACAAAACCGACATCAACACAATTTGCCACCGAGCGGAGAGTTTAGTCTCGCAAAAAGATCGCTGACTTGTTAAGGCTTGTTGTTAGGTTAGGTGCTAATGTTGTGCTAGCGTTTTAGCATGGCTATCGTACATAGCGTGATCAATATAACTCGCTATTGATTGTTTGTATGAGTAACGTTAATGCTAGTAGAATAGACACAATGAGGGGTGACGTTAGCCCCACGGAGCTCCTGTGCTGTGCTCTGTAGTAAAGCCAGCGGCCCGCCTCCCAACACGGACAGTGACTGACAAGGGGCACTGGTTCCGCCTCATTAAAACAAACGCGCAAATAGCAATTAATCGCGCCCGTCAAAATCATTGCATTCATTTTAATTATCGCGGCAATTAATCGATTTATTGCTTATCGCGGCAGGCCTAGTGGTCACGCTTTACGGTAATGTTGCGACAGTGCTGTGAAAATACCGTAAAACGTTGTGGTAACGAGAGTGTGTGTGGTTGTGGACTGGTGGAACAAGCAAATAAACGGTAAAACGTTACGTCGCAGTCCGGTGTGTTTTTGAATACACAATACTAACGTTACTAGTACTAGGGTGCTGCGGGGCTCTTGGCTACCATTCTGAGAGTTAACGTTAGTATTACTAGAATGCTGCGGGCTTCTGGCTAGTGGCTCCATTCTGAGAGCTAATGATAGTAGCACTCGGATGCTGCGGGCTAACTGGCCATATCCGCGATTTGTTTACTTGGTAACACGGGTTGCCCCCCCCCCCCCCCCCCCCGCGCTGATGAAAATGAAAGTCATACCGTTCAATACCGTACACCGGGGTATTAAATCAAGGTATAACGGTATGAAAAAAGTGATACCGCCCAAGCCTAGACTGGATAAGTGACATTTCTAGGGGTCTTGGCTGGATTAAAAAAAAGTGTGTGTGAGCGAGGGGGGATTCATTAGTAAACAGTCTATTATGAAAATAAGAAAAATCTAGATTCAAATTGTGAAACAAGAAAAGTTTTTTGCCATATGGCCCAGCCCTACCCTGGCCCAGCCTTACCCTACCCTAGCCCAGCCCTACACTGGCCCGGCCCAGCCATAGCCCATTCAGCCTCCTTTCTCATCCTCTCTGTATTTTACAGGTAGCCAATGTGTGTTATGTATAGTGTGTCAGTGATATGTTGGCAGCACTGTACCTGCAGGGCCTTTTTGAGGAGTTGGAGGTCGGTAATCCAGTTATCATGTTGTCATTTTTCGGCTGATTATCTATTCTAATCATCCTGAAATCAATGCTAGATTATTGGTATTATGTCTCCTCGTGTATATATGCAATGTTGCTTCGACCGCAGGAATATGGATTCCGGATTTCCGGCAGCGTGCGCACAGCACCGCTGTTGAATTTTTTTTCAGGGGAAACACTGAAATAGATTTACCAAACTGAAACAATAAGACTTTGTTTAATTTCAAATCCATTGTGGTGGTGTACAGAGCCAAAATTATGTAAATTGTGTTGATGTCCAAATATTTATGGTCCAGACTGCATATGCAGAAGGGGGACGTCATTGAAGCTTGTAGGCCTAATATTTACTCACATACAAGCTCCTAAATAATATTTCTGCACACATCTATTTTTAGTTGCAAATGAGTGAAACGCTTGCACTCTCGAGTCCTGAGCTGTCCGCATGTTCAAAGTTAATTTACTATTGACCAGAGTCAAAGTATTTTCCTTATCAATTGAAACCCAGCTGTATGACCTCTAAGCTAAGCGGGGGGACTTCGCTTAGCATGAGAGCATTAAAATGGCTATAGGGCAATACACTCATCAACAGTAGTTTATTGGGCCATCTTTAATGCTTCAGTGATGTTGAAATTGGAGCTGTCACCAAACTCGTCAAAATCTTTAATTAGTGGCACTGTTCTGTAGCATTGTTTGCATACAGTATGGACTTGCTGGAATCCTTTTCCTTTCCTTGTTCATTAGCCTCAAAGTATTTCCTGACGTTTTCTTTGTCAATTAAAACCGGTTGCGGGGGCTCCGCACTTTAGTAATCAAGTTACTGGTAAAGCCCTAGAGTAAAGTCAACCAACATACCATGGTGACTGAGGTTGTGTCTCGTCTCTCATCCCGTAGTGAATTCCTGCTGCTGTAATCACATTCAAGTATAGACGATTTCTCTGTTTATCTGTGTGTTACCAAGGCAACGGGCTGTCATTGTGTGCATAGAAGAATTTATATTGAAGTTTAGGTCCAGGTGTGAAAGTTTGATTCACAGTGGGGAGAACTGTTGGCTAGTACAGAGAGTAGGGTTGCCATAGTGATGTGGAATTTCCCATGACTAATAAACTCATGACACCGGACAATGACATTTTACAAAATGATGTTCAATCTGTGGAGTACTTTGATCTTTAACGTTAGGGCTCGTGTCCAAGTCGAGTTCTCTTTCTGGGTGACAGTGTCTTTTTTTCAATTGTTCCCAATGAGGAGTGAGAACATGCAGCCACCTAGAGGAAAGGTGCTGCACCCAGCTTAGTTTTTCAGAGTGCTCCTCCTTATTTGTGTGGCAAACTCGAAGTGTTTCTAGTTGAAAATAGGGATGCACCAATCCAACTTTCAGTCCCAATACGGATACCTGGGCTTTGGGTGGCTGTGGCTAGCGTCATATATAGCAAACGTTAACTTACATTTGCAAACAAAGCTAACGTTATCCAGTTGACATTACAGATCATAACTATAATAACGTTAATGAAGTGAGAGTAGTGGAAACAAAAAAAGGGAGTCTATGGCATTAGTTATAGAGGCTAGCTATCTGTGACGTTGGCTATGGGCTAACGTTAGCCATCTGTGGCGTTGGCTATGGGCTAACGTTAGCTATCTGTGATGTTGGCTATGGGCTAACGTTAGCTATCTGTGACGTTGGCTATGGGCTAACGTTAGCTATCTGTGGCATTGGCTATGGGCTAACGTTAGCGATCTGTGGCGTTGGCTATGGGCTAACGTTAGCTATCTGTGGCGTTGGCTATGGGCTAACGTTAGCTATCTGTGACGTTGGTATGTGGTCCCGAGTGAGGAGGGGACGGCAGAGAGGCAGCACCCAATCTGCATGTAACGTTAATCAATAAGAATAGAGAGCTGCAAACGGAAATTAATGCCCAGTTATTGAGAGAACTGTTTACTGGTCTACTGTCACCACCTTACAGAGGGAATTACCCCGAAGTCCGGCTACTTTATAACAAGCAAGTTACATGACCGGCGCTCCCCTGTACTCTACTGCGGTTCAGATTAATACAGGAAAGGTACATTGGGGGCTGGTTTCTGGGATATGAAAATAAATCCTGATTTCATCTGTGAGTTGTAAACTGTATGGAAACTAGGGCTGTCTTAAATACTTCGAAGCTTCGTTTGATGGGCATGGGATTAGAATATGAAAATAAAATTCTATACTAAAAAAAATAAAAATATATGATTTATTTTTTGTGCAAAATCAACTCTGCCTCTCTTTGTTAACTACAACAAGCAATGCTGTTTGTTATTTAAGATGAGGTCGGACTCGGCACTGACAGATGTGTTCATTGTGCTGCTTTTATAAAGCCTCAAATGACGGCTTACAATATTTCATGAAAGCAAAGTGTTTTGTTTGTCTAATATTTAAAAAAGGTTTAAACTTTACAGCACTGACAAAGTTGAACAAAGTGCTGTACAAGTCCCACAACATAAAAAAAAATTAAAATAATAATAATAATTTATAAAATAAAAATATTTATCTCGAAGCTTCGAATTAACACTTTGACTGCCGGAAAACGCTGTACAGCGTCATTCCCGGCCATGCTCAAGTTGCCGGAGGACGCTGTACAGCGTCCTTATATCAATATTTCAAAAATCTGCGATCGGATTCATATTTCCCCTCCGCTGGCCTGAGATCCACCAGGAGGACCCACTGAGCTCTCTGGCGGTTCAGGAGCGCCATCTGGTGGCCGATCGGCGCAATCGCCAAACAGGAAGTGCTATGGAGGTTGTGCTGGTCGACCATATTACTTCCGGGCACTCTGTTTGGCTCACGGAACTCGATCTCGACACAATACATAGCGATCGATTGCCAATAACTCGATAAACAACATGATTTGGACATATATACTATTATACAAGCTGGAAATGGACCCGATATTTCTACATACCATAATAGGTAAATGACTGTTCCACGCTCATCGCCCAACGGCGCGAGGAGGATACGGTAAGATTCAGCGTTATTTTTGATCGTATTCCATATAAACTGTTATGATGAACATATCACCCACACTAGATGAATGATATAACGCTGCCCACGGAATTATAAACGATCCCCCGCCCATCCGGTCATCATCAGATCATATGTAGATCATTCTAGAAGTACGTCCAATTGAAATTTTTTATATCGCCCCGATTGCCATCAAACTGTATTTCATCATCAATATAATGCATTTGGGGCTATATATCACGTTCTGGAGAAAGCTGCAGAAAGAGATGAAAACATACTTATACATTAGACCATACTTTACTATGAATATGTGAATGAAAAAGTTTAACGTTGCTACACAATGAACAATACATATAGGACTTTGAATGGGCCCTAATAATGGCAATGTAGCAATAGAATTTAAAAAGTTATAGCCATGCAAAGAAGGGGTACTTCTCCATAGACAAATAGAGCCGGCAACCTATGGTATATAATGAATTTAACCCATGGCACCCAAAGTGTTAAAAACGAATCTCAGCCCCGAACTTTCGAATTCCAAAAAAAAATCTAAGGTCAGCCCTAATGGAAACGTGAAGTTAGCTCATGCACTTTAGTTTAATACATGAGGCATTGTCTAACGTTATCTAGCTGGCTAGCTACTGATAGCTCCTGATATCAACGTCTGATATCATTTTGGCATGTTTTCGCAGTAGTTGGCTAGTGTTGGCTAACTAGCTATCGTTGTTCCGTGAGCTAACTAGCTAACGTTACTGTTTAAACAAAATGACCCAGTCAACTATTCACTTTAGTTTAATACATGAGGCATTGTCTAACGTTATCTTGCTGGCTAGCTACTGATAGCTCCTGATATCAATGTCTTATAACATCATTCGTTTTTGCAGCTGTTGGCTAATTAGTTATCGTGTTTCATAGCTGTAACTGAACACTGAGAACATCTTATAAGTTTCAGTTCATAGGAAAATACTTTGACTATAATGGTCAGAAGTAAATTAACTTAGATACTGTTATGCTTAACACCCAGTACCAGGGCACGAAATTAACTTTGACTCACCGGCCAGTGGCGGGTAGATGGGAAAAATCTACCCGCCAAGCATATTTCTTACCAGCCATTTTTTTTTAATAAAATATATATAATCATACTTGTAGTTGTATTATCTGCGAGACATCGCCACCACGCAACAAGTCAAAATGCTCGCTATCTGCAAACAGCTCCACTGTCTGTGTGTATACTCGAGTAGCCTCCAGCTCCAGCAAGGATTCTCCGGCGCTGCAGCTGGACCCTAGGTCAAATCACATTCAGCATGCCCTCATGCGATGGAAGCCAGGGGCTCGAATACGCATCGAATCAATGTTATAAGACATTGATATCAGGAGCTATCTGTAGCTACTGCTAGCCGGCTAGATAACGTTAAGACAACGCCTCAGTGAACTATTTAGTTTACTGGGACATTTCATAGTGAGCTAACGTGAGCTACCTAGCCAACGGAGGTATCATGCACTACTAGACTATTGCTGGAGCATTTGTTGATATCAGGAGCTATCAGTAGCTAGTAGGGCTGTCTTAAATACTTCGAAGCTTCGTTCGATGGCACAAGCTTCGAACATTAAAAAAAAATCAAAGTTTAAAAAATATATATATATATATATTAATTTTTTTTCAAAAAAATATTCAAAAAAAATTTTACTTCGATTTGTGTGTGTGTGTGTGTGTGTGTGTGTGTGTGTGTGTGTGTGTGTGTGTGTGTGTGTGTGTGTGTGTGTGTGTGTGTGTGTGTGTGTGTGTGTGTGTGTGTGTGTGTGTGTGTGTGTGTGTGTGTGTGTGTGTGTGTGTGTGCACGCGCATGGGGCCATTGGGTGGGGCCGGGGGACAAATACACTGGAGGAAAGTAACCCAGCTCAACACTGCCCAAATTATATCATCACTATTGCCTGTTTGAAGGATATCATCCTCAAACACATATACTCTACATGCAGGGAGCGAAATTAACTTTTTGACTCACCGGCCAATCTACCCGCCAAGCATATTTCTTACCTGCCAACTTCTTTTTGATAAAAAAAAATGTATTATTATTTTATATAGATTTTTTTTTAATAAAATATATATATTATATAATCATACTTGTGATTGTGTTATCTGCGAGACATGGCCACCTCGCTGTCTGCAAACAGCTCCACTGTCTGTGTGTATACTCGAGTGGCCTCCAGCAAGGATTCTCCGGCGCTGCAGCTGGGCCCTAAACGCTACATTCAGCATGCAAAAGGATTCTCCTGCGCTGCACCTGGACCCTATTCAGCAGCCCTCACTCATGCGATGTAAGCCAGGGACTCGAATACGCATGTTGTTGTTGTAGGACATTGATGTCAGGAGCTTTCTGTAGCTACTGCTGGATGGCGTTGGGACAACGCCTCAGTGAACTATTTAGTTTACTGCGACCAGGGTTTCCGTTAGAAAAAATTGTTGCCGGTCTCCGTGACCTGCAAGATTTCAATCTACCGGACAAATGAGATTAATTCCGGTCATAGTTTATTGAGCTTTAAAACAATTGATAGGCAGGCTATATAAAGAATGTCATGTAGATTTATAATATTATTACTTAAAACTAGACTACTTTTGCGTATACAGTCATTAATATATTCCAAATAAAATAAGTCCCTCGATACTCCGTGCTGCTGCTGACTTGAAATAAAATAGACCGTGTATGTGGGCAGTCGGTCCGACACTAAACAGCAGTCTGTTATAATCACATTTTTATGAGCTAACAAATTCCGTTATATTGGACATTTGTATTAATTATATCAAGCGAAGAACTGAGAAATTTGGCAGAGACGGCAACATTATCGTGGGTTTGCGTGATGTATATCTCCACCTCCCAACGACTTGGTGCTGGTCATAATGTCCGGTGAAAACAACTCCCTCCAAGCACAACTTGACCACCCGAACCGTACCAAAACAGGCCAAAATTAAATAGCCCATGCGACGAACGATTCATTACATTCGTTTCATCGTTGCTCCACCAAGCAGCCGGTCCAACAATATCAGCGCGAGCCGGCCGCAGTTAGTTTGCAAGAAGCATCCAGCTGCAGACCCGCAGAGCAGCTTTCCAGGTCTGGGGACCGCACTGTGCCAGCAAAGCTGGTGGGTTATGTGGGTCTGCAGCTGCATGCCTTCCGCAAATCCAGCAGCAAGCTCTCACTGACACAGCGTCGTCATTACCAGACCGGCTGCTTGGCGATGCAACGACAACAAACGCAATGATTGTTTCGTTCATCGCATAGGCCACCCAACTCCAGCCCATCCAAATACAATTCAAATAATCAAACTGTGCCCAGAGGGAACTATTTTCACCGGACACTATGACCGGAGAGATTAAATTTGTCGGACTTCAACAGATTTTGCCAGTCAAATACCGGTAATTACCGGCTAACGGAAACGCTGACTGCGACATTTCGTAGTGACTAGTGAGCTACCTAGCCAACGGAGGTATTATGCACTGGACTATTGCTGGAGCAGTTTTTGATGTCGGGAGCTATCCGTAGCTAGCCGGCTGGATACCGTTACACAATGCCTCATGTATTAAACTAAGTGAATAGTTGACTGGGTCATTTTGTAACGGTAGCTAACGTTATCTCACGAAGGTCCCACACTGACTAGACTAATGTCACAGTGACTGTCGGAGGCAATAGCCTCTGTTTACATGCAGGCATACAGAAACAGGTGGGGAGGGGTAGCAGCAGCAGCAGCAGCAGCAGCAGCAGCAGCAGCAGCAGCAGCAGTGCGCGGTGCGCTGTATGTCTGTGCTGAGACAGCGAGTGAGAACTCCGCTAAAGAATTGGATCATGATTTTCGGTTTTCACATGACTATTTGATTGCCCGCCACACGGCGGTCAGACCTCTCAGTGGGAGGCGCCAAAAGTAAAAACTGAGCGCAAATGGCGGGTGGCGCTCTCTAGTTTCGGTCCCTGTCTACATGCCTTGTAGAATTCCACACATAAGAAAGAAAGATACTGGGATGAATAAACAAAATAGGAAATAAAATGTAGAAATGCATGCAATACATAAATAAATATGAATCTCCATATGAAATAGAACATTTAGATAAGGTGCTACTGAGATGTTTTGGTGAGTTCTTTGTTTTTTTGTGGAAGTAGCTAGTGATGCACGATATATCGGCAGCCGATATAATATCGGCCGATATGGCCGTTTTTTTACACATCGGTATCGGTCCGATATCAAGATAGGGCCGATATAAAAAAAATAAATAAATAAAAAAATCTTTTTACATGTTTTGGCCTTAAATAGTTTCAAAATATCAGTCATTTCTGAAAATAAGTTACAAAAGTAAAAAAATTATGCGTTTTGGAAAATAGCTCTTTATTTGATTATCATAAAAAAGTGTTTTCTATACAGAGATATCGACATCTGTAAATATCGGTATCGGCCAGAACAGCAATATTAATATCGGTTATCGGTATCGGCCACAATTTTCACATCGGTGCATCACTAGAAGTAGCCCTTCTTAAAAATGCATAAACATTCACTGATAATTGGTCTGTAGTGGAGTCTACAAGGTCTACATTGCCGGACCATGTAGAATCCGGACCTTGTAGACAGACATAATTCTGTGCATAGTTTAGTCTACACAGGCCATATTTCAAATAATCAAAATCTTACTTCATTCATCTTAAACATTCTTGATTTGGGGGATTGGTAGTTCCCATGAAATCTGAAGTTGTTCAAACGACAACAGCGATCCACCTTGAATTAAATCACACAGCCGAGTGAAACCTTGTTGGCTGCGTCACAGTCACGAAAGGGGCTACTTAATTCATTAATCCAATCCACTTTATTTATAGAGCACATTTAAAAACAACAAAGTTTACCAAAGTGCTGTACAAGTCCCACAACATAAGATAAAAAAAATAAAATAAAAATCCGAAGCTTCAAATTAAAATCGAAGCTCGGCCCTGAAGCTTCGATTGCCAAAAAAAGCTTCGAAGGTCAGCCCTAGTAGCTAGCCGGCTAGATAACATTAGACAATGCCTCATGTATTAAACTAAAAGTGAATAGTTGACTGGGTCATTTTGTAACGGTAGGTAACGTTAGCTCACAGAGGTCCCACTAGACTAGAGCAGTCAGCAGACTGTCCGAGGCAATAGCCTCTGTGTTTACACGGGTTTGGGAGGGGCAGGAGGAGGAGGAGCATTGCGCTGCAGGTCTGTGTGCTTGAGACAGAAATCAGCGAGTGAGAACTCCGCTAAGAATTGGATCATGTTTTTCGATCGGTTTTCACATGACTATTTGGTTGCACGCCACATGGCGGACAGACCTCTCAGTCTCACTCGCCAAACCTAAAATCTGCCCGGCAATGGCGGGTGGCGGGCTCTAATTTCGTGCCCTGCCCAGTACTATTCACTTTACTTAATTTCTAAGATTAGATTAGATAATTTAGACAGGACTTTGAAAATGCCTGTGTTAGACCTACAGTATAATACTGCCAGCTGCTATAAGAAAACCAAAAACGATCGGTATCGGCAGTGTATCGGCCGATATGACTCAGACGATCGGTATCGGTGGCAAAAAACGTGATCGGGGCATCCCTAGTCATTTCGATTATGTATTTAATGTGTGTCTGACCAAAAGCTCTTTGTCACTTTGTACAACATGTCTCTGATTATAAACTGACCACGCTCACTTTCTGGTCAAACGTTAGCATGTCTGATTATAACCTGAGCTCTGTTAATAAACTATGTTTCTATATTTTTATAACAGCTGACTCTATCTCAATTTCTACAGCTTACAGTCATGGCTCGTTTTAAATATTCCACAACAGAACTATTCGGTACTAGGGATGCGTGGGTGAATTCGAATGAAGTGCGTTTGTTTTGACTGTAGGCTCATCCCGTTTTGCCAGTACTGTGGTACGACTGACGGCCTGTGGTTTAGGAACAGGGCGTTTTACACAAATCCAGCGCTCCCTGGCTGTGACGTAGGCACGTAAGTTTCTGAATCAGCGTGGACGTTAAAAACAAAGATGGCCGCGTCGGTACTCGGAATTTCAGAGGAAAAAGATCGCTTGCGATTTGTAATAAATGCAATGCAGAAGTTCCACAAGGAGGGAAAAGGGCAACAACTTGTAATACATCCAGCCTGACGGGTCACCTGCGGCATCACCACCGCTACGATGGTGTGTTATTGTGTTAACTTAAGGTGCTCCCATAGTCGAGCAGACTGTACACAGAGCAGACTCCGCGGAGGTCCGCGCGGCTCTTTGAGCTTTCATAGTCGAGCAGATCTCAGCGGACGTCCGCGGTCTATTTCCTACATTTCTCGCACCAGTTTTACTACATTTCCCACAAAAAAAGTTTTACGCACTTGAATAACAGGTAGCGAGATGCAATGTACCGTATAGGCTTGAGGTGGACAGCGCGTGGTGCTGAAATGAAACAGCATTGCATGAAATAAAAGCACCAGTTTTATTTAAAAATATTGGAAACGGAGATAACATTCTATGTTATCTCCGTTTCCAATATTTCGAAATAAAACTGGCAATTTTACACACTTCATTTAGAAAAGCCATTCAAACATCTCTCTTGGCACGGAGCGAGTGGTCAGAGTAAAATGCAGATCGGCGTCACATTAAATGCAGTTCGATGTCAACCAAAACGCCGAGCAGCGTTTTGTGTGACACCAAGTCAGCGGCGCGGATGTCCGCGCGTCAGAAAATAGTAGCTTCGCACCTGTGGGTCTGCTGTCCGCTGAGATCAAAGCTCAAAGAGCCGTGCGGACCTCCGCGGAGTCTGCTCTGTGTACAGTCTGCTCGACTATGGGAGGGCCTTTAGAAGCCTACGACGATGCGAGGAGCTAAGCAAAGCTAGCCCCTTCCATGACTGTGATGCAACCCTCGGCTGAACGCAGTCACTTATTGCTCCATAGTAGCCAGGTTAATTTGCACCACCAAGGACTGCTTAAAAGCTAGCGGCTTGAGCCCTTGGGTCATTTCTGTCAAACTTCTTTAATTTAGCAAACGACTCGTCAATAGCTGGCTTTGGATTCACAGCAGCTTCTAGCTTCTAGCTTCTAGCTTCTAGGTTCTAGCTTCTAGCTTGTTGCAGGTGACTTGTTGTGGTGGTGGTGTCCACTCAAAGCCTTTTTTTCAAGGCTCCGCTTTGAAAAAAGAAGAACAAAAAGCTTTGAGCGTCTTAGGTTGGATGTATTATAAGTTGTTGACGGATTGTGAATTTTCATTTGGAAAAATAAATATGGTCACTTTATCAGTCAAAACTGTTGTCTTGGCTTTTGTTTCTGTTGTCTGGTTAGGTCACATTTAAGTTGGTGTTAAGTTATTGTCCTGGGAAGTCTTTTTATGTATTATTATTGTATTGTGATATGTTTTGTTTCATATTGAAAAAAAAGATAAAAAGAAATATATACATTAAAAGAAAAATGTATAATACAATAAATATCGGTTATCGATATCGGTTATCGGCCTGAGGAGCATAAAGTTATCGGTATCGGTGTCAAAAAATCAATATCATGCATCCCTATTCGGTACAGCCCTAGCATGTTTTGATATTGTCAATTATCTCACTTTTACTAGGTGACCAACTCAAATATGCCACCAGAAAAAAAAGGAAAATGGACACAGGGAAGTTTTTTAGTCAAAGGGCACTAGGGCAGCAGAGACAAGTGATACAGGGACACAGGTATGGTCTTACAATGGCTTAGTGATTATAACAGTGCAGTTCAGCATTCTGTAACCCATACTTTTTGTGAACGTGTTTTTGATATTACATTCTGTTGAACACACACCTCAGAACCGTACCTAATTAAAATTGTCTCAATTGCAAGAAATATAATAGACAGTTATGATATTACATTCTGCTCAGCATAATTTGTATGCAAAATATTGTGGTTCCCTGCTTTAGTCTGTTGACACATTTCTATACTACCATAATTTTCGCACTATAAGCCGCACCTGAATATAAGCCGCAGCAGCTAAATTGAATGATGTGTACATATATAAGCCGCACTGGACTATAAGCCGCAGGTGTTTTAATGTTTAATTACCATATGTAATTAGCATTGGGACACAATACTGTCGGACAAATAACAAGAATTAACTCATTTACAAGTTGTATTAAATTTAGCAAATAAGGGAACAGATAAATAACATTTCAATGCAGTCAAAAAAGCAATATTTAGATTTTTACATTTTCGGGTTTGGTCACGTCGAGTCACATATAAGCCGCACCATTATATAAGCCGCAGGGTCGAAAAATGGGGAAAAAAGGCGCGGCTTATAGTCTGAAAATTACGGTAAATGCTTTTTTGTCCTCTGGTGTGGTCCCGGCACTTTTTAAACATGCGGTTGTGCAGCCCCTGATCAAGAAGCCTGGGCTTGATCCTGCAGCCATGTCAAATTTTAGGCCCATCTCTAAACTGCCATTTTTATCAAAGATCCTTGAGAAAATTGTCTATACTCAGCTAATGAATTTTTTAAACGAGCACAATATTCGAGGTTTTCCAATCTGGTTTTAAATCCCTGCACAGCACTGAGTCGGCACTTTTAAGAGTTTTTAATGACATCTTTTTAGCTACTGATTCCAGTGACTGTGTTGTCCTGGTCCTTTTAGACTTGTCGGCCGCTTTTGACACAGTGGACCATGACATTTTAATTGCCCGCCTTGAACAGTGGGTGGGCATCAGAGGCATAGCCCTTGAATGGTTCATGTCCTACCTGGCAGATCGATCCTTTTGTGTCAAGCTCGAGGACTCCGTGTCCTCTACTGCCCCCCTATTGTACGGTGTACCCCAGGGCTCGATACTTGGCGCCGTCCTGTTCTCTATTTATTTATTGCCCCTTGGTTCCATCCTCAGAAAGCACGGCATTCCTTTTCACTGCTACGCTGATGACAGCCAGATCTATATGCCACTAAAAAAGTCTGGCTCTTTTTCCATAGAACCGCTGACCAAATGCCTCGATGACATTAAATCCTGGATGGCATTGAATTTTTTTAATTTTAATGACAAAAAGACGGAGGTCATGGTTTTTGGTGGCCCCTCTGTGACCTCACTGCTAGATCTGGGTTCGCTGGCACAACATGTCAAACCAATAGTAAAGAACCTAGGTGTAAAGATCGACCCAGACCTTAAATTTGACAGCCAGATCAAGGCCGTGGTTAAAACGAGTTTTTTCCAGTTGAGGCAGCTGGCCAAAATTAAGCCCATCCTACACTCCCAGCATTTTGAAGCAGTAATCCATGCATTTGTGACTACCAGGCTGGATTACTGCAATGCACTTTATATAGGGGTGAGTGGATCCTCAGTGGCTCGCCTTCAGATGGTGCAGAACGCCGCTGCTCGTCTTTTAACTGGCACTCGTAAATACGACCACATCTCACCGATTTTATTTTCACTCCACTGGCTCCCAGTGCACTTTAGGATTAATTTTAAAATTATTTTATTTGCTTTTAAAGCTCTTCATGACCTTGCTCCACCCTACCTCTCTGAGCTGTTGCAGGTCTATACACCTTCTCGCTCTCTCAGGTCAGCTGACCAGCTGCTCCTAGTAGTGCCTACAACTAGGCGTAAGCTCAGGGGGGACCGTGCTTTCTCTGTTGTCGCCCCCAAAATGTGGATTGAGCTGCCACTGCAGATTAGGCAGGCCTCATCACTGCCTCGTTTCAAAGGCCTCCTTAAGACCCACCTTTTCTCTCTGGCTTTCGACACCATGTAGCTTGTTGATTTTATGATCTTATTGTCTTACTGTTTTGTTGTTGTATCGTTTTGTTACTGTGTCCTTTGCTTTTAAATATATATATATATTTTTTAAGTACTCTGATCTATTTAAATTTGTATTGCTGCCTATATTTACCTAATGTTTTTTATCTCTGTTTTGGTACTCTTGTTTTTTTAATCTATTTTTAGTGCTGCTAATAGTTTTTAATATGATCCCCCTGTACAGCACTTTGTGCCCCTGTGGCTGTTAAAGCGCTTTATAAATAAAGTTGGATTGGATTGGTTTGTAGTCCTGTGTCATACCTAAATGTCACCCCCCCACCACCCCTTGCTTATTTTAAAAGCCCAATGTTGACAGCTATGGTCTGATTAGAACAGAATATATGTACTGGGATGTAGTAATAGGAAACATGGATTGAAATCATGAATAATATATTATATCTATATAGATTTGAGACCAGCAGAAATCGGGTCAGGACCAGCTTGATTCTGACTTTGGAAAAAAGTTCCTAATGTACATAACCACACACCCCACCGAGAGCTGTGCCATCAGCTGAGTACTGAATCATTTTCACAACTAACGTTAGCTAGTTCATAATAACTAGCTAGCTAGCTAGTACAACCACAACCTGAATAAAGACACCAATTGTTGCAGTAATTAAATAAATGTAGCAGTACTGCTACATCTATACATTTATGACATATCAGATTTGCAAATACAGTACTGTTTGTGATACAAAAGTGTCCAGAAAAGGAGTGTATATACATTTGGCGTAGAAACTGTACATTGGAGGAGGTTGGATGGGTGGGGTGGGGTTGGGTGGGTTGGGTGAGGGCTGTACATTGGAGGTGGGGGGGGGGGGGGGGTTGGGTAGGGGACACACACATTTTACACTGTACATTGGAATACTGACAAAGCCTTACTTGGTAATTTACTGTACAACTAGGTTAGGACATTTGTAGGGGCCAGTTTCGAATTGCAGTCTCACGTAGGTGTTTTTTGAGAGTGTTTTTGAAAGTGGGTAGTGATTCACATTCCTTTACAGCTTTAGGTAGGGGCCAGGGGGCGAAATTAAAGCCCGCCGCCCGCCAGGGGCGCTCAGTTTTTACCTTTGGCGCTTGCCACTGAGAGCCCTGCCCGCCGTGTGGCGTGTAGACGTGTAGTTCATAATGATACTCTTATTTTGAAGATCTGTGCGGGTCTCATTTCCGGCCCAAGCGCAGCTAGAGTCATAATATCGATGGCTCCGGCAGTTAGCAGCATTCGGTTCGTATGATATTCTTATTTTGAAAAAAAACGTGGCAACGAGTCATATCCGCCCAGCCGGGCCAGCCCCCTGCAGCGGGATACTATTGGCTTCTGCTCGTATCAACACAGAGCGGCCCGCGCCCCGCAGCTCTAGTGCCACTGCTAACGTTAAGCTCTCAGAATGGTAGCAGCTCGCCTGCAGCATCTAGTGCTAACGTTAAGCTCCCAGAATGGTAGCAGCTCGCCCGCAGCATCTAGTGCTAACGCATTGTCTAACGGTATCTAGCTCAGGGTTTCCGTTAGAATTTTTCTTTGCAGGTCTGAGTGTCCGGTAGATTTCAATCTACCGGACAAATGGGAATAATTCCGGTCAGAGTTTATTGAGCTTAAAAACAATTGATAGGCCTATATAAAGAATGACATCATCAAGGCATTTATAATATTTTAACTTAAAACTAGGCTAGTCATTAATATATTCCAAATAAAATAAGTCCCTCGAGACTTCGTGCTGCTGCCGACTTGAGGTGTCGGTGGGCAGTCTGCCCGACCTTAATAAACAGCAGTCTGTTATAATCACATTTTTATGAGCTAACGAATTCCGTTATATTGGACATTTGTATTAATTATATCAAGCGAAGAACTGAGAAATTTGGCAGAGAGAGACGGCAACATTATCGTGGGTTTGCGTGATGTATATCTCCACCCCCCAATGACTTGGTGCTGGTCATAATGTCCTGTGAAAATAATTCCCTCTAAACACAATTAGATTATTTGAATTGTATTAAAATAGGCTAAAATTAAATAGCCTATGCGATGAACGAAACAATCATTTGTTTCATCGTTGCTTCACCAAGCAGCCGGTCTAATAATGATATCCTGTTGTCAGCGCGAGCTGGCTGCTGATATATTTACGTGAAGCATGGAGCAGCAGTGTTTTTAGGTCCGGTCTGGAAACCGCTCAGCAGCACCCCCACCCAACAGCTGAATTGCCAATGGCTGAATTGGAGTACTGCACCCTGCCGGCCAGCAGATGGATGCTTCTCGCAAATATATCAGCAGCCAGCTCGCGCTGACAGGATGTCATTATTAGACCGGCTGCTTGGTGAAGCAACGATGAAACAAATGTAATGATTGTTTGTTTCGTTCATCGCATAGGCTATTTAATTTTAGCCTATTTTAATACAATTCAAATAATCTAATTGTGTTTAGAGGGAATTATTTTCACCGGACATTATGACCGGAGAGATTAAATATGTCGGACTTCAACAGATTTTGCCGGTCAAATACCGGTAATTACCGGCTAACGGAAACGCTGATCTAGCTGGCTAGCTACTGATATCAACAAATGCTCCAGCAATAGTCTACTCGAGTGCATAAAACCTCCGTTCCCTCGTTAGCTAGCTCGCGTTAGCTAGCTCACGCTAGATAGATCTGTCCCAGTAAACTAAATTGTCTTAACGTTATCTACCGGGCTAGCAGTAGCTACAGATAGCTCCTGATATCAATGTCTTATAACATTGATTGAATGCGTATTCTAGCTGAGGGCATGTTGAATGTGATTTGACAAAAGAACGGTAACGTTATAAATATGTCCAGCTGCATCGCCGGAGAATCCTTGCATGCTGAATGTAGGGGCTAGCTGAATATAGGGTCTAGCTGCAGGGCCGGAGAATCCTTGCTGGAGCTGGAGGCTACTCAAGTATACACACAGACAGTGGAGCTGTTTGCAGATAGCAAGCATTTTGACTTATTGCGTGGTGGCGATGTCTCGCAGATAATACAACTACAAGTATGATTATATAATATATATTTTATTTTAAAAAAATAATTTTATATAAAATATATATATATATTTTTTTTAATCAAAGACATTTTGGCAGGTAAGAAATATGCTTGGCGGGTAGACTCTTCCCATCTACCCGCCACTGGCCGGTGAGTCAAAAAGTTAATTTCGCTCCCTGGGTAGGGCGTTCCACATTGATGTGGCATAATTGCGAAACGTGTTTAGTCCCTTGTTTGAGTCGAATCTGGGTTTTACATGATTTGTGGAGCTCCCTCTGGTGTTGTGATCGTGGTATTCACTGACCTTTGGGAAGTATTTTGACATGTACATGGGTACCTTGGTCGCGTAGTGTATCTTGTAGACCAGGCCCATTGCAAGTTGCTGTACTCTGTCGTCTACTCTAAGCCATCCTAGGTTAGAGTTAGGGGTGGGAATCACCAGTTTCATCATGATACGATACGATATCGATTCTTTGGACAACGATACGATATTTGCCGATATCACAAAGTCTCTCACGATACAATACAATACGATTAGATTCAGGTGCCTGCGATCGATATGAGATGATATCATATGCCCATTTAACACAATCAGTAACATTTAGATCAACAAAAAAAAGGTAATGAAAATATCATTTGACATTTGTATTTTTGAGCTCTTCCAGACATTTAAAGGAAAATCAATCTATTGTTTTTAATACAAATAGACCTCCTGTTCACTGTAAAGTGCCACGTTTTTATATATTGAGCTTTAAACTTTAAGCTACATTTTTTGGAACTCAAAACTCACAACCTCCCTCTCCCAAACCGTTCCTACAACAATTTGTTGATGTTGCATGATCATGTATAGGCCTACATTTATTATGTATTATATTGTTTATGTTTAAATAACATTTAAACATCAAACTCCTCTGACCTCATCTGGTCTTTCCAAAGACGCGCGCACACACACACACACAGAAAGGGAGAATGCTATGCTGTAACATCTACACACACGGAGCTACTGCTGTTGTTCTTGGGCGGATATGAGACTCGCCACAGGATTTTCAAAATAAGAGTATCGATATGAATCGATCTTATTACATCGCATCGATCCGATTCGATTGTTGATAATTACATCGATGTATCGATCTGGATCGATGTATCGTCCCACCCCTAGTTAGAGTATGTTGTTACAAGAGAATGGGATGTTGTGTTATGGGTTGGGATTCAATACAGATGCACAGTGGATACGCTCTAGTCTCCTGTCTCGTTATTTAACACAAACATGGTGTCAGAAGTGGCTATAATTACGTGAGTAATTATACGGATATGGTGCGCTACGGCACAGGAAATCGAGGAAAAGGAGAAGTCGGGGAGTGAAGCAGTGAGCGTTTGCGGCGAGCTAAGCTACAAACAAAAACACAGCATCACCATGGCAACAGCAATACCGCCACCAGAGGAGATGAAGATGAGCGGCGATCTCGCAAGTAACTGGGATAATTTCCGATCGGAATTTGAGGACTACATACTGGCAGCGGGATTGGAGGACAAGGTAAAAGAAGTGCAAGCAGCAATCTTGCAACGGGTGATGGGCAGTGAATGTCGCCATATATACAGACATAATTTAGGACTTACGGCGGACCAGGGGAAGGACGTGGCGGTCATCATTCCTGCTTTAGAGGCATATTTTAAGCCAACAAGGAACATTATTTTTGAAAGATATGTGTTTGGGAAATGCAATCAAGATGAAGGGGAACCCATAGATTAATTCATAACAAGGCTGAAGGAGAAGGCGTCTTCTTGTGATTATGGGCAACTCAGAGAGCAGTTGATAAGAGACAAAGTAGTGCTGGGGGTGTGTGATGAGAGTGTGCGCCGTCGTCTACTCAGAGAGAAAGATCTTACACTGGAATCAGCCATTGAGATATGCCGGGCTGCAGAAATGACTGATATTAGAATAAAGGCAATGACACAGGATAGACATCAGACATCAGCAATGATACCAGAAACTGTACATGCGTCAGATGGCCGGCGGCCACGAGTTCTACCCAGGCAGGAACGATCTGACAGGTCTCAATATCAACCTAGGCAGGAACCCTCTGACAGGTCGCAATATCAACCTAGGCAGGAACGTTCTGACAGGTCGCAATATCCACCTAGGCAGGAACGTTCTGACAGGCCTCAATATTACGCGCCAGGCGCGAATTCAAGCGCTGCGTGTAGGTTCTGCGGCACTGCGCACAGGCGCGGACGGGAACAGTGCCCAGCCTATGGCAAGACCTGCCGTATTTGCGCAAAACTCAATCACTTTGCTGTAGTATGCATGCAGAGAGGCCAGGCCACCAGACAGCTACATACAGCAGACATTGACACTGAATACCTTGAGAATATGTACAGTGGAGAGGCAGAGGCTCACATATACACGGCAGAGAGCATAGGGGCAGTTCAGGGAGGTGGAAAAAAATGGTTTGCACATTTAAAGATTAACGGAGGGTTGCAGAGGTGCCAGTTAGATTCAGGGGCAACCTGTGATGTGATGAGCATAAAAGACATGAGGAGGCTGGGCCCTGGAGCAAGGCTATTGCCCAGCCAAACAAGGTTGGTGCTGTATTCAGGTCAATCAATTCCCTCATTTGGCTTATTCAAAACCGAGTGTGTAGTGAGAGGGAAGACACACAAGCTGACCTTCGAGGTAGTAAGAAGCAGCCAGAGACCCCTTTTGTCAGGTGAAACCAGTGAGCGCCTAGGCTTAATGCGCTTCACCATCCCTGAGGAGCTGTTGATGGTAGGACATAGCAGCTCAGTCCCACTAACCAGGCAGCAGCTTGTCTGTACGTACGATGAGGTTTTCAACGCCCCTGTGGAATCAGTCCCAGGTGAAGTTCATTTTGAGTTGGACAGTAATGTAGCCCCAGTGCAAGCTGCTCCACGTAATGTTCCAGTGGCACTTAGGGAGGCAGTGAAGGCACAATTAGATAAATATGAGAAAGATGGCCACTTGGTTTCAGTGTCGGAGCCAACAGAATGGATCAGCAATATGGTGATTGTCAGACGGCCAGAGAAGCCGATCAGGATATGTATAGACCCAAAGTCATTAAATGTGGCTTTAAGGAGATCTCACTACTTAATGCCGACGCTGGAGGATGTCCTATACAAGCTGCCCAGGGCTCGCATTTTCACTCTAGTGGATGCACGGGATGCTTTCCTACAGTGCAGGCTAGACGAGGAAAGTAGTTACACCACCACATTTTGGACACCTTGGGGCAGGAAGCGTTGGTTAAAGCTGCCATTTGGGGTGTCTGTGGCCCCAGAGATATACCAGCGAAAGCAGCATGAGCTTTTAGCAGGGCTCAGTGGAGTAGAGCCCATCGCAGACGATATACTGGTAGTGGGCTGTGGGGAGACAGAAGAGGAGGCTATACAGGACCATGACACTAAACTGATAGCACTCATGGAGAGGTGCAGAGAGGTTAGGTTGAGGCTAAGTTTGAAGAAACTGCAGTTCAGGCTCAGAGAAGTCAAGTTTCATGGACACATCCTGTCAGCAGAGGGGCTCAGGGCAGACCCAGAGAAGGTCAGGGCGGTCCAAGACATGCCACACCCCACGGACGCCAAGGCGGTGCAGCGGTTTATTGGGTTTGTGACATACCTCGCAAGGTTCATGCCCCGCCTCTCTGAGATATGCGAGCCACTGAGGAGGCTGTTGGACAAGGCCGTCCCATGGCACTGGCTTCCCAAACATGGTGCGGCGATCGAGGAGATCAAGCGTCTGATCACAGTGGCCCCGATCCTGAAATATTACGACGTGACCAAGCCGGTCACCATCCAGAGTGATGCAAGTCAGAAAGGACTTGGCTGCTGTCTGTTCCAGGAGGGTCAGCCAGTAGGGTACGCATCGCGGGCACTGACTCAGACAGAACAGAACTATGCACAGATTGAGAAGGAGTGTCCGAGTATTGTGTTTGCGTGCCAACGCTTTCACTATTATCTGTATGCACGGGGGGAGATTGTGGCGGAAACGGACCACAAGCCACTCATTTCGATATTCAACAAACCCCTCCTCACTGCACCCAAACGGCTCCAGAGCATGCTGCTCACGCTGCAGAACTACAACCTCAAGGTCACATACAAGCCAGGCCCGGACATGCACATCAGTGACACATTGAGCAGGGCCACGGCTCCACCACAGAGGACTGACACGGGATACATGAAACACACAGTCTGCAACCTGCAGAGGGCACAAGAGGACACTGAACAGATTAATCAGGCTGATTATCTGAATGTCACCAGCCAGCGGTTGAATCAGATCAGGCAACACACTGGGGGAGATGAAACCCTTCAGTTGCTCAAAGCGGCAGTGCTCCAGGGATGGCCAGATCACCGGGAGGAGACTCCCCTGGCGATCAGAGAGTATTGGTCAATCAGGGACGAGATCAGCGCACAAGATGGGGTGCTCTTCAAAAGTCAGCGAGTCATAGTGCCGAAAACGTTACGGGCAGAAATGTTGAAACGCATACACGCCAGCCATGTAGGAGGAGATGCCTGCTACAGACAGGCCAAAGACACACTGTACTGGCCCAACATGCAGGGTGAAATCAAGGATTACGTGAGCCAGTGTTCAGCGTGTAATGAATATTCTCATGAGCAGCAGCGGGAGACAATGATGTCGCATGCACTCCCAACACGGCCATGGCAGATTGTCAGTATGGATTTGTTCAGACAAGCGGGCAAGGACTTCCTACTCATGGTTGATCACTATTCAGATTTCTGGGAAATAGAGCTACTCCCTGACCTCTCAGCAGACACCGCGGTGTTAAGGTGTAAGGCCCAGTTTGCACGCCACGGGCAGCCTGACCGGGTGGTAACAGACTGTGGATCTCAGTTTGACTGTGAGAAATTTAGAAAGTTTGCAAAAGAATGGGATTTCGACCATGTCATGTCCTCGCCCAGGCACCCAAGGTCTAATGGAAAGGCTGAATCGGCAGTGAAAGTTGTGAAAAACCTGTGCAAGAAAGCAGCTAGTGCAGGTAACGACCCATGGTTGGCAATCTTGCAGTGGAGGAACACGCCCACAGAGGGCATGCTCAGCAGCCCAGCGCAGAGACTGATGTCCCGGAGACTGAAGACCCCACTTCCGGTCGCTGACTCGCTCCTGGGCCCCAGCGTGGTCACGGGGGTTCCTGAGAAGCTGCGGGTTAAGCATCAAACGGCCAAGCTGGGTTACGACAAGTCGGCCAGAGATCTGCCCGAGTTGTGTATCGGCCAGGACATAAGAATGAAGCCCCTGCCTGGAGACAGGACGGGCAAGTGGAGGAGAGGAGTGTGCCTGCAACCGGTGGCCCCCAGATCGTACTTGGTGGATGTCGAGGGGACATTCTACCGGCGGAATCGGGTGGACCTGCGACCAGCGGAGGGGGATGTGACTGGACGCCGCCCGGAGCAACACAGAGTGCAGCACAGCGGCCCACCTGAGGAGCCACACAGCAGTCCGCCCAGCAAAGGGATGGACAGCAGCGTTTCCGTTAGCCGGTAATTACCGGTATTTGACCGGCAAAATCTGTTGAAGTCCGACATATTTAATCTCTCAGGTCTTAATGTCCGGTGAAAATAATTCCCTGAGTCTAAGCACAATTTGATTATTTGAATTGTATTAAAATAGGCTAAAATTAAATAGCCTATGCGATGAACGAAACGATCATTACATTTGTTTCCTCATTGCTTCTAATAATGACAACGACGTTGTCAGCGAGAGCTTAGTGCTGGGTGTGCGAACTTTTGTGAAGCTGCAGAGCCAGAGCAACATCAGCACAATGCAGTATTCCAGCAGTACTCCAATTCAGCCATTTTCAGCCAATGTTGGGTGGGGGGCGCTGCTGTGCGGTTCCCAGAAAAGAGCCAATAACAACTAAATCAGCTGCTCTGCAGCGCCATACTCTTTGCAAATAAGTCAAGTCAAGTCAAGTCAAGTCAAGAGTTTTAATTGTCACGGCATACAGGTATACAATGAAATGCGGCTGGTCTTGCCCGCGACGATGTGCAATACAGTGGTACAACATATAATAGAATCCAATAAAATACAGTGGTACAACATATTAATAGAATCCAATAAAACAGTGCAATAAACAGGTACATGGTGTGCCATCTCGGTATCTGTACATTAGTATTTACAGAGCATATAGGACATGCTAGGTAGCTTTAGTAGTGCAATACACTGTTCCTGATGCTATACTACTTTAACACTTTGGTTGCCTAAGGTTAAATTAATGATATACCATAGATTGCCAGCGCTATTTGTCTATGGAGAAAGTCCCCTTCTTTGCAGGGCTATAACTTTTTAAATTCTATTGCTACATTGCCATTATTAGGGCCCATTCAAAGTCCTATATGTATTGTTCATTGTGTAGCAACGTTAAACTTTTTCATTCACATATTCATAGTAAAGTATGGTCTAATGTATAAGTATGTTTTCATCTCTTTCTGCAGCTTTCTCCAGAACGTGATATATAGCCCCAAATGCATTATATTGATGATGAAATACAGTTTGATGGCAATCAGCGCGATATAAAAAATTCCAACTAGACGTACTTCTAGAAGTTACTACACGTCATCTGATGTTGACCGGATGGGCGAGGGGGCGTTTATAATTCCGTGGGCAGCGTTATACCAATCATCTAATGTGGGTCAAATGTTGATAATATCAGTTATTATCGAAGACGGTAACGTTACACGCTGAAACTCACCCCAGTCTCCGCGCGCCGTTGGGCGATCATCGTCGAGTAGAAATTTTATCATTAAGGGATATATTATTACCCGGTCCATCTCCAGCTTGTATAATGGTATATACGTCCAAATCATGTTGTTTATCGAGTTATTGGCAATCGATCGCTATGTAGTGTGACGAGCTAGAGTGCCGGAACCTATCCCGAGTGCCCGGAAGTAATATGGCCGACCAGCAAAACCTCTACTGCGCTTCCTGTTAAGCGGTTGCGCCGATCGGCCACCAGATGGCGCTCCTGAACCGCCAGAGAGCTCAGTGGGTCCTGCTGGTGGATCTCAGGCCAGCGGAGGGACATTATGAATCCGATCGCAGATTTTTGAAATATTGATATAAGGACGCTGTACAGCGTCCCCCGGCAACTTTAGCATGGCCAGGAAAGACGTCTAAAGACGGGTCCCGGCAGTCAAAGTGTTAAGTGGCCTTTCCTCTGGCCATAAGTGTGCGTGTGTGCGGCATGAGTGTTAAAGTGGCTGCTAGTGTGTAAGTCGTTGCGAGGTGGAGAGAGTCGTCACGCAAACCACGATAATGTTGCCGTCTCTCTGCTTTCTCAGTTCTTCGCTTGATATAATTAATACAAATGTCCAATATAACGGAATTCGTTAGCTCATAAAAATGTGATTATAACAGACTGCTGTTTAGTGTCGGACCGACTGCCCACATACGCGGTCTATTTTATTTCAAGTCAGCAGCAGCACGGAGTATCGAGGGACTTATTTTATTTGGAATATATTAATGACTGTATACGCAAAAGTAGCCTAGTTTTAAGTAATAATATTATAAATCTACATGCCTTGAGGATGACATTCTTTATATAGCCTGCCTATCAATTGTTTTAAAGCTCAATAAACTATGACCGGAATTAATCTCATTTGTCCGGTAGATTGAAATCTTGCAGGTCACAGAGACCGGCAACAATTTTTTCTAACGGAAACCCTGATGGACAGTAACACGGGCAATGACACTATCACCCAGGAAGTCAGGCCATTCAGGCGGAGCGACCTGTACCAGCCTGTGGTGGACCCTCCACCGGCACCAGAGTACAGGACGGCCAGTGGTAGGCTGGTGAGAGTGCCACAAAGACTGGACTTATAGAGACTGGTTAATGGGTATGGTATGGTGTAAAAAAAAGAAGAAAAAAAAATGGAAGAAAATGCACAGAACAGATGGTTGGGGTTTTAAATAAGGACGTTTATGGGGTTTCTTGTAATAATAATAATGTGCACTAAGGGATGCCGTAACTATTGTTATCTAAAAAAAAAGGAGATGTTACAAGAGAATGGGATTGTTATATAAACCCCCCCTCACAATGGTGTGTGTGTTGGTACGGTCCAGCAGGGACCAGGATGTAAGGTACGCTGTTGTGTTATGGGTTGGGATTCAATACAGATGCACAGTGGATACGCTCTAGTCTCCTGTCTCGTTATTTAACACAAACATATGTCATGTCATATATGTTATGATGAATTGAAAATGGGGGACCCTGATGTAAACCAGACGAAAGTCTTTCTCTGGTCTGCATCCCCTTAACAATTGTATGTATTGAGCTGTACTGTACTGAACCCATTCTGCAATCTGTTAATAAACTTTTCAATCAATCAGACGTTAATGTTATTATTAGCTGTCAGACTTGGCTTGCTAGCTAGCCAGCTCCAGTCATCACCAAGTAATAACAACAAAGCCTAAAGGCACAACGTTACAGTTGCATCATGTCTAGCTGTCGCCGCTGGCTATGACTTGTAAACAAACATATCACATGCGTTGGGAGTCATCTGAGATTGAGAAACGTCTGTAAGCCAGTACCAAGCACACAGCCAAACTTAACTTATGCCAGTGGCTAATCTTGTAACGTTAACATTAGCGAGGAAGGATAAAGCAAAATATTGAACAATTAAATAGTCAGTTAGCATAACATTGCCGTCACGAAACACTAATCTGTTTACCGACCTGCGTGTTTATTTTATTTTGCTTTTTGTTCATTCGAACGTCAGCATTGGCGATTCACTCTAAAGGCGTGCCACACAAAAATGGCAAACTAATGTTTGTGTGCTAACATAAGCTAGCAGTTAGTTAACGCTAGCAAGATAGCAGACAACACAGGCACTCTACAATGTAACATTGACGTTACCCTAACGCTGCCGTTAGCAACATCTACTCATTACCTATTTTAAACAATACTGCAGGCTAGCAAGGTGCCTCTAACGTTAGCAACGAGACTACAAGTCGAGTCTGAAAACATGTTAGCTAGCCCCACAGTTAGCTATAGCTAACCACCAAGTTAACATTAGCTTCTAAGCTCCTACCTTCTGTGAGTGCTGCTGGAGGACATTCTGCTCCACGGTCATGGCCGGTTGAGGGTGGAATAAAGTTAAACTAGACCAGGGTAGCGGAATGCACAATTTTTTTACAGAATTACATAAAATAATAATTACGACGTCCCCCTCTTTACCAGTGAGACAGCGGGCGCCATGGCACCAGTGTCATCATTATGCCAGACAGTGAGTGTCAAAACCAGATAGAATAAGGAACGACTTCCGGTGGCATGTTTTTCAAAATGAAGGTCTTGTGACAACCCATTTTGGTTTTATGTTTGTAAACACGCTGCGCTCAAGCCAATCACCGTACGACCCCGTTGAAACCACTGACTGTTGGAACAGGTGACCGAGCCATTCCTTGAGCTGCTCATCTGTAGCCGGTCTACTGTGCTACAAAAGGTACAACAACAATAATACATTAAAACAAATTGGACATGACTAGGCTACCAATATGTAGATATATCCTGTCAAGATTGTGTGAAGATTCCTTTCAGTTTTTTCCCCAGTGATGCAATGTTCCAACAGGACACATAGGGGAGGCCTACAAAACAGCACATCTCATAACCATGGTTACACTGGGGTTTTTGTTTTTGTTTTTGTTGCTGAATGATTACGTTTGCATGTCCAAGTTAAAAAGAAACGCCGTTTTGGCAGGAAAACGCGTTTCCCTAGCGGGAACGCTGAAAAGGTGTTTTCGTTTTGGAAACTCGCCGACAATGGTGCCATGTAATTTGCGCGAGCCTGATACGGAGCCGTTCTGCCCCATGCGCAGTAGAGACCGACGCCAAATTCTCCCCCTCCCAGACCCATGTCATGTCAACAAACCCTACCACGCAAGAGTCGACTGCATGAGCAACTTAGAGCTCCTCTTTCAACATAACAAGCATTAAACAAAATGGCCCAGTCATCTATTCACTTTTGTTTAATACATGAGGCGTTGTCTAATGTTTAGCTACTGATAGCTCCTGATATCAACGTCTGATATCATCAGTTTGGCAGGTGCTGGCTGGCTAGCGTCGCTCGTGAGCTAATGTTAGCTACCTAGCTAACGTTACTTTCAGACCCTGTTAGTCAAGTTGAACTATCGCTCTGGGGACGCTGATTAATATAACAAGCTACAACAGTCTGCATTCCCTTAACAATTGTTTGTATTGAGCCGTATTGTATTGTACCCATTCTGCAATCTGTTAAATAACGTTTACATCCATTCATTCTGCTAGCATTAACGTTACTTCGCTGCTAGCCACAATGCTATACTGTTATACTGGCATATCCCAATCACGTTAGCACGTAAGCTAACAAACGTCGCTGCTAGCCACAATGCTATACTGTTATACTGGCATATCCCAATCACGTTAGCACGTAAGCTAACAAAATCTGCGATATTTTTGTGAGACTAAACTCCGCTCTTGGTGGTCAATTGTGTTGATGTTAGTTTTGTTTCATCAACAAATCATCAACAAATGAGGCAGAACACACAGTGAATGTATCCGTTTTTGTTTATTGCACTTTATTTCTTGCTGAAAAATAAATGGTATGTGGCTAAATGGCTCATGCGAGGTATAAAGATGGTGGCTTTTGAGATTTTGAGCAGGATGTGGAGTGTCTCGTTCGACCTTTCTGATTGGTTGAAAATGGCCTTCATGTATGAACTACATCGCCACCTACTGCTTTGGCATTGTACTACATGTATATAGTAGACGAGACAAAATGACGTCTAACTTAACTCTTACTTGCCTGCCAATACGCAGCGTTCTGAAAAGCTAAATGAAACGAAAATGAAATGGCCCTAGTGTAACCGCAGCCGACTATACAATGAATGCAACATAATAAGCATATAAAGAACTTGTTGTGATTGTTGCATAGTATAGTTAGTAACAGCAAGTATAGCATAGGGACATAGAAGAAAAACTGCACATTGTATAGGAGTGTACATAGGACCCAGTGCCTTTAAGCGATTTATTAACATGTCTATTTACCATGTCTATTTACCATGTCTATTCTATTCTCTATCTTTTTATTATTATTACTATTACTTGTTTTATTGCATAATCGTAGCGGGCATGGCCAACCGCATTTCACTGTATGCCCTCTGGTATGTATGTGATGAATAAACTCTTGAATCTTGAATAAGCTATGTACACACATACAAAACATTTCTCACCTAAATTATATGCATATAAATATCTCAAAACTCAGTCATTGTGGCCCTGTGGAGCACTATATGTTCAGTCAGGAGCCTTTGTTCAGTTGGCATAGGACCTTGGGTCAGAGGAGAGTACGTCCAAAAAAACTCAGCTGCGAGGGTCCTCACGTGCACCAAACCCTGGCAGCACATCACCCCCACCCTGCAAAAACTCCACTGGCTCCCCATCAACTACCGAAACCCCTACAAGATCCTCCTCCTCACCTACAAATCCCTACACGGGTTGGCCCCTTCCTACCTGACCAACCTACTCCACCCCTACTCCGACCTCCTCACCATCCCCCGCACCAAGTGTTCCACACTGGGAGACCGAGCTTTCTCTGTAGCTGCCCCCAGGCTGTGGAACTCCCTCTCACCCTCCATCCGAGGCTCTGACACCATCAACCTCTTCAAAACCCACCTACAAACACACCTGTTCAAACTTGCCTTCACGCAACACGGCCATGCTCCCAAGTAGCTCACCCCCTGACTCTTTTCTTTTAACTCATTCAGCGCCAGCGTGTATCCCCATCCCTGTGGTCAATGGGCCACGCTTTAAAAGATAGGCATTTTCACGATGCGTCACGATGTTTCCAGAGCTATATCTATATTCTATATTATAGCTATGGAGACAATACTATGGCTCATTTGACAGTCACTATCTCTCGTCCAACATGTAAAAAAGAGTAAAAAGAAATGTCATGTATACATTTGCGTGTTATCCCGTGGTGAATATTGTATAGTTTCAGAGTGATTCGGGCTAATTCCTGGAAGCTGAGTTATGGAGCGCTATGTGCATTTTGCGAAAGTCGTTCGCGTTTCTCGCCTGGACACGATACTATTTCCAAATCAAAGGTATATAATAGGTATTATGTTTCATCATGAAGGCATCAAAGGGAGGGGGTCGTTTTGTGACGCTCTGATCGTCAGCAACGGCATACGTTTTAGAGTACGTAACATATGATCGTTGCGATCGATGTGAAATCATTGTAGGATCAAAGTAGGCTTGATGTCATTTAGTCCTTACCTTTGTTAGGAGGTATTGCAAAAAGAATATTCCAAATGTCTGATCGCGATTTTCAGTATTGATGTCAATCGGGTCCCTGACATGAAATGGGACAAACTATGCATGAAGTGTGCTGGACACGCAGGGGCTCGAATTAAGCCTGTCACTTGCCCGCGTACCATTTATCCGCCCGGACCATATAAAATGTAACACACAGTGTGAAATAAGGTTTCAAAGGGTAGGCGATACTGCCACCTAGCAGTATGCTGTCACAATTGTCACAAATGGTATCCCCAGATGATATTTCATAAAATTAACATATTCTGACAACATTTATTTGTATATTATGATGGAAATATATGTGCAAATGCTTCAGAAGTCAAGGCTCGACAGTCTTGTCCTTGGATGTTTTGACACTTCAGATAGCAGAAAAATTACCAATAACTAAAATGTTTGGTGGAGTTAGAGTGGGTATGTACATGGGGAAGGTATTAGATATACATGTTATCTTTTTATGTATTTTGATTTTCTTAAAGGAAAACTCCAACATTTTGGGAAATTTGCTTATTTGGCATCTACCCTGGAGTTAGACAAGACGATACATACCCTTTTTCTTCTCTGTGCGTGCAGTAGGAAGACACGCACCGTTAGCCTAGCTTAGCGTCAGTCACTGGAAGTAGGTTCCTCCATTAGCCTAGTTCCAAACGTCTTCCTACTCCTACTGCATGCACAGAGAAGAAAAAGGTATGCATGTTCTTGTCTAACTCCAGGGTTCCCAAAATGTTGGAGTGTTAAGATACATACCTTTTTCTTCTCTGTGCATGCAGTAGGAGTAGGAAGACGTGCACCGTTAGCCTAGCTTAGCGTCAGTCACTGGAAGTAGGTTCCTCCATTAGCCTAGTTCCCAACGTCTTCCTACTCCTACTGCATGCACAGAGAAGAAAAAGGTATGTATCTTCTTGTCTAACTCCAGGGTAGATGGCAAATAAGCTAATTTCCCAAAATGTTGGAGTTTTCCTTTAAGGTAAAAAAAAACTCTGTTGGACAGAAAAAGTAGGCTTCATGTCATTGACCCTGTTGTACATATCTGCTTATTTTAGGTATGTATTCATAGGTCTATATTTCCTACATGCATCAAGATATTCACTTCTATTTCCTTTTCTATTATGTAGAGGAATCCTGACTACGAGCATGTCAATTCTGAAAGCTCTCAGAGCTTGTGTTATTATTAATACATTTTGCAGTAAAATAGTTGTATACAAGAATCCATTTCATATATGGGAGACCTTAGAGATGAGAAAAAAGAAGAGATTGTTGTGTTTTGTTTCTACTTCTGGTAGAGGTGTAACGGTTGTGACATCGTCACCACTTCAATGCCCCGAGGGAGTTTCGAACCCGGGTCTCCCACGCCACGGGCAACAACACAGACCGCTATACCAAGAGGTGAATTCACTGCTTTGTAACGTGTATATGTGTCTTTTGAGGATGAGAGTGAGTTTAACCCATAGTACCGCTACTCACCCCAGTCACTTCACAACATCTGAAGTCCTTCGTGACTGCGCTTCGCGGTACCATCCGTTACAGAGGTATCTAAAAAACGATGCCCCTTTTTTTTTTGCTCCCATCCCAATTTTAGTCGTTATGCCAATTCCCTTCCTGGTCGTTGTGCGCATTGCCCCACTGTCGGTCTAGGGAGGGTGTAGAACTACCACATGCCTCCTCCGATACATGTGGAGTCAGCCAGCCGCTTCTTTTCACTTGACAGCGAGGACTCACTGGGGGAATGTAACACGTGCAGAGGTTCACACTATTTCCCCCAGATCCCCTCCCTGCTGAACAGGCGCCCGACCAACCAGTAGGAACCGCAGTTTACAATGACCAGCCAGGACACATACCCCGCCGGCTTCCCACCCGCTAACACTGCCAATTGTGTTAGTAGGGACGACTGACCAAGCCGGAGGTACCGCTGACAGCTGGATTCTAACCCAGAGTCTCTGCGGTGGTAGGCGAGTGCATTCTCCACTGCGCTACCCAGCCGCCCCTACGATGCCCTTTTTGACACAAGGCTATATTACTCCCTGGTCTGTCGCACAGGCTTTGCTTGTTGCTCTTTGGGAAATAAATTATTCTATTTGCATTCATAACACAGAGGGTATGAGTTGTGCTGTAATGTGTTTACTGAAATTGGAACAGGAGTAAACAGGTGTGTATTACACATTACTTTCTATTAATGTGACTACCCAACACTGCTGTAGTTGGGGAACCTGCCTATACTGCAAGGTTGGAGTACCAACATTTATAAAAAGATCATATACCTGGCGGCTAGGTGGTGTAGTGGGCAAGGCACTCGCCACCAGTGTGGAGACGCTAGGATTCGCGTGTTCGAATCCAGCTCTCCACATTGTTTTCAGTTTAGCTGGTCGTCCGCAGTAATACACATTGGCCGTATTACGGGGAGGGAAAACTGAAGGGTGGGGATCGAACGTTGTGAACAAGCGACTCCTACAAGTCGGTTGGTGCGCCTGCGCAGTAGAATCAGGAAGTGTCGGGGGCAGCGTGAGCCTCCCACGCGTTACTCCTCGACACTGAGAGATCGAGCTGCGCAGGTGAAAAGATGCGACTGCTGTTACCTCAAGTACCGGAGGGGACTTGTGCTATGTATGACTTAGTCCACATTGCAGCCGGCTTGTGGGAGGCAAGAAACAGCGTTCGTGACAGGGGAGGGTTGAATTGGATGATACGAAATTGGGATGGGAGCAAATATAGAAAAATGGGAGAAAAAGTGGATAAAAAAAAAAAAAAAAAAAGATCATATACCTAAAAAGATCAATTTAATTGCCCTGATTACAGACCAATCCATCAGCCACCAATCAAGTTGTGCAGTTGAGCAGAGAAGGAAGTTGTGTTTCAGTGCAGAATCATCTACATTTAATATACTAACTATTACTCTATTGGTTTTAACATTTTGAAATGGCATTACATTAGTAAAGAAGGCATTAGGACCTGTTTAGTTTCAGACTTGTGACTTGCTTGAGACGTGCCTGTCCTAACTTGGGACTTGACTTGGTAATTGCCAGTATTTACTTGGGACTTATTGAGTGTAAATACTTGAGACTTACTGTACTTGGGACTTGCAACAATAACTTGGTTCCACCTACTGTATAACATAAGTCAAGGTAGGTTTGCACAATAAAACCTTAACAAAGAGTTATCAGTGGTGTTAGGAAGACAAAACAAGTAATGGGCAGGGCTTTTATAAATCTCTTCAAGTGCGCACCTGACCTACAAGGAAGTGCGCACCTGACCTACAAGGTTCATGCGATAGCTTTGACCAATCTACACCAGTCTCATTCCATATTGTCCCTGGAATATTATTCATCCCAACCACCACGATGTCCTCTGCTTGGTGCAAACCATGGTGTGAAAGTGCTACAATATATATATTTTCTTTTTCACATTTGCGGTGAGCATTCATGACCCTAACTCCTGAGCTTGTCCCGTCGCAGTTGGAGGTCATACTATTCATAACTACATCTCGAAGACACTCTGATGTCACGAGACCGCCGCCATCTTGGTATAGGGGGGCCATATGGATTTCAACCATCAAATGCATGTGTTACAGGTACCAGGATATGGCACCTGATAGCAGATATATGTTTAACCTATGAAACAGGTTGTAGTTAATCATTTGACAAAGGAAGGTGCAGACACGATGTTACTGACTCTGGGTCCTCCCGGTTGTCTTTCAACAACGTTTATTTATTCCACAGAATAATCAATCAATCATTGTATCATCATTGTATCATCATTGTATCATCATTGTATCATCATTGTATCATCATTGTATAATCATCCAGTTCAATTAGTTACATTACTTTAATACATTCAATTATAATCCCATACTTGTTATTAATTCAAAAGCATATTCATCATTGCAACACACATTCTACCCTTTTAGGATACCCTGGTTCACTTCAATAGCATTTTCCTTTTAAATGTAGTTATCCAGTATTATATACTGTACATTGTGATTACTTATGTCTTTATACATATTTGGCGTCTTAAATATAAGCACGTGAGAAGAGAAACATTATCCTGTTAACCTCTGTCTAGACATGTCTAGGCATGTTGGAAGGGACCATCGTATGTCTTTTAACCAACACTGTCATTCTCATTGTCTGTCAAACAATTCCTTAAATCACCAATAAGTGTTACCTTTATCATCAGTCACTTATCATCAGTCATATCCACTATTCTCTAGTATACAGAAATACCTCCACACCTCAGTGTTATCCATAGTTGTTGAGAGAGAGAGAGAGAGAGACACGCTCCGGTGTTTAGCCATCTCCCAGGTAGTGTAAGCTAAAGTAATTTCCCTCTAACCATCTTGTACACAATATACACATTTACTACACAGCAATTCAACCCAAAACAGTATGTATTTCAAAACATAAACCTTTATAATCCCCTTGGAGATACTTAACTTCGACACGTTAGTGCTTAAATGGACAATTGTGTTCCAACACTATTTAAATGTACCACCGAAACGTGGCGCCATCAATAGACGGTCTGCTTCTCAACCACGTTACTTGTCGTCTTAAACTTCTTAAACTTGACTCAAACATCGACAATAGTTACTTAATTTGAACCCTCGACATTGCATGTATCCTTGTTAACCTTTATGTGTGTTTTGTAGTATATTACCCACCTATGAAACAGGTTGTAGTTAATCATTTGACAAAGGAAGGTGCAGACACGATGTTACTGACTCTGGGTCCTCCCGGTTGTGAGGCTGAGATCGCCTCGTGCGTCCCTAAGCACACGGTACGGTTCCCTGGAAGGCGAAGCCACTAAACACCAGTCCTATACCGCCACCTATTGACCAGATTATGTTAATGTCTCCCATTACATATAAATGACTGTTCTACCTTGTTTCTGATGGAGGTAATCCTGTACCAATATGTTCACACTGTTTTGACACATAATCTAAAGATATTAACATGATACCACTTCTAGTGGGCATCACACACTCCCTGACCTTAAAAAAATGGCTCCTGACATTTCCGAAAATCACTAAATACACCCATCCAATATCACCCTCAGGCGTGAACCCCTAACAAACTCCCCATGGGTGGACCGTGGGTGACGGCTGGACGGTAAGCATACTGGCCATGTTGTGGAAGGCTGTAAAAAATTGGATGCAACCATGGCATTACGAAGGGTATCAATTGATGTGGTAGTGGACTGTGGTGTGGTGCGGGCACCATCGGTGCCACTGTACTACTGAATTCACGGTCACCTTGTTCTGCACTGACGGTTCACCTAGCATATCATACGTGAGACATTGTTTAGGCCTTCTGTCACAGGCAGACCTCCTAACCTCTGACTGGACTTGTTCTACCGGCGAGAGTGGAGGGGTTCGGAGATTGAGCTGGGCTACGGGGGAGTGAGCTTGGGGTTGGGGTTGGGCTATTGGAGAGTGAGCTTGGGAGTGGGGTTGGGGTATTGGAGAGTGAGCTTGGGAGTGGGGTTGGGGTATTGAAGAGTGAGCTTGGGGATAGGGTTGGGGTATTGGAGAGTGAGCTCGGGGGGTCTCCCTTTCTTCTTCTTCCCCTGATTCACTAACATCTCCCTCCGGTCTGGCCAAGACAGGCAAATTTCCATCCGTGTTTCCTCCCCTGTCGTCTTCACTCTCAGGGCACAGGCCTGGCATGACTTCAGGTCGTCGTTCACGGTGTCCAAGTGATCTTTCCTCTGTCCTTTCAACAGGTATCCTTAGCCAGTATCCTCTGTCACTGTCATCATCCGAATCACTGTCATTGCTGTCCCTTGTCTCTACTTGTCTTTGTGTGTCTGACATTCTTCCTTGTCTTGGTCTGTCATTCGTTTTCTTCGCAGGGACAGTTCTGGCTGGTGGTGGAGTCATTTCCACGGGCAAATCATTTACCAGCAGTAAGAGATTTCGGTGTAGTGTTCTGGTCTTTTTCTGGTCTCCATGTTCAGGGCAGACAATGTATACTGGACTCTCAGCGAGCTGGCTTTTGACCACGTAGATCGCCTTCTCCCAGTACGATCTCAACTTGCCTGGTCCTCCACGCTGACTGAGGTTTCTCACCAGAACTCTGTCTCCTGACTGCAGTACTACTCCTTTTGTTTTCTTGTCATAAGTTACTTTTCCTCTTGCACTGGACTTTTTGCTATGTTCACAAGCAATCCGATAGGCTTCAGACATCTTCTCAGCCCATTGCTCCGCGTATCCTCTGGGTGAGTACGGTTCCTCTTTCTTCGTTAACCCAAACAACAGGTCAACGGGGAGGTGTGGATGACGACCGTAGAGGAGGAAAAAGGGTGAGTAACCCGTTGATTCATGTTTGGTACAGTTGTACGCGTGTAACACATGCGGGAGGTGGTCCTTCCACCGCAATTTCTCATTTTCAGTCAATGTCCTCAACATCTGTAGTATGGTCCGATTGAGCCGCTCCGCTGGGTTGCTCTGTGGATGGTAGGGTGATGTTCTAGAGTGGCCGACCCCAGACAGCCGTTGCAGTGCTTGGAACAGTTTATTCTCAAATTCTCGACCCTGGTCGTGATGTAATTTCGAGGGATAACCGAATTTGGGTATAAAGTCATTAAAGATACGCTCTGCAGCTGTTTTCCCACTCTTGTTCTTGGTGGGGTATGCCTGGGCGAACCTAGTGAAATGGTCGATCACCACTAGGATATATTCATACCCTCCACGACTGGTTTCCAGATGTAGATAGTCGATACACACAAGTTCTAATGGGAAGTTGGAGGTAATGCTGCCCATGGGAGCTCGGACATGGGTGACCGGCTTCTTAGACTTGATACAAGGACATCTTCGGGTCACATATTCTTCAATCTCTCTGGACATGAAAGGCCAGTAGAATCTTTCACTTGCGAGGTGGATCACTCTTTCTGTTCCAACATGACCCATCTCATTATGTAGATGTTTCAGGGCAAGTGTTCTATACTTTACAGGGAGGACCAACTGTTGGTATTGATTGGTCTTTCTGTAAAGGAGATCATTTTCAATATGTAATCTGCTCCATTCATGAAGTAGCTTTCGGGTTGCTGCGCTTACGGTTCTTCGTACGTCGTCTGACAATTTCGTGTTCGACTCTTTCAACTCCCTGATCGTGTTGATGGCTTGGTCCTCTTTTTGGGCCTTCACCAGTTCATCGTGACTGATTGTTTGTAGGTGTGGGTGAGACTGCTGGTTTGAGTCTGGGGACGCGATGTTGAGCGCCGCAACCCATGCCACGTCTTTCCTTTCAGCTGCTTGGCTTCCTTCCCACGTTGCTCGTACTGCTTCATTAGAGAGCTCTTCTGTGCAGGTCCTTTCATATCTCTCCATATCCAGGGGAAGGCGGGAAAGAGTGTCTGCATCTATGTTGGACTTTCCGGGTCTGTATTTGATGTCAAACCGGAAGTCTGCCAGTTCTCCAACCCACCGATGACCGACTGCATTGAGCTTGGCAGTACTCATTACATAGGTCAGCGGGTTGTTGTCGGTGTAGATAGTAAAGTGTGGGGCATAATACAGGTAGTCACGGAATTTCACACACACAGCCCATTTCAATGCAAGGAACTCCAGTTTCCCACTGTGCATATGGCAATTTCGTTCGGCTGGTGACAATGTTCTTGACCCGTACCCGATGACTCTCAGTTTTCCATCTTGATGTTGATACAGAACAGCTCCCAGGCCTTGGTCGGAGGCATCCGTGTGCAACCTGAAGGGTAGGTTGAAATCAGGATATGCCAAGACAGGGGGGTTTGTGAGAAGGTCAATCAGTTGTTCAAGTGCTCTCTGCTGTTCCGTGGTCCACTCTATGGGCTCTCTGGAGGGCAACTGGGGGCGTTTGATGTTCTTACTCCGCGCTGGGGCTGGGGTCTTTCCTGGCTTGATTTGGAGTAGCTCGTAGATGGGTCTGGCAATTCGGGAAAAATCCTGAATGTATGAACGGAAATATCCCAGGAATCCTGTTATTTTCCTCACTTCGCCGACAGTTCTGGGTGTCTTACTTGACAGGGCTTTCACGGCTTCAATGTCTCGTGGGTCTATCTTGACCCCTTCTGCTGACACAAGGCGACCCACGTATCTGACTTCTTGCTTGAAGAGGTCACACTTCTCAGGTCTCAATTTCACTCTGTGACGTTGAAGGGCTTGGAGAACCTTGCGGAGGGTCTCTACATGTTCTTCAAATGTCTTTGCGTAACAGAGTACGTCGTCAAGATACGGGATACAGCATTCGTCCCTGAGGGGACCTAGCATCTCCTCCATGCTCCGTTGGAACGTTGCAGGGGCATTCGAGAGTCCAAATGGGATGCGCACCCACTCGTAAAGACCCCATGGAGTGATGAAGGCGGTGAAGGGTCGTGAACCCTCGGCGACGAAGCCCTGGTGGTAGGCTTTCCCTTGGTCTAGGATACTAAACCAGGTATAGCCTCCAAGCGTGTCAGTCAGGTCTTGTATTCTAGGTAGTGGATGACGATCGGGCACAGTCTTTTTGTTCAGGAGGCGGTAGTCGATGCATAGCCGTAGGCTGCCGTCCTTCTTTCTGACGCAGACTACTGGGGCAGAATATGGAGACTTTGACTTGACTATCCAACCTTTCATAAACAGTTCCTGTATGTACTCTTTTACTTCTTTAAACAGTGGTTTTGGTACTGATGAGTACGTCTTCTGGACCGGGACAGTATCATGGAGAGCGATTGTCATCTGCAGGCTCGGGATGCACCCAATGTCACCACTGTTTTGTGCAAAGGACCCAGCCTCTTCACAAAGCATCCGGTTGACTATTGTCTGTTGTTCGTCGTCGAGGTGACTGAGATCGACGGGGGGTTTGAACAGGATGGAGCTGGGCACAGCTGTTGTAGCAGCACGGTTGGGGGGTACCGTAGGCTGGGAGATTTCAGGTGAGTAGGTTGGGATGGGGGTTTGCCGTGGGGAGTCTGTCGTGATGACTTTCCCAACACAATGGATGCTGCCCAGAGCTGTCTTCCTGGAGAGAGTGACGTTATGCCTTGTGTTGTTTCCCACAGGCACGGTGAGATACGGCTTCCTGGGGTTTTGCGCTTGCAGCAGGCCTTCTCCAACATCCAGTTCTGCCAGCGCTAAACTGCTGTCATCTGGTTCGAACAGGAAGGTGGGGTCAGACAGGTCCACGTGGGGGGGGATTTGGCACTTGACCCAGGCCACTTGACCGGCGGGGATGACAGTGGCTTGTTTACCTGTTCGTAGGCGACCAACCTGGACAGGGGGTCTTTCAGTCTGGATATAACTCACCAGGAGTTCTGCCTTCTCGGCTGGTATCACCATGGCGTTACAGAGCAGGCTGGTGAGAGTTGGGATCAGTCTTCCAGGTTGTTCCTGTATCATCACTTCCAGCACATTAAAACCCAGTAGGGGTCTCTCAAGGACAAGGCTGCTTACAAGGAAAGGCACAGTGATTGACAGGTTAGGATCTTCATTCCCCTTTAAGTTCACTGTAAGGGCCACCCAACCATCAAATGGAAGGACCTCACCGTTTACCGCGTAGACTTTCAACTCCTCTTCTTCTTCGATGATTTCGCTAAGGGGTCTGACTGGCATGTCAGGTAAGTATCTATTCTTCCAAGTTCTGTCAATCATGCTTACTTGGGCCCCTGTATCAAGCAGGGCTTGGACTGCTAAACCGTTTAGGTTACAATGGGTGAGAGCTCTTCTCCCTACGAGCTTGGCGAGGCATTCACTCCTAGTGTTTGGTAAATTAGGGGGGTCTGTGTGCTTCTGTATCTGGTTTACCGTCTTGGTTCCTGTTCTAGGTGCAGTCTTCTCCTCTCTTACTCTTTCCTTCTCAGGCTCACTAGTACGATGGTTGTCAGTTTGGGACAGTAAAGGGGAACCGGTCAATGGTTGTCCTCCTGCAGTGACCGGCCTCAGTTTCCCTGACGTGGTGGTCTCTTTTGGCAGCCTAACGCTCTATGGCCTTCTTCGCCACAATGGAAACAGTGAGGGCAATTAGGTAAATTCTGTGCTACACATTTGCTACAGCCATATGGCCTGTCCCTCTGCCTATTTATCCTCCCTGTTCTGACCTGGGGCTGTTGTTGCAGGAGATCCACTAGATTGGTAAGTTTCTCTACTTTCTCTGTTAACTGCTGGATCGGGTCTAGTTTAAGTTTCTTTCCTGTATTTTCTTCCCTAGTGGGGGGGGGACACTGTGCTCCCTTCACCTCAGCACCTGCACTATGTACATGGGGGGGTCTATTGCGATTGGTAGGCCCTAACCGTCGCTGTCTTTCACTCTCATCGCTCATGACCTTTTTCATCTGTCTGAGAATGGCCTCATCAGGTACTCTGTCTTCAAGTAAGGGTTTGAGTTCCCTACGAATGTCATCATGTTTGTGTCCTAAACCTTGATATACAGTGTGGAGAAAGACATCCTGAACGGTTCGTTCGTTGTACTTAACGTCAGTAGCAGCATATTTTGATGCTAGTAAAATCTTCTGCTTGAGTCCTATGACTCTATACAAAAACTGCTGTGGTGTTTCACTATCCTTTTGCTTTGTACACATGAGTTCTTGAAACAACTCGGTATTACTTTGTTCACCGAGGTGAGAATGGAGAAAACCCTTCAGCTCATCGATAGTCAAATCGTCTTTTACCATTAACATATCCTTAAAGCTGCCAGCTTTGATCACTCTCAAGACTGCTCTAACAACCTCTGCATCGCTGAATTGCTCCTTCAGACCTTCGTCGATCTGTTTGCAGACACTGTTGTAACTAATGTCTGATCCCTGGTCTCCTATCTGACCTCCCTGGAGCTTAAACTCCCTGCGGTGAAGGTACGACAGTTCTCTTAAAGATATTAGTTTATCTGGCGACACACCAGGGGTTTCCTGTTTACTTTCGGTGTCTGGTACACTCTTATTCAATGGCACAGCCTGAGCTGTGGGTGGTAGTACACTGGGCAGGCACTGTAAAACCTGGTTGCTTACTTTTGGAGTGGGCACACCCTCAATGGTTTCACTTACATCATAAAAGACGCTAATGGGGTCGACTGGTACTGCATCACTTTGACTGGTGGACCGTAGGCCCTCGGTTTTACCCTCTTCTAGACCCAACACCTCACTCTGCATAAGTCCATCAGTCACATCTTTTATCTGTAATAAATAAGACAACCCTGTATCCTCTAACTCCAGTAAAACCTTACTGTACAGGTAGTCGTTGATAAAGTTGAAGCACCCCTCCACGTCGTCTACGGTAAGGTGGGTTCGGTCAGACGTCTCCAGTCCTGGTATCAGTTCCAATGCCTCGGCAATGCGAAACAGTTCATCCGCAGGTAGAGTGAGCAGGCTCTTCTTGATGTCCCACACCAAGCTTTTCCTCTCGCTGTCTCCCATGGCTGCTTCCCGATTCCTCGCACTTGGCTCTCAGTTCAGGATCACTGTGACGACTTTCCGTGGTGGGTGGATCTCCTCTACACGACACCGGTCTTCCTTCTCGTCAGGTAGAGTAGTGGACGCAGCTCTCGTTGTCGTCTGGCATCAGATGAGGCACTTCACCGCTGTCGATACTGAGCAGATCAATCCCTCATTCGACGACCTTTACACCGGGCGTTGGTTCCTGGTTCATCATCCAGGTGTCCAGGTGGTCCAGGTGTCAAGATCTCTGGATCAGCTCCCATCCAGCAGGTGGCGCTGATCCCGGACGAGCCCCCAATAAACTGTTACAGGTACCAGGATATGGCACCTGATAGCAGATATATGTTTAACCTATGAAACAGGTTGTAGTTAATCATTTGACAAAGGAAGGTGCAGACACGATGTTACTGACTCTGGGTCCTCCCGGTTGTCTTTCAACAACGTTTATTTATTCCACAGAATAATCAATCAATCATTGTATCATCATTGTATCATCATTGTATCATCATTGTATCATCATTGTATAATCATCCAGTTCAATTAGTTACATTACTTTAATACATTCAATTATAATACCATACTTGTTATTAATTCAAAAGCATATTCATCATTGCAACACACATTCTACCCTTTTAGGATACCCTGGTTCACTTCAATAGCATTTTCCTTTTAAATGTAGTTATCCAGTATTATATACTGTACATTGTGATTACTTATGTCTTTATACATATTTGGCGTCTTAAATATAAGCACGTGAGAAGAGAAACATTATCCTGTTAACCTCTGTCTAGACATGTCTAGGCATGTTGGAAGGGACCATCGTATGTCTTTTAACCAACACTGTCATTCTCATTGTCTGTCAAACAATTCCTTAAATCACCAATAAGTGTTACCTTTATCATCAGTCACTTATCATCAGTCATATCCACTATTCTCTAGTATACAGAAATACCTCCACACCTCAGTGTTATCCATAGTTGTGTTCCGGTCTCAAGTTCTATTGAAACTCAAATGTGCAATGCAAGTACATTTATATATATATGTATCGGGCCGTTCTCAACCCTACTAGGAATTTGCTAAACCGTGACCATGGTATAACTCAAGGGAATAGATTTATATTTACATTTAACGGAGGGCGCAATAGAGAGAGAGAGAGAGAGAGAGAGAGAGAGAGAGAGAGAGAGAGAGAGAGAGAGAGAGAGAGAGAGAGAGAGAGAGAGAGAGACACGCTCCGGTGTTTAGCCATCTCCCAGGTAGTGTAAGCTAAAGTAATTTCCCTCTAACCATCTTGTACACAATATACACATTTACTACACAGCAATTCAACCCAAAACAGTATGTATTTCAAAACATAAACCTTTATAATCCCCTTGGAGATACTTAACTTTGACTTTTAATGTTAGTGCTTAAATGGACAATTGTGTTCCAACACTATTTAAATGTACCACCGAAACGTGGCGCCATCAATAGACGGTCTGCTTCTCAACCACGTTACTTGTCGTCTTAAACTTCTTAAACTTGACTCAAACATCGACAATAGTTACTTAATTTGAACCCTCGACATTGCATGTATCCTTGTTAACCTTTATGTGTGTTTTGTAGTATATTACCCACCTATGAAACAGGTTGTAGTTAATCATTTGACAAAGGAAGGTGCAGACACGATGTTACTGACTCTGGGTCCTCCCGGTTGTGAGGCTGAGATCGCCTCGTGCGTCCCTAAGCACACGGTACGGTTCCCTGGAAGGCGAAGCCACTAAACACCAGTCCTATACCGCCACCTATTGACCAGATTATGTTAATGTCTCCCATTACATATAAATGACTGTTCTACCTTGTTTCTGATGGAGGTAATCCTGTACCAATATGTTCACACTGTTTTGACACATAATCTAAAGATATTAACATGATACCACTTCTAGTGGGCATCACACATGCGTTGAGGTCCGTTTTTATTACATGTTTTATCACATTCTTGTTCATTTCATAACATTTTCATACGATTTGTTTTGAAAATATTGAGGCCAACATGGCATTTCACTATTTCGAACGCCTTTCTGGTGATTCTAAGGCGAGATATGATTCAAAGAAGCTCCCCCTGATTGACTTGACATAATGTCCATACAAAACACATACAGACATGGCCATCTCTCGAATACCCAAATTGAAGCTGCTATGTTATGTTTTGTACTAATAACAAAACAAACACAGAAATCCAAATCGCAAGTTTTATACCATCACGGAGGAAAAAGTGTCTGGCGGCTAACGTTTGGCTAACTAGCTCTGGTGGTGTGGTCGTGGTAGCTACATGCTAAGCTAATGTTAATCACATCATATCAAACCGATAGGAGCTTATCTTATCTAATCTTACATGGTGGTACCATGTGTGCCACTACCCGATCAAACATCCACGTAATATTAGATAAGATAAGCTCCTATCGGTTCGATATGATGTGATTAACGTTAGCTTAGCATGTAGCTACCACAACAGCAGAGCGAGTTAGCCGAACGTTAGCCACAGCCACTTTTTCCTCCGTGATGGTATAAAACTTGCGATTTGGATTTCTGTTTTTGTCATTAGTACAACGCGTAACACAGCAGCTCTTTGGCATTGTGAAGGACTGAAGAAAATTCCGCTTGATTGTCTTTAATTTGCCGCTTTAACAATCCGTTTCTGCACTAAATGAACCGTACACAATGTACCAGGCTGGGCAGTTTCCCCCCACGCTGCAGTTGCGTAGCAACAACAGGCAGGAAGTTGACTTCGAGAATTAAATCTCCACAAAACCAACCAGCCACCACCAACTGCAAGCCATTTAGTTATTGGCCAATAGGGGGCGACACAAATGAGGAAAATACGTGTGTCAACATGCCAGACCAAATATTGTGACATTTGCTTTAGGTCCAAATATTAGTCAATATATTAAAATGAGGAATGAATGTGTACATGGCCTGTTACACAATGGCTTATAGGTCAGAGGGGCTTCACATCAGTAAACTGAAGCGGGTTTGAAGCGACCACCGCTGAATTGATGTGACTTGCTGTGAATGTCACCAGATAACTTTAACCCTTTCACTACCACACTACAGAAGGTTAACCCCTTCACGACCACACTACAGACAGTTAACCATCTGTAGTGTGGTAGTGAAAGGGTTAACCTTCTGTATTGTCGCAGTGAAAGGGTTAACCCTTTGGTAGTGTGGTAGTGAAAGGGCTAATGCCGTTTCCTGCACAGCTCTCAGAGCCCTGACAACCTTACATGTTTAACAATTCCATGTGTTCTTGAATCCCATATTGGCTCCTTGCAGCTACACTGTTGCTAATTTAATACAACTATGGCAGTGTTCTGTCGGGTCCTATGCTCCCTGGTTCAACATCACACAGTGCTGAACATGTGGTGGCCTGGTTATTCCTTACAGATGGCACAATACCTGCTGGTATGTCAAACACTAGGCATGCTGTCAATCATAAATGGTGGAGGAATCAGAGGAATGAGGAGACCCATCTTCCAATATGTAACTGGGTCATTCATATGATATATATCATATATCATATATCATATATAATAATATATATTATTATTATTATTATTATTATTATTATGGGGCAATACCCACCCACTACGGTCGGCAATACCCACCCACTACCGTCTGACACTGTGATTGTTATTTTGTATATTGTTATTTTGTATATTGTTATTTTGTATATTGTTGTTATTTTGTATATTGTATTGCAACATTGTTTTATTGTATAGTATTTTATGTTTCTGTATAGTATTTTATGTTTCTTGTATAATATTTTATGTTTCTTGTATAGTATTTTATGTTTCTGTATAGTATTTTATGTTTATCTTTTATTACTTATTACCGCACCTTAAGTTTGAGTCCCAAATCTCGTTGTATGTTAATATAATGATAATAAAGTACAATCTAATCTAATCTAATATTAAGGAACAGCCCTGCTGGTGTGATAATAACTGAAGTATTCACCTACTGGCACTAATAATAGTTTTATAGTTGTATCTAACCTCATTCATTGTTTTCTAGCATATTAGGAAGTTTTAGAACACACAATTTTGTTAAGAAAGTACACTTCATCAAGGACTTAAAGATTTCCATTAGGCCCTAAGCAAAGTCCTGGACCTAGGCCTATACACAAAGCCATTCAGTGTTGCAAACATTCACCCTTCGCCCAGCAGATGGCAGTGTAACATTTAATTTGGATGGACAGGTTGCATAATGACAGATCTACATACTGTAGCAGCAGGATACACGAGGAAGAGCAAATGATTCATGAAAATGATGCCACTTTGTAAATCAAAATAGCATGGTAAATCTCAAGAGCCTGGCTTCCAATTTTCAACATTTCTACTTAATCAATATTTTATACTTGTATGTGCTGCTGAAATATTGACTTGACCACCAGAGTGTGTGAAGGTTACCTTGAACACTCAGAAGGCCTCTCGGAACAGATTTCTCGTCTGGCCACACAAACATATTGCACGGTTTGACCTGAGGGCAGGAGGTACAGCCATCAGTCACAATATCTGGGAAGCTATCAGGAAACCAATCAGGGAACAAATTGATGAATCAATTGGCAAGTCAAACTGTGAAAGCTTCTTCCCTAACAGGCTTTTGGCTGAAAGATGGATATAAAGTGATCTGAGTGGTTTGTTCAGGATGAGAGTGGATGCTAAAAGCAAGCCGGAGGGCTGTGGAGGAATCAGCTCTACTCACACCAGGATGTCCAGAGTTCCTCTGTATCCCTGTCTCATTCAGTCTCACTGTGTCACATCGTATGCTGTGGATCATATTATGTCCATTATTTGTCAATGGTAGCAGATATTTGTGTTGCCAGGATCTGAAAGAATTACAATTCAATATAAAAGATCTATCAAGTCATCAGAAAATTAATATAATGTCTTTGAATTATTTATGGGGTCCATCCCCATCGGTGCGTTAGACGATTTTATATTTCTATTGTCTCATTAGGGATTCAAGCCGTGTAGGAGTGGAAACACTCTTCGTGTTGAGTGTTGACTAATGTTATTGTTGGTGCATATGGGGCGTGGCCTGTTACATAATGGCTTAAAACTCAATGTGGGTTTCAGTTCAGTCAATATGCAATGTGATATGTCAGAACCGCTGTTTGGAGCAAGCAAAATTCATGCAAATTCACTCAGAGCTGGCCCAATGGAAATGGCTAGATGTCTTTGGATTTCAGCCAATGAAAAGTGCCCAGCAAACATGATAAAGTCTGTTAGTGGGCAGTTGGGCCATGAGTGGTGTTGAGACTGAATTATTGAAATATAGATTCGGGCTGAAAATACAACTATAAAAAACAGTACAGGCACTCCTAACATCATCTTTACATTTTCAGAGAAAGTCTTTCCTTGTCACAATTTAATTTAGGGTACTTGAATGAGAGGCTATTTATATTATACAAAACTAGACCCGACGTTGTCTGGAAACATAGTTGCATCCTTTGTACAGCCTGCTCCTCTTATTCATCTTACTTTTGGCACCTGATTGCATTGCATCGAGGCTGCATGAAATGGATTGCTGTCACCTCATGAAGTAACTCTGGGAAAAACTATGATGCTCGTGTTCATCACAATGATCAATTATACTGACCAAAGCAAATTGTACGGTGGCCAATATAGGATAGTTCTTACATAAAACTGCTCACAAGTAGGTCTTTGGATCTGAGGATCAGTATCGGCAGTGAAAAACAAGGCAATAGACAACCACAAGACTTGTGTTAGTTTGACAACAACAAGAAGTTAATCTAACTTCAGTCTTCTATCTTTCTACTATTTACTTGTCAAATTTTATTAAATTAATTTATCTTTATTTGTATTTGCCTTTTAGTCTAGTAGATAGAGGGGGGTATCATTTCCATTTCTAGAATTGAAAAAAGGTGGAAAAAAATGATAGGCTATGATGTATCATTTATATGCAAATTAAGGACACAATTATCAAAAAAATCGCAAAAAAAAACTGTTTCATGATTCTCAGCCAATATTGCAGATAACTGAACAAATGAGGTATCTAGACCCATGTTTTGAGGGTCAAAGATCACAATAACACTATCCCTAGAGTGATCACATGTTTCTATGTAATTTTGCCCATGCAAATCTGTGCCGTCAATACAAAATAATCACATTTTTACTAATTAGTTGAGTAGGAAAGTGGATACTATCATGCACCCCCTGGAAATATATTGTTAACCTGTGAGGTTTTGTCCGCTGCTCACCAACTTTCTCTGTTTTCTTTAAGCCTACTGTTAGAAATTCCCTTCTCACTCACTCTCTCTAGCCCCCACCCTCTCGTTCTTTACTCTCGTTTACTCTCAGTGGCCACACCTGGACTATTATCAATTACCTCTCGCACCTGTGGTGGCAGGCTAATTAGTTCCCCTGTGGGCTTTAAATACCAGGGCTCTTCCCCTCGTTTCGGCGTGGGGTCGTGTTGTATTCATGCTGAGTCATATTCTCTAACATCTAGACTCTTTCGGGAGATCCTCTGGTCTACCAATGCTGTATATGGATTTCTCCAGCCTTGAGATGTTTTGCTCCAGCCTTCGTCTGCTGTCGCCGTAGCCTGTGGAGGAGACTGTTCTGCGCTCCCTGTACTTCCACGGGAGGCACCCCAGCGCTCCACTGCAGACCCCAGCAGCTGTTCGTCCTGACGCACATCTAGACCAACGCGCATCTCCCGGACCCTCGGGCTTGGCACGCTCTCCAGTCACCAGCGCGCAACGCGCATCTGCAAGGGCTTGGCACGCTCTCCAGTCACCAGCGCGCAACGCGCATCTTCAAGGGCTTGGCACGCTCTCCAGTCTCCAGCACGCAACGCGCATCTTCCAAGGATCCTCGGGCTTGGCACGCTCTCCAGTCACCAGCGCGCAACGCGCATCTGCAAGGGCTTGGCACGCTCTCCAGTCACCAGCGCGCATCTTCAAGGGCTTGGCACGCTCTCCAGTCTCCAGCGCGCAACGCGCATCTTCCAAGGATCCTCGTGCTTGGCACGCTCTCCAGTCTCCAGCGCGCAATGCGCATCTTCCAAGGATCCTCGTGCTTGGCACGCTCTCCAGTCACCAGCGCGCAACGCGCATCTGCAAGGGCTTGGCACGCTCTCCAGTCACCAGCGCGCAACGCGCATCTTCAAGGGCTTGGCACGCTCTCCAGTCTCCAGCGCGCAACGCGCATCTTCCAAGGATCCTCGTGCTTGGCACACTCCTCCTCGCAGACGCACCCCGAGGCGTCTCTCGGTTCCGACGTGCACACCAAGGTGTGGCGCGCCACTCTGTTCCTCGGCTCCGACAGCGGCTACCCGGTGGACGACACCCTCGCCACCGCCGCTGTTCCAGCACCCTGTTCCTCGGCTCCGACAGCGGCTACCCGGTGGACGACACCCTCGCCACCGCCGCTGTTCCAGCACTCTGTTCCTCGGCTCCGACAGCGGCTACCCGGTTGACGACACCCTCGCCACCGCCGCTGTTCCAGCACTCTGTTCCTCGGCTCGGACAGCCAGCTACCCGGTGGCGACACCCTCGCCGCCGCTGCTGTTCCTGCACCATTACGCATACGCCTGGGTGAGTTTTGATTGTGATGTCACTCACCCAGCGTAATGCCTCTTGCCCCCGTCCCGCTGCGTTTCCTGTACCATTACGCATACGCCTGGGTGAGTTTTGATTGTGATGTCACTCACCCAGCGTAATGCCTCTTGCCCCCGTCCCGCTGCGTTTCCTGTACCATTACGCATACGCCTGGGTGAGTTTTGATTGTGATGTCACTCACCCAGCGTAATGCCTCTTGCCCCCGTCCCGCTGCGTTTCCTGTACCATTACGCATACGCCTGGGTGAGTTTTGATTGTGATGTCACTCACCCAGCGTAATGCCTCTTGCCCTCGTCCCGCTGCGTTTCCTGTACCATTACGCATACGCCTGGGTGAGTTTTGATTGTGATGTCACTCACCCAGCGTAATGCCTCTTGCCCTCGTCCCGCTGCTGTTCCTGTACCATTACGCATACGCTTGGGTGAGTTTTGATTGTTAAGTCACTCACCCAGCGTAATGCCTCCTTTTTTGTTCTCACTTAGTTAGTAGTTTGGACATTTCATCTCCCACTCTGTTTTTGTTCTCACTTAGATAGTATTTTTGGACATTACATCTCCCCCTGTGTGTTTGTCACACGAAGATATTGTTACTTTGTTTATTTGGACTGTTCTGCATCTGCTCTGTTTGTTCCCTTTTGAATATTAACCCTCTCCTCTGTTCTGCAGAGCGGCCCAGATGTTTTCCCACCAGTCCCCAGTTCCTCCCTGTCCCCAGCCCGCCTCCGCGGGCCTCAGTCCCCTCTGTCCCTAGTTCTCCCCTTTCTAGTTCCACCTAGTTCCTGGTCCCAAGTTCTCCCCTTCTAGTTCCACCTAGTTCCTTGTCCCTAGTTCTCCTAGTCCCCAGTTCTCCTGTTCCCTAGCTCTCCTTGTCCCGACATCTCCTAGTCTCTAGTTCCTCTGTTCCTTTAACCTTCCCCTAGCATTTCCTTTAATGTTTCCCCTAGCGTTCATTAACCTTCCCTTAGTGTTCCCTTTTCCTGCCCGCCTCTTAAAGGCACCTAGTTTTTCCCCTCTTGTTATATTCCTGTATTTGTGTTCTCCCTTAAAGGGACAGTGCCCTTTTTTCCCTGTCTCTCAATAAATATCTGTTTCTTGGCAAACCATCATACCTGTCTTGTGTTGTGCGATTGGGGTCGGTTACAAACCATAACATAACCAGTGTTTCTAGATTGGAAACAATGTGTAGACAATGATAGGCTATGTTAAAAATCTGTCAGAGTGTCCCATGTATCATTTATATGCAAATTAAGGACGCGATTATCAAAAAATCGCAAAGATATCAGTTTAATATATCTCAGCCAATATTGCAGATAACTGAACAAATTAGGTCTATACCCATGTTTTGAGGGTCAAAGATCACAATAACACTATCCCTAAAGTGATCACATGTTTCTATGTAAGTAGCCTATGCAAATCTGTGCCGTCAATACAAAATAATCACATTTTTACCAATTAGTTGAGTAGGAAAGCGGATACTATCATGCACCCCCTAGAAATATATTGTTAACCAGTGTTTCTAGATTGCAAAATAATTGTAGAAAATGATAGGCTATGTTAAAAATCTGTCAGAGTGTCCCATGTATCATTTATATGTAAATTAATGATGCCATTGTCAAAAAACGAATGTCGCTATTTCAGCCAATATTGCAAATAACTGAACAAGTAGGTTGTCTAGACCCATATTTTGAGGGTCAAAAATCATAATAAAACTATTGCCAGAATGATCACCTGTTTGTGGCGAGCTAGTATGCAAATTAGTGGCACCTTTACAAAGAATAAAGCATTTTTACCAATAAAGACACATCATATTGTAGATGACTGAACAAAAAAAGATGTGGAGATGTTGAGGGTTAAAGATATACAATTTCTGAAGTGGTCACATATATCTCTGGCATGCTTATATACAAGAGTGCTGCTTTCAATGCCATTTCTTACGTAGGTCTACATGTATGTAATACGGTAAATACGTCCTCTGTTCTGGATATCTTCTTTGTTGACACAACATTCAAGTAATTTTTTCTATTTGTATTTTGTGCCCTAAACTACTAATCATCATCATCACTAAAACAATTGTCAAAGTATATCTCTTCGATCTCCATCTCTTCCTCCGCCTCATCACACTCATACTCTCCATCCTCCTCATCCATGTTATTTGTTGTTATATATATATACTGATGATCCTCCTCTACCAGCATGACCAACCTCTCTATATACTGATGATCCTCCTCTACCATGTCAGCATGACCAACCTCTCCATATACTGATGATCCTCCTCTACCATGTCAGCATGACCAACCTCTATATACTGATGATCCTCCTCTACCATGTCAGCATGACCAACCTCTCTATATACTGATGATCCTCCTCTACCATGTCAGCATGACCAACCTCTATATACTGATGATCCTCTTCTACCATGTCAGCATGACCAACCTCTATATACTGATGATCCTCCTCAACCATGTCAGCATGACCAACATCTATATACTGATGATCCTCCTTTACCAGCATGACCAACCTCGATCTCCACATACTGATGATCCTCCTCTACCATGTCAGCATGACCAACCTCTCCACATGGTGATCCTCCTCTACCAGCATGACCAACCTCTATATACTGAAGATCCTCCTCTACCATGTCAGCATGACCAACCTCTCTATATATTGGTGATCCTCCTCTACCATGTCAGGATGAACAACCTCTCCATATACTGATGATCCTCCTCTACCAGCATGACCAACCTCTATATACTGATGATCCTCATCTACCATGTCAGCATGACCAACATCTATATACTGATGATCCTCCTTTACCAGCATGACCAACCTCTATCTCCACATACTGATGATCCTCCTCTACCATGTCAGCATGACCAACCTCTCCACATGGTGATCCTCCTCTACCAGCATGACCAACCTCTATATACTGATGATCCTCCTCTACCATGTCAGCATGACCAACCTCTCTATATATTGGTGATCCTCCTCTACCATGTCAGGATGAACAACCTCTCCATATACTGATGATCCTCCTCTACCAGCATGACCAACCTCTATATACTGATGATCCTCATCTACCTTGTCAGCATGAACAACCTCTCCATACTGATGATCCTCCTCTACCAGCATGACCAACCTCTATATACTGATGATCCTCATCTACTATGTCAGCATGAACAACCTCTCCATATACTGGTGATCCTCCTCTACCATGTCAGCATGGCCTACCTCTATATACTGATGATCCTCATCTACCATGTCAGCATGACCAACCTCTATATACTGATGAGTGATGATCCTCATCTACCATGTCAGCATGACCAACCTCTCCAGATACCTTGATGATCCTCATCTACCAGCATGACAAACCTCTATATACTGATGATCCTCATCTACCATCTACTTGGGGGGATGCGGACCGGAGGGGGACTTTCGTCTTGTTTGCATCGGGTCCCCCATTTTCAATTCATGATACAGCACAGCTTGAATACATGCACACCCTGATAAATTGTTTTATTTGGTTCTAACTGGATTTCATCTCTTGTTTTTCATCTCCTGTTTTACATTTCTTTTTATTCTATGATACATGTTTTTCTCTATTCTATGATTCATTTTCTTTGTGATATATGCTTTCTTATGTTCTATCAGTGTATATTATCTTGTGTATATGTATGTTGTTGGACCCCAGGAAGACTAGCTGCCGCTAAGGCATCAGCTAATGGGGATCCGTTTAAATAAACAAATCCTCATCTACCATGTTAGCATGACCAACCTCTATATACTGATGATCCTCATCTACCATGTCAGCATGACCAACCTCTCCAGATACCTGGAGCACGGCACTGGCTCCCCGACCACGACACTGGCACTGCAAGCTAATACATGTGTCCGAACTGGCTGAGTCTCTGGGCTCAGAGTACTGCAGCACCCTGCTGGGATACTATGACTTTTCTGGGGATGACTGTGCCAGTGCTTTAAAAGGAAAGAGACAGGTGAATCCGTTGAATAAGCTGCAAAAGAACCCTAGATTCCAGAAGGTTTTTAGTCAGCTTGGCGCATTGTCGTTGGTAACAGATGAGCTCCAACAGGAGATGGAGTCCTTCACATGCATTATGGATGGCCATGGTCGGATGAAGTCAGTTGATGCTGTGTGAGCCAAGATGCTGCAGAAAATGATGGGTGCTGATACTGGATGCAAACTCCAAAGTAGACCTTGAACGCCTGCCTCCTCCCAAGGTCTGTCTCTACCCACATGTACAGCAAGCCAACTTCAGAGTCGCCTGCTACAAAAGAGCAGAATAGCCAATATTCAAGAGGCCCAAAGCCTATGATCAAAGTATGGACTGGGGAAAACAATGGATGAGGAGGTGTTAGAGCCTGTCTGGACGGTTGGACCCATCCTCCGTCCTTCTCTTGTTGAGGTACTGGCCCAGAAAGTGGAGTAAGAAGAGCAAGAAGCTCTTGATAAGGAGGCAGATTATGCAAAAAATAACATGGATGAGGAGTGTGATGAGGCGGAGGAAGAGATGGAGATCAAAGAGATAGACTTTGACAATTATTTTAGTGATGATGATGATGATTAGTAGTTTAGGGCACAAAATACAAATAGAAAAAAAGACTTGAATGTTGTGTCAACAAAGAAGATATCCAGAACATTGGACGTATTTTTACCATATTACATACATGTAGACCTACGTAAGAAATGGCAGTGAAAGCAGCACTCTTGTATATAAGCATGCCAGAGATATATGTGACCACTTCAGAAATTGTATTACCATCTTTAACCCTCAAAACATGAGTCCACATCTTTTTTTGTTCAGTCATCTACAATATGATGTGTCTTTATTGGTAAAAATGCTTTATTCTTTGTAAAGGTTACACTAATTTGCATACTAGCTCGCGACAAACAGGTGATCATTCTGGGAATAGTTTTATTATGATTTTTGACCCTTAAAATATGGGTCTAGACAACCTACTTGTTCAGTTATTTGCAATATTGGCTGAAATAGCGACATTCATTTTTTGATGATGGCGTAATTAATTTGCATATAAATGATACATGGGACACTCTGACAGATTTTTAACATGGCCTATCATTTTCTACAAATTTTTTCCTATCTAGAAACACTGGTTAACAATATATTTCCAGGGGGTGCATGATAGTATCCGCTTTCCTACTCAACTAATTAGTAAAAATATGATTATTTTGTATTGATGGCAGGGCATGTGAGCGGCGCGGTGCGTGAGCGGCGCGGGGAGCGGGTGGTTTTGAAGTGAGCGGCGGAGTGGGTTTTAAAATGGGTCGGCGCGACTTCCGGAGCGAGAGTTCTCCTCCGCTCCAATCCGCTCCGGGCCGCTCACAGTGGTTTAACACTGATGTAATATACATGTAGTACAATGCCAAAGCAACAGGTGGCGATGTACAAACATGAAGGCCATTTTCAACCAATGAGAAGGGTGAACCGTCACTCACATCCTGCTAGACCAAAGTATATTCCACCATTGTTGTTGTTGTTAGCTTACATGCAGAATGGGTACAATTACAATACGGCTCAATACAAACAATTGTTAAGGGGCCCAGGGGGTGTAGACTGTTGTAGTTTGGTCAAATCAAGCTAATTTACATCATGGTCCAAAAAAAAATCTGCCGAGCGAACTGTGGAGCGATGTGGAGCTGGGAGCGCTTGATTCGTAAATGAAGGTGAACGGTGAGCGAGCGGAGAGCGACTTGGGGGCGGGGTCAACATGAACGATTAGCGGAGCGGAACAAGCCGTCTAGAGCGAAGAGCGGATTCCTCGCCCGCGCCGATCCGCTCACATGCCCTTGACGACACAGATTTGCATGGGCAAAATTACATAGAAACATGTGATCACTCTAGGGATAGTGTTATTGTGATCTTTGACCCTCAAAACATGGGTCTAGATTGATTGATTGATTGAATTGAAAACTTTATTAACAGATTGCAGAATGGGTACAGTACAGTACAGCTCAATACATACAATTGTTAAGGGGATGCAGACCAGAGAAAGACTTTCGTCTTGTTTACATCAGGGTCCCCCATTTTCAATTCATCATAACATATATGACATACATGACATACAGATAGACAGTACTGCTACATCTATACATTTATGACATACCAGATTTGCAAATACAGTACTGTTTGTGATATGAAAAGAGTCCAGAAAAGAGAGTATATACATTTGACGTAGAAACTGTACATTGGAGGAGGTTGGGTAGGTGGGGGGGGGGGGGGGGGGGGTGGGGGGGACTGTACATTGGAGGTGGTTGGGTGGGTGGGGGGGAGGTTGGGTAGGAGGGGTGGGTGGGGGACACTGTACAACTGTACAAGCAAAACTGTACATTGGAATATTGACAAGACCATACTTGGTCATTTACTGTACATTGGAGGGGGTTGTGTTAGGACATTTACAGGGGCCAGTTTCGAATTGCAGTCTCCCGTAGGTGTTTTTTGAGAGTGTTTTTGAAAGTGGGTAGTGATTCACATTCCTTTACAGCTTTGGGTAGGGCGCTCCACATTGATGTGGCATAATTGCGAAACGTGTTTAGTCCCTTGTTTGAGCCGAATCTGGGTTTAACATGATTTGTGGAGCTCCCTCTGGTGTTGTGATCGTGGTATTCACTGACCTTTGGGAAGTATTTTGACATGTACATGGGTACCTACCTTGGTCGTGTAGTGTATCTTGTAGACCAGGCCCATTGCAAGTTGATATACTCTGTCGTCTACTCTAAGCCATCCTAGGTTGTCAAAGTGGGCAGGGGTGAGGTGGGTTCTAGGAGTAAGGTCAAGCAGTAGTCTGACCAGTTTGTTTTGAGATGTTTGTAATTTTGTTTTTAGCGCCTTTGACTGAGGTGCTTTGGTACCATGAGGTGCAAGCATAGTCGTAGTACCCTTGAATGAGTGCTCCTGCCAGAGTCTTCAGGGTATTCTTGTTTACCAGTGAGGAGATCCGGTACAAGAATTGAGTTTGTTGGTTGACTTTTTTTATTACATTGGATAGCATTTTTGTCACGATTGATTGAGGATCAATCAGCACGGCTGCAAGGGATTACTTCATCAAGCAGGCTCTATATCATCTGGCAGAGCCTGTCATCCGGCATCGCAGTGTTAAACTGCCTTCCCAGGTACGACGTCTCGACCTGAAGCTCTGCTACCCGCTCTTGTTGACTTCCCTGTTCTAACCTCCCTCTCTTGTCCGTTCCAGTGTCACCCAGGATCTCCGCTCCAGCGTGCCCGTCTGGACCCCTGGTGCCTGACTACGGAGTTCCTGTTATCAACCCCGACACAGCCAGTGTCTACCGTCCTCTCCTACTGCACGAGGAGTGCACCTGCTCAAGGACCATCTCGTACACCTGTGCTACCCCCCCAAGAACATTCATCCCCTCCTGTTATACATTCCTACAGTTGATACTTGTCTGTTTGGGGGGAAACTATTAAAACACCCTAAACCGCTCCATTCTCTCTCCTCCTGTGTTCGCTATTGGGCTCCACCAGAACCCCATCCTCGCTATTTTGTCACAGGAAAGATTTGCCTCTAGGATGGAACCTAGGTAGGTAATATCTTCTTTCCTTGTGACAATATTGTCACCCACTGTAACTGAGAAGCCGTCGGTCTTGCTGAGTTTGTTATTTGAACCGAAGAGAATGGACTCTGTTTTGCCCATGTGTAATGATAGTTTGTTATCAGCGAGCCATCTGCAGATTTTGCCTAGTTCTGAGCTGAGGGTTTTTTCAACCTGTATCTTGTTCTTGTCAGAGACCAGCAGGGCTGAGTCGTCCGCAAACAGGAACAAGTTGCAGTCACAAGCTGACGACATGTCATTTGCATAAATTAGGAACAGTATCGGAACTAGTAAGCTTCCTTGTGGAACACAACAGCTCACTGTGAGGGGGGGGGGTACCGTTTACCTCCACCATCTGCTCTCTCCCCTCCAGGTAGGATTGCATCCAGCTCACTGATAGACACCTCATTTGTTCAGTTATCTGCAATATGAAACAGATTTATTTGCGATTTTTTTGATAATCGCATCCTTAATTTGCATATAAATGATACATGGGACACTCTGACAACTTGTTAACATAGCCTATCATTTTTTTCACCTTTTTTTCATTCTAGAAAGTCTGGTTAGAAGTATATTTCCGGGGGGTGCATGATACCCCCCTCTATCTACTAGACTATTTCTACCTTTTCTCCCATCCGCCAATTTTTGTTATTATGCCAATCCCCCCCTGGTTATTGCACTACCCTACTCTGACAGTCTGGGGCGGGTGTGTGTAGACTACCATATGCCTCCTCCGATACATGTGGAGTCGCCAGCCAGGTTTATGCTATCTCCCCCAGATCCCCTCCCTGCTGAACAGTACTACAGTCGCTACTAGGACTCGTACCCCACCGTCTTCCCACATGCAAACACTGCCAACTGTGTTCGTAGGCATGACTGACCAAACCGGCGGTAGCGCTGACTAGTGATGGGAATTGCGACTCTTTGAAGGAACCAGATCTTTTCTCTCCGTTCCTTTCCTTTCATTGTTCTTTTTTTTTGGGGGCGGGGGGTTACTTTGTTCATCAGTCTTGAATCAAAATTTTTGATTTATCCACAGAATAATCACTAGGATAATGATGAGATACGATTTGGATCAGATTCAAACTTAGATACTTAAAGACCCTGGAAACAAAGCCTCAAATCATTAAAATGTATGTATGATATCCAACATGAGTGTAATATTACCAAAAGTTTGAATAAAAAAGATATAGGCCTTTAAGGTGGCAAGACGTCCCAGATTTTCAGAGATAGTCCCTGAATTAAGTCATCTGTTCTTGACCATATGCGTGTCCCCGAAAACGTCCCTGATTCGTGCATTGTACCTTGTGATACAATGAAATAAGCTGATGCTAGATTGGAAAGCCCAGAAGAAAATGTTTTAACATAGAACATTTTTAGGTAGTGGGAGTGGTTAAGGTCAGGGTTAGGGATAGGTTCATAAACAACTTTTAAAGTTAAATTATGAAGACTTGCGGCTTTGCAGCCAAAAGCTGATGACCCCCAATAAAATGCCAATGACAACCGTCCGATCTGGCACCAGTTGGCCGTCTTCAACTCAAGTTGGATGTCGGACATTGAAGTAAACGATGTTCATAGAGTTGCCCTTCTGGGATCCCCTTCCGGGATGCAACTAAGACATTTACATTTTTACTTAAAACTTCACCAAAAACATGCTGATTTATTTTGCACATAATCTCACACACATCCAAAAACTTTAAACAGTTTTGCACACATCCATTTAGTTAGACAGTTATTGAGTAAATTAATTTGAATATGGCCACCAGTGATGTCATCAGGGACATTGAATCCTTGTGTTGTGTTAATTACAGTCCCTATCCAGTTAGCAGTCCCTATAAGACACGGTATTGCTATTTTTTGCTATTGCTATTATCATTTCAATGAGCTGTAATTAACACAACATAAGTATTCAAGTCCTGGATGACATCACTTGTGACCATATTCAAACTAATTTCCTAGAGGCCTCTGTTTTAATGCTAGAGAATAACTCTTGATGTCATATGAGAATAGCATGGAATTTGTAGCTACTTCATACTAGCTTTCCAGGGAATGGAGTAAATATTGTTACAAGGTTTAGGCATCTTCAAAGGGGCCCATTGACATAATATACAATGACCTTGTTGTAGTATATCAATGATCTGCCTGAATGCTGCACAGGGAATGTTATGTAGCCTACTATAGCTGCATGATATGCTGATACAAGTTATTTTTGGTGTATCTAAAGGAAATAGTTTGATTATTTTTTTTATTCTGCTTCTAGTTACAGTATGCAGGTAGGAATGGAAGTGCATATGACAATTGGGGTTGGTAAAAATGTACAGTATGTATTGGAATTTATATTAAATGGGCTGCGATGGTAGATACACACCAACATTATGGGAAATGTGCTAACTGTCTTCTCCAAAGTCAGACAAGAAGATAGATACCAATTTCCTCTCTGCGTTCAGTAGAAATCTATCTGGCTGCAAGCTAGCCTAGCTTAGCACAAATGAATGGAAGCAGAATGGGATCAGTTAGCCTAGCTGTTGGTTAAAAACAACTCTCCTGGAGCTAGTGGTCCGTATCCACTTCCATTCATTTGTGTTAAGCTAGGCTAGCTTGAAGCCGGATAGCTTTCGGATAGCTTTCCCAGAACCCACCTCACCCCTGCCCACTTTGACAACCTAGGATGGCTTAGAGTAGATGACAGAGTACAGCAACTTGCAATGGGCCTGGTCTACAAGATACACTATACGACCGGGGTGCCCATGTACATGTCAAAATACTTCCCAAAGGTCAGTGAATACCACAACCACTACACCAGAGGAAGCTCAACAAATCATGTTAAACCCAGATTCGGCTCAAACAAGGGACTAAACACGTTTCGCAATTATGCCACAACAATGTGGAACGCCCTACCCAAAGCTGTAAAGGAATGTGAATCCCTGCCCACATTCAAAACCGCTCTTAAAGAGCACCTACGGGAGGCTGCAATTCGAAACTGGCCACCGTAAATGCCCAAAACCCCCACCACCTCCTAATAGACAGTCTCCTCCCCATATATATTCCCTCCCCGCCGTATGTATATTTCTCTCCCACCCACCCACCCCCTCCTAATGTACAGTCCCCTCCCCATCATATGTATATACTCTGTCAGGATCTAGGGGTAACAGTACTGTATATTGGAATACCGTTTATGTCAAAAATGTATCAGTACTAAATACCTATATGTCCCTATGCCATAAATGTCATGTATGTTGTGTATGTCATAAATGTCTATATGAATTGAAAATGGGGGACCCTGATGGAAACAAGACAAACGTCTTTCTCAGGTCTGCATCCCCTTAACAATTGTATGTATTGAGCCGTACTGTATTGTACCCATTCTGCAATCTGTTAAATAAAGTTTTCATTCATTCATTCATTCTACTGAACACACAGAGAGGCAATTGGTATCTATCTTTTTGTATGACTTTGGAGAAGACTGTACACGCATTTCCCATAATGTTCCTTTAACCCTTTCACTGCCACACTACAGAAGGTTAACCCTTTACCATCACACTACCGACGGTTACCGGTGTAAAGGGTTAACCTTATGTAGTGTGGCAGTGAAAGGGTTAACCTGCTGTTGTGTGGCAGTGAAAGGGTTAACCTTCTGTGTATTGTCGCAGTGAAAGGGTTAACCGGTTGGTAGTGCGGCAGTGAAAGGATTAAGACTAGGGATGGGTACCTTTCACATTTGAACCCAACGGTACCTATTTTCGGTACTTTAGTCTCAAGAAATTTAATTTACCTACCTCAGTCACACAAAAAAAATCCAAACTTCAAATAACTACAATTTCGACAGTTTTCGGCTTGCCATTGCTCCGACTGCTTTGTTGTTGAATTAAGTCGAATCCTAGGTAAGCATATATTGTGCGTGTGAACTTTGACATGAAAAAAAAAAAAAAAAAAAAAAAAATGTCTCTCGGTATCGCACTTGAATCGATACTCGGTAGTACCGACGTGTTTCGGTTCGGTACCTCAAAAGTACCGAATTCGGTACCCATCCCTAATTAAGACCAACATAAAGAGGCTCAATAGAAGCTACTACCCACAAGTCATTGAGATCCTAAAACTCACCGACTGCACAGTATAGCCGTATTCCTTTGAGCAATCACTCATTTGCATCCACTCCATCTAATGCTTTACCGTTGTACATTTTACTATTGTAAATGTCCTGCTGCTCAAGCAATTACTCAAAAAGCTGTTTGAATAGAGTTATGACAAGTTTTTCAGGGAGTCTTTCAAGAGTTTTAATGAGTTCCAATTGTATTGAGTCTATTAAGTTCTTTATTGCTTTTGAGACTTAGTGTGTGTTTTTTTTTTTATTATTATTATTATTATTATTATTATTATTATTATTATTATTATTATTATTATTGAAGAGTCTTCTTTTATACCTTTATCTTCCTTTTGTATCTGAAATTGCACTCCCAATTTCTGATGGGGGCATACTTTCTTCACATATTTAACCTGAATGCTTTCTTATAGGCAGGCAAGGCTAGGCTGCCCTCACTGCCCTACTCACTCACTCACTCACTCACTCACTCACTCACTCACTCACTCACTCATTCACTCACCTCACCTCCAGCAGCTCTATGGTTGAGTGATATCTTTCAGTCAGGAGGATACTGCAACGTCACATGGAGATCCTCACAACTGATAGTCACATAATAATCAAGAACAGCCGTGAACATCACATCCGTTTTGAACAGATTATTTTCTACTTAAAACAGAGACAATTTTATTTTTATAAAAAAAACAACAGGGTTAAACAGTTGATCTGACAGAGATCTATTCAACACTGACCCTTTTTTTCCCTGTCTGAGTCTAAGGCCAGCCTTGATTTTACGATAATTAACTAATTACTTAATTACAGCTGGTCATGGACTCAACAAGCCCTGTGTTATGTGAAATTATGCCATACTTGTTTCTAGATTTGTTGGATGCTAACCACCAGTGTTGGGAAAGTTCACTTTCTACATGAACTAGTTCAGTTCACAGTTCACACATTTTAAAATGAACTAGTTAAGTTCATAGTTCATAATAAAAAAAATTGAACAAAAGTTCATGGTTTCAAAAATGAAAACATTTATCGTTTATTGTTATTTTTTCAATACGTTGCTGCGAGCTATTATTTGTCAAATGTATTGCCACAACCCATATAGAACCACAGACGGCAATCAGAATACTGGCATTTCCATAACGCTTTGCTGCCGCCCATTCAGTCCACACTAGTAGCAGCTGCAGCTTTCATCTCTACAGTATATTTTCAAAACATGAGGAAAAACATGCTGCTTGAATGGTCTTTATTACGTATAATAATCTAAATAGACTTAAAGTACCAAAAGTGAAAGTAGTCATTGTGCAAACATATAACATATAAACATGTGCCGACATAACTCTGTACTAACACAACACAAGGTAGGAACCAGGCTGAGGTATGAAACTAAGGTTGTACCTCAAAGTTCAATATTCAAAGGGCAAAACATTTACTGACTTTAACGTAAAACTCTTTTAAATGCTCATACGCAGACCCCGTAGAGTCTGACTCTGAGCGAGTGCTGCTGCAGCTGCTCTCGGCTTCGTCCATACTAATGCTCGCCGGTTTCGCGGTTCCACATTGTTCTTGTTGTGAGGAGTCTGATGACGTATATTTTAGTGCGACAGCCAGGGGTGACAGGCAGCGTACGCATCACAGGCAGCTTGCTGTTGCCAGATTGGGTGGTTTTCCGTATTATTTTGAAGCCTGTTTGTAGTGTGTTTTAACTGGGTTTTCGGCTGAAAGGCATATGAAATCTGGCACACTTTTGAACGCTGTTACTTATAATACAGTGCTGAGAATGAACACACTTTTGAACGCCGTTATTTTTCGTATAGCTTTGCGCTCTGCTCTATTGGAACTGTCCCTTTAATCATATGCTATATGAAAACTTTCAACCACATGCACGCTCCTCACCTGCCTGGCCACGCCCACATCCGCTCATACATAAGCGGGGCCATGGCCATACTACCAGCTCCTTCCCTACTTTCACCACCATGAAGTCCGTGTATAGCACTGCTTCATGTTTAGTGCTTTAAAGTAGTTAGTTTAGTTGTAGGAGCAGTGTGCGAACCATGGGGGAGCTGGGGCAGCCATGGCTCCCCTACTGTATATGAGACATCAGCCCCCCTGAAAACATGATTTGTGAATTTTTGGGGGGTCTCTAAAATACTGACAATAAATGCTATTTTTGCCATGCATTTCAAATGTTTTTGTAATTTTCTGTATCGTCATCATCGTGTATAATAATAAAATTAGGCTATTTTGATGTATGATTAATGATTTGCGCACTAATTCACCGTAATAGACAATAGCATAAATCTATGGGGTTGCGGCACTGCAGATATACCCTACTCGTAATATATGGCAACATGCATGCTATTCTTGCGTTTACCATTCGGAGCGTGGCGGCGCTGCAGCCTGCAGGCACAAATCAAACAAAAAAAATACAGGTATTCAGGATAATGTCGAAAGTTAAACGAAATATCAAGGAAGTAAGCCTTCTAACCAATTTTGGTTTTACAAAGAAGGCGAAGCAGCCTGCTGCGGGGACTATACTTCTGTGACATGCAGATTTTGAGAATTGGGCAGATCTTCACCATCAGGTGGGTGGCGATAATGTTGCATTTGTCTACTATAATAATGTTAGACTCGATGTGTTTATCGTGGACTTGTTGTTCGGTATTGGTTCATCCGTGTGTTTATGTGTAAATAGGACTGTTGTGTGTGAATTTTAGTGTTGGATCAGAGGGATTAATCTGAGCATGTGTATTTCAATATGTGCGTCTTCATCATGCATGCAGACACCTACCGCATATTTTCAGCTGAAAAACGCTGGCGGAGCGCTGGTAGTGCTGGGATGAAGCGCTTACGGCGAGAAAATAAAATTGTATTGTATTTTACTGCCGCGGTTTTGCACATATAGCATATTTTAATACACTTTATTGTATATTAATTATATAGTTATTGCCTGACACCACAGTTCGCCCTTTGCTTTTTATTAGCTTTTTATTAGTGTATTTGTGTAGTTATTAGTGTATTTGTGCTTTGTCGCGAATCGCAATGACCACCAACCAGCAGACGCTTGCCCTCATACTTCTCCTGGCCCGTCTCTTGTGGGTATAGGCAGGCAGGCAACTCCGGTGTCTGGTTACAATCACGAGTGCCACGGTAAATATGATTGGCTGTGATCGGTTGTCTGAAAATATGTCAGCAAGCGTAAAGTCCTCCCTGTGATGCACGCGCAGAACAGCCGGCTCCAAGCGAGGATTCCTCCGTTGCCTCTCCATCGTGGGATGGAGGATATGGGGGTTCTTGTTTGACGCCCCACGAAAACAGAGGCTTTGTTTTCCTGGGAGCCCTGATTCCGAGTCTGGGTTAGAGTCCCAAGTCTCTGAGGAGGGATGCCCTCTGCCAGCCGCACTGGACGTTGGCCCCCGCCTTTAAAGAAGAAAGTGGGCTGGCCTCCCGGCATGAGGGGTGCGAGCTTGCGTGTTTTTTAGCCCAAGCTCAAGGCGGCAGCAGGCAGCATAAAACGGGGCTTCGCTGCCAATGCCACTGTATCTCTGGTAACGCCGTCCTGTGAGGGAGGCGGGTGTTGTCTGCCCTTTTTTTCTTTGGGCTAAAGAAGAGGCAGTCGGAAGTGATCAGGCCTACATCGCTATTCCTCACATTACACAGCTTCAGTAGTAGCCGGTAGCTAACAGTGGGCCTGTGAGAGCTAGCCGTTAGCTTGCTGCTGCGTTAGCCGGTAGCTATCGGTGGGCCTATGAAGGCTAGCCGTTAGCTTGGTGCTAACCGTCAGCCTGGAGTTAGCCGTTAGCTTGTGCTAACCGTTGGTGTTAGCCATGGGGAGGTAGCGGGCCCTGAACACTCTGATTCAGCGTCATCTCTGGCAGAAGATGTCGTCAGCCTGCACCATGGCCGGCCGCAGGATGTGGCCGAAACGCCGGAGCGAGACTCCAGCCGGCGCCACTTCTGGCCCCTCCAGAGAGAGGCCTCGTCAACGAGGTGGACCAGCCATTGTTGGGGCCATTCATCCTGCGTCCGGGGGTCAGGTAGGACACGTTACAGCTATGCCCCACTCTGCCTTCCCCCCTCCAAAATGTTTTTGGTTAATAACAATGTTTTTGTTTAAAAAAACGTGTTTTTACTTCACTGTATTTTGGGGGTTACGACGTGTGCTATGTGAACCCACAGCTACAAATGCTGGGGGCGCCTTCTTGCTTGGAGTTTGTGCAGATTTCTAATATGCTTGGTTGCTGTTGTATAACTTTCAAGGCTGTGTTCTAGCACTTAGCCGGGGCTTGTGTCCTTTCTCTACCTAAGCCGGTGTTTTTCTTACATGGTAAGAGTGAACTTGACGGCTTCATTGTATGATGAGGGTTGTGTGTGTTTCATGAAATACGTTTTTAGGTTAAAACGTAGCTTTTGAGTCCGCAACTGGTGTGCTAGTGTTAGCTTAGTTACAGAGTTATACGTATGCATGTGAATCAAGGACTTTTGGTCCCTCTCTTCAGTCTGTTAATTTTTTCTTTGCTTAAAACCTGTTCCACCCGACAGGACCGGATCCGGTCCCAAAATGGCATCTGGTCATAAATCCATTTTAATATTGCATATAAGTTGCGATTTTTTTGTCAAATGTTTTCAAGTATTAACATCACTAACATGTCACAAAAGCATGTAGAATGTATATTATCATCAATACGTTAGTTTAGCAATAGGTTAAAAGTGCCATTAGATAGTTTTAAGTTTTCTGAAGTCTATTCCAAGACGGCGACCATTTTGGAAAATTTGAACCATGGGAATTGTAGTCTTTTTGCAGCCATTTTGTGGAGGGCATCTATAGCTGTCGTTCAGTGTTGGCATTTTGCCGAACTACACTTCCTGGCAGATACTATGGGGGTTCAAAGTTCAGCGTTCTGAATGAATATCAATAACTGTTATTATTCGCGATAATAAGCCACAAAAGGTAAAGTTTTTGACAAATATTGAAATATAGTTTCTCCTCCCTATTGTTAGCATGTAGCAACAATTAGATCTGAAATTAGTTTCAAAATAGTTGCACTGTGGTGAAAATAAAAAACGACAGTAAATTACAGTAGATCATCATTATCTGTTCTTATGCACGCCTGGTGATACTAAATCCAAATTGAACTCGGGCATTTGAAAGATAATATATGTATATATATATATAAATGTGCGAATTGGCTATAATAAGGTAATTTATAAGCCTCCTATTCTATATTCTATAATAATATTTAAAATTGCATTGGTCCGGATGGGAGAATTCAGTACTGTATCTACAGAACCTTCTGTTTAATCATCTTCCCTTTATTAATTTCCTTAGATTTTTTGTACACATGATCTCAAGAAGGTACTGAACGAGATCAGTGGCAGTTTTTTGTGTTTGGTCATTATTAGCATGGTGTTATTCACTGTCAACGATGCAAAGAAAAATCATAATTCATATTCTACTTTGTTTCATCACAATTTAAGCAAGCCTAGTAATAGACACAATATTTCTGACACTGTGAATACATTCCCTGAGGTCCATAGATGTACCTAGATACCAAGAATATGCAAATAGCCCTTGTAGAAGTGGAGCAATATTCCATTTACCTAGGTATATATTTTAGGCGGATTTTCACCACGGGTGGAACAGGTTGGGTGAAGGTAAAAAATAGCAGGTGGCAAGTTTTTTTTACACAAATGTGGTTGGCGTGCATGATGTAAAGCTTTTACTCTACAGGTATGTGCTTTCATGTAGCGCGCTATGCAACTGGTGTCATGGCTGTGTTTTTTTATGGCGTCGTATCAGGGGTGAGGTGTTGAGGGGGGTGGACAGAATAAACCTCCCCCCGGATATAGTTATATCCTTTACGTAACTGATTGGCCGGGAGGTTGTGCCTTTCTACCTATCAGTTTCTCTGACGAGGGTGTTTTCTCTCTCTCGTCACAGGGAGGGGGTTTCCCTGTTATATTATCGTATAGCTTACGCTCTGCTCGTAGTGGAACCTTATCCCTTTCAATCTAATTCTGAATAAAATTTCTCCACATGTACACACCCATCCACCTGGCCACACCCACATCCGCTCCTCCACATAAGCGGGGACGTGGCCATACTAACAGCTCCTTCCCTATTTTCACCACCGACAAGTGTCTGTATACACCACTTGAGTTTAGTGCCGAAATAGTTGTTGGAAAGGAGCTACGTGGACATTGTATCTTATTTTTCTCTCTCTCGCCAATTTACGAGAAAAGCTAAGACATAATGTTTGCACCTTCGGAGGGTTTGGACGCTCACAACGTCCCCCTTCACCATGATGGCGAGCGGGTCGGTATTGGATGACCATCAGCAATATCTTCACGCCCAGGCGGCTGGAGCCATCCTGCACCTTACCCAGCTGCAGGCGATAGCCGCCGGGAAGGAGCGCGCCCTGGCCACTCTATCCCAGCGCCACCTTTGGCTGAAGCAGGCGCGGGTGCCGGAACAGAAGAGGATTCCCCTGCTCACGGCCCCCCTCTTCGATGCTGGGCTATTCGGGTCGGCCATGCAGCAGATGCCGGCAGCCTGCAGAGAGATGGAGGAGGAGCGCTCTGTGCTCCAACCCCATTTCCCCCGACCCGATGCCACCGGTGATGGCCGGAAAAAGCAACGCCCGGCAGAGGACCGCGACCGTTGCCTCCGCCACCACCGTTGCCGCTACTGGACCTTCGGCGAAGAAGGCCAGGAGTGGAGGGAGTGCCTCGTCCGCCGCAGCCAGCCGCCCCACGCCCGGAGGGAACGGTAGGGATCGACGTGATCAGGCTTCCCAGAACCGTTCCTCCGGGCCGGCTCCCCGTGGGGGCAAACACCGCGCTGCATGCGGCAGGTGCCGCTAGTGACTCCCCTGTTTACCCCTGTCCCCTTCCCCTCCCCAACATATAATTCTTGTTACTAAATAAAAGGTCCCTCCTGGTGGGGGACTGTTTTTTGTTACAAACTGTGTGTTTATTCACTATATACTGGGGATACGATGTATAAACCCTCACCTACCTGTGGGGTTGTGTGTTTGCTTAGAGAGTAGGACAGTTTTCTTGTAAATTGTTCTGGTCGCTATATATATGTGTACTTAGCAAGGCCTGTGGCTAGCACTCGGTCGAAAGACTTGTCTTCCCTCATCATGAAGAAGACTGTGTTCTTCTTGCAGTAGTAAGAGTGAACTTTACCTTTTTTATCTGAGGGGGTTGTGTGTATTCTGTTACGTTTGTGAAACATGGCATCGAGTCCACAACCAGGTTAGAGTGTTAGCCTACAGAAGTAATCATATATGTAGCTTGTACCGAGGTCTTTGACCCTCAATTTAAACGTCTGTGTTTCTCTTTACTTGGTGAAGTACATAAACACGGGTGACGTGTTCGCACATGAGCCTTGTATGTAAAAACCTGTTCGCAAACGAGTTTATCGTCTGTGGCTGGCGTGCAGATGGTTGAGCTTATCCTAGTGGATATACGCTTTTTCATGTAGCATGCTAGGTAAACTGGTATCATCGCTGCTTGTTTGTTTTCATCGTATCTGGGGTATGGGGTCACAAGGGGGTGAACTGATAAACCCTGCCCCCCTTTTTTCTGATTGGCCAGGGGGTTGGACCTCCTGTTCTTCGGTCTTCCTGTCATGCTGTTGGGTCAACGTGTCACAGGGTAGGGAGAGGGGGGGGAGTTCCCTGGTCCCACGCCATATTTGGGCAGGTGGGTCACGGAATTCCCCCCGCCATAGAGTACGTCACTGGGCGCATTTCTATTGGTCGTGGGGCTTCCATGAGTTCTTTTCAGGCTCCATGTTGTGGACCGCTGTTATTGTCAAGATTGAGTTATGCGGTGCGTGGAAACTTTGTTTTCTGCTCTGCGCTCTGTTGCATATGTATTGAGCTTTTGGTCACGTAGCTCAATGTTACATATATCTTTTCAATTATTACTCACGTGGGAGGTCTCTCTGGGGGTTCCCTGTCTCCTCTCTTTTATACAGAGCAGGGTTGACAGGGGTGTTTTCCCTCAGACGTGTGATATGGGACCCATATCTGTGTCTCTTGGCCAGCTTCCTGCCGCTCGTCCCAGGTGGCTTGGAGGGAACGTTATCTGGGTTCTTGTTAGAATTACCATTGATGTGTTTTTGGGTCTCGACGTGTACATAGTGCTGGCCCTGGGTGCTTCTGTGTGGAACCACGCATGGGCTGGCACGCCTTGGTTGCTCATCATGGAAACAGCGTTTTTTATGGAGCAACTAGCATGGAGATTTTATCTCTTCCGAGTGCCAGTGTACTAGGTTAGTCTCGACAAATTCTCGTTCATCTCTGGGGGGAGATGACGGAATAGATCAAAGCATTGGCGGAGGGGTCTCACGCCCATGGGGTGGGCCACCGGGCGCTGTGCATTCATGTTCTGACCGTCTTGGTGGCACCCTCTGTGATGTTTTAGATCGACACGCGTACCTACCCCCCTCTTAGGACTGGGGATGATGGCGTGATTAGGACACAGGACTGGTTCTGGTCGCGCCGGACCAGGTCAGTTAACCCGTTGTCCGCCGGGGCGCAGATCTGCTGTTCTGGTACCCTGAAAGACTTGGCCCAGATTGGCCCGGGCGTCGCAGGGTTTGATGTTATGGAGGTGTGTTTGTGGTTATGTCACTGTGTGTTATCCTTCACTGTTGCTTGGTCCATATTGTGTTGTACCTTGCGCTGTGCTAAGGAGCCTGGTCCTTCTCCATTCTTTTTCGCCCCTCTCTTCCCCTGCTTGGCGGGGCTGGGAGGGGGCTGTCGAGGTGGTTCTATTGTACCCCTCTGGCATCCCTGTGTACGTCCCGGTCCGTCGGGCCCAGGTCCGGACTCGTTCTCGTCGACCTGTTGGCCTGGGTTAACCCCTTCTTGAAAACTGAAACGTTTTGGAAATGATACCCAACGCACTATCAGATCACTGTTATTTACTCCTTAAAGGTACATTTGGTATACTATCCTCCCGAGCCCCAAGATGGCGATTTAACTCGTTGCTGCTTAACAACAAGGAATTCATTACACAACTCAAAGAAGCTCTTATAGTATTCCAACGGGAGAATGCAAACTCGGTGCAAGACCCCAGAATAATATGGATGTCGGTAAAGGGAATGATCAAAGACTTCACGGATAGCTTTTCCTCCAAAATGCGCAAGAATCAAAACACAAAACTGGATGAGCTGGAAACGCTTTACTCAACGTTATTTAATTCTCTGAAATACAACAACTCAACTCGACTAGAAAATCAAGTTAACGTACTAAAAATAGAGATCAATGACATATACAGACAACAATCGGAAATACAAATACGCAGCACAAGACAACAGCAGTACTCTCATGGTTCCAAACCCAGCCACCTATTAGCCATGCGATTAAGAATTAATGCAACATTTGCAGATATAACTACCATTAGAGCACAACAAGTACTTGTAACAGATCCGGTAAAAATAAACGATACATTCAAAGTATTCTACTCCGATTTATATAAATCAGAAATGACCTTCGATCAAAACAAAATGGACACATTTCTTAATCAAATTATTCTCCCTAAACTTTCAGAGGATGACGCTAAACAGTTAGAAATACCGATCACACAGGGCGGCTAGGTGGTGTAGTGGTCTAAGGCACTCGCCACCAGTGTGGAGACGCTAGGATTCGCGTGTTCGAATCCAGCTCTCCACATTGTTTTTCAGTTTGGCTGGTCGTCCGCAGTAATACACATTGGCCGTATTACGGGGAGGGAAAACTGAAGGGTGGGGATCGAACGTTGTGAACAAGCGACTCCTACAAGTCGGTTGGTGCGCCTGCGCAGTAGAATCAGGAAGTGTCGGGGGCAGCGTGAGCCTCCCACGCGTTACTCCTCGACACTGAGAGGTCGAGCTGCGCAGGTGAAAAGATGCGACTGCTGTTACCTCAAGTACCGGAGGGGACTTGTGCTATGTATGACTTAGTCCACATTGCAGCCGGCTTGTGGGAGGCAAGAAACAGCGTTCGTGACAGGGGAGGGTTGAAATTGGATGATACGAAATTGGGATGGGAGAAAAATATAGAAAAAATGGGAGAAAAAGTGGATCAAAAAAAAAGAAATACCGATCACACTAGAGGAACTCAAGATGGCCATAACCGCAATGAAAAGTGGTAAGGCTCCAGGAAGAGACGGTTTCCCATCAGAAATGTACCTTTCTTGTTGGGACATAATTGGCCCCTTATTACTAAATATGATCTTATACTCAGTCAAAGAGGGGAACTTCCATAAAACCGACAATATTGCACTCATAACAGTCCTCCTTAAAAAAGACAAAGACCCCAACGAGTGCGGTAGTTATAGACCTGTAAGCCTCCTCGGAACAGATATCAAACTGTACTCTAAGGTATTAGCCATCAGATTACAAAAGCATATGACGTCTTTAGTTCACCCGGACCAAACTGGCTTCATAGGAGGCCGCCTGATCACTGAGAACATAAGACGTATACTGCACGTACTTGATGCCGACAAAGAGGATACCATACCTAAGGCGATACTGTCCCTGGATGCTATGAAGGCCTTTGACAGGCTGGAATGGTCGTATCTGTGGGCAGTGCTAGAAAGGATGGGGTTAGGAAAAGGATTCATCGATATGATTAAAGTATTATACAAAGACCCATCGGCCATGATTATAACAGGCACAATCATCTCCGATATCTTTCCGGTATCGCGCTCAGCCAGACAAGGTTGCCCTCTTAGTCCCGGTCTGTTCAATCTATCATTAGAGCCGTTAGCACAATATATAAGACAATCCCAATCCATAGAACCTATCGTAATCAAGGGCACACAACAAAAAATTTGTTTATATGCGGACGATGTAATATTGTTCATGAAAAACCCCAACACCACATTGCCTCATCTGCTCAAGTTGATTGAGGACTTTGGTGATTTATCGGGATTTAAGATAAATTGGCCGAAGTCGGCTTTCCTTCCACTTAACACCCCTGCAAAAAAAGATACAACCCTCCCAGGACAGATACCGATGGTAAAACATTTCAGATGCTTGGGAGTGGAAATATTCCCTACCATAAGACAAACGGTGAAGCACAACTACACAAAAATCCAAAACAAAATCAAAGACGACCTTGATAGATGGGCAAAACTTAAGAACACAGTACAAGCACGGATATCAATAGTTAAGATGGATGTACTACCTAAAATCAACTTCTTCTGTTCAATGCTACCGTTACCCCCTCCAGAGGGTTACTGGAAAAGATTATACTCCTCCACATACAAATTTATTTGGAATAACAAACCACCACGTATAAAAAGATCCACCGCACAGAGAAATAAAGCAGATGGTGGCATGGCATTTCCAGATTTTTTCCTATATTTTAAGGCGTACTCATTAAGTCCATTGACAACATGGTTTGACTCCCAAGCATTAGCATCTTGGAGGAAAATAGAAGAAAACATAGTAGCCCCACATAGACTGAAGGACATAGCACACACTAAACTACCAATCAAGCACTGTGAACGAAAATTTGGCCCCATAATTACTCATGCGATCCGGATATGGCGTGAATCACAAAAAAAAAATCCTAACCCACAAGAATGGCACAACCATACTCCCTTATTCAATAACAATGCTCTCTTAATTGGAAAACGACCTATAAGATTCCCTATATGGGAAAAGCAAGGCATACACTCATTAGGGGATATTTTTAACAAACAGGGTTTTTGTAGTGATAAAGAAATACGCAAAAAATTTAATCTCACCAAGTCCACATGGCTTTTTCACAAACAGTTAGAGCTATGTTTGAAGTCTCACGGTGTTCCATTAGACAGACCAATTGAACACCACAGATACCACAAATTCTTCTACTCAAGAGAGACATCGAGAGGTTTTGTTTCAGAATTTTATCATCAATTACTAACGTCCTCGTATGAAACCCTCCAACTTGACTCTGTCTGGAGGAGGGATATACCAGACCTGGAAAATGACTTTGATTGGCAAGGAGCCTGGGCAAATGTCCGACTTACATCAAGGAACCCGGATCATCAACAAATCAATCTTAACTATATTCACAGGACATACTTGACTCCTATAAGACTGTGCCGAATGGGGCTCAAACAAGATTCCAAATGCACCCAATGTACAAATGGGGACGAAGGGACATTTATGCACATGTATTGGGACTGCTCACCAGTTAAGGCATTCTGGAAAGATGTGACCCAACAAATATCAAAACTCGTATCTTGGAATATACCTGTACACCCCTCGGTATTGCTGTTGAATGATGTTTTTGAGTTTGCAGTGAATCCACAGCTAAAGAGATTGGTTTTATCGGGTATCACAGTAGCCAAAAAGCTGATCGCATCACGCTGGTTTCAACCGGAAAAAATGTGCCGTAAAGTTTGGTTTCTTACATATCTCGATGTAATTTACCATGAAATATCTACAGCAAGAATTCTGGGTCTCAATGAATCCAAAATGTCAATGTGGTTAGAAGTGGTGGAGAGAATAAAAGCTAGCTTATAATGGTAGTGTCTGGTTAGGTGCGAGGGATAGTGGAGGTACTTCTCAAGGTGGGGTCCGGGAGGGGGGGTTTCGAGCTGAGCATATGTATGTAGGTTTTTTTTTAGATAACAGGTATTATGGGTATATCTTATATAAAACAACTAACCAAAATGTGATCTCATTGGATGTGCCCTGACAATTAATGCTTGTATATCTTATCGTGTGTTGTCATGTTTGTTTATATGTTTGTTTTAAAAAAGAATAAAAAAATAAAATACAAAAAAAGAAAACTGAAACGTTTGTACTGCTGTATAGCCGGTGTATATGCGCAGTTGTGTTTTCGGAGTTTTTTCTTGGGGGGGTTAAGGGAACAACCGCCTCCTGTTAAACTAAACATAGGGAGGTGGTTGGTTCCCCGGTGTGTTGATAGCGGAGTCAACTCTCGGGTTAGGCCGGGCTTGACCCCATCTGCCTGCGAGTGTGCCCCCGCACTTTTCATGACATCTGCCAATCATGTCAGCCTTCTCTGCCTCGGCCTCTCTAGGGGGTCGGGTTTTTGTGGAGGCTGCGACATTGGTGCACAGCATACCGAATGCCCCTTCCGCCGGGGTGCTGTTCTCAGTAGACCCCTTAGGTGCCTGTCTAGTCCGCAGTGCTCCGGGCACAGGTCGAGTTATGCTTTTGACTTTTTGCCAGGATTGAGGGATCAACCTCTTTGGGGGTTGTCTCCCCGGTGCGCTGCCTGGCCCCACTGTGTTGTGGGGGTGTAGCCTCTGTGGAGTGCTTCAGGGCGGCGTACTGTAGGGGGGAAGGGCCTGCTCTTGGATTGGGCCCTGTCCGATACGCTGGCGATGTGGGGGGTGCTGTCACTAGAGACCGTCTGGTGGGGTCTCGATGCTGCGGCATCGTTGGCCTCACCAGGCCCCCTTTCCGGGGGGTCCTGACCCTCAGGCTGTTCCTGGGGCTGGGTCCTCCTTCAAGGTCGCTGCTACGACCTTGCCACGGGGTTGGGTTCTTGACCTTGACCCTGTGATGTTAGGGATTGTAATGTTTTTTTTTCTTCCTGTTCGTTCCTTAGTGGCATGTGGGATGCGCGCCTGTGTAGTCGCGGGTTCTTCTGTGTGAAGGTAAGTCCCACGATCTGCTCACCCTGTGCGTTTGAGTTGCTAAACCCTCTTCGCACAGTCGGATCCGATTCCCTCCCGTCCCCCTCTAGGGGGGTCCGGGCGCTCGGGTCCTCCCCGGTTCTGATGGTTGTGGGGGGCCTCAGCGGGTACATTTGTCGAGCTTCCGCTCTGCTCAGCTCCTGTGTTCCACTACGAGCAGAGCGTAAGCTATACAATAATATAACATACGGTTATCCTATAACCATAGTTATTTGAGTATAGCGAGCACTCTGCTCGGACTCACTGAGGACCCCGTGGTCTTCGCCTTTGGTGGTGAAAGACTTGGGAAGGAGCTGTTAGTATGGCCACGTCCCTGCTTATGTGGAAGAGCGGATGTGGGTGTGGCCAGGCGGATGGGTGTGTACATGTGGAGAAATTGTATTCAGAATTAGATTGAAAGGGATAAGGTTCCACTACGAGCAGAGTGCTCGCTATACTCATATAACTATGGTTATAGGATAACCGTATGTTTCCCACACCAAATTAGTAGGTGGGACACATTGTAAAGGAGGGGATGCAATGTAGTCGAGACTATTGGTATATTGGGCCGTTTTGAGTTTTCAGAGCCTCCTCAGAGAGTTTCAGAGTCTCCTCCTCAGGGAGTTTCAGAGCCTCCTCAGAGGGTGTCGGAACCTCCTCCTCAGATAGTTTCAGAGCCTCCTCCTCAGGGAGTTTCAGAGCCTCCTCAGAGAGTTTCAGAGCCTCCTCCTCAGAGAGTTTCAGAGCCTCCCTCTCAGTGAGGGAGCCTCCTCAGAGGAGCCTTCTCCTCAGAGTCTTAGTCTACTTAGTCCAATTGTTATGTGAACCTTTTTCAATTGTTTTACTCACATTGAGGTCTCTCTGGGAAAACCGCTGTCTTCCCCTCTTACATAAAGAGCAGAATTGACGCGGTTGTTATTCCCAGGCTCATCGTGTGAGAGCCTGTGTGTCTCTAGACCGGCTTCCTGCTGCTCGTCCCAGACAGCGAGGGGAAACATTGTGGGGCTCTTTCTTGTAAAAAATTTGCCGTCACAGTTCTCTGGTTCTTTACGAGCATACACGCTGTTTCATGAATCAGCATTTGGTCTTACAAGACCGATCAGCGCTGGCCCAGGGTGTTTTTCAATGATTGAATCCGCTTTTGGGACCGGCGCGCCTTGGTTGCCCAACATCATAAAAACAGCGTCTTTTATGCGGTCGGCTGGGAAGGAGATTTTTGTCTCTACCGAGCGCCAGTGCACTAGGTTAGACTTGAGGACTCGCGTACATCTCCGGGGGGAGATGACGGAGTAGATCAAAACATTGGCAGGGGGGTTTCACGCCCGTTAGGTGGGCCACCGGGAGCAGTGCGTTCACATACTGACCGTCTTGGTGGCGCCCTCTGTGATGTTTTGGATCGACACGTGTACCTACCCCCTCTTAGGACTGGGGGCGGCGGCGTAACAAGGGCACGGGACTTGTCCTGGTTGTCTCCCTGGTGTGTTGGTAGCACAGTCGACTCTATGGTTGAGCCTGGGTCTGACCCCGGCTGCCCGAGAGTATGCCCCCGCATCTTTCATGACGTCTGCCAATTGTGTCAAACTCTTTCTCTGAACCTCGACCCTGCAGGATTAATAAATTGGCAGGGTCAGGGTTTGTGGTGGAATCTGTTCCCTGGCGGAGTTGGCTAACTCTGACTCCGCGAGGTTCGTGGCCCCATGAGATTGTGACATGGTGCACGGCATACCGAACACCCTTTCCGCCGGGATACTGTTCTTACAGTAAGCCCCTTAGGCGCCTGTCTAGTCCGCAGTGCTCCGGGCACAGGTCGAGTTCTGCTCTTAGGACCTGTCGACCTGGATTGAGGGATCAACCTCCTTGGAGGGTTGTCTCCCCGGCGTGCCAGCTGGCCCCACGACATTGTGGGGGGGAAGCCTCCTTGGGAGCGCTTCGGAGCGGCGTGCCAGGGGGAGAAGGGCCTTCACCTATTTTAGGCCCTGTCTGATACGCTGGCGATGTGACTGTCTGGTGGGGTCTCGATACCGCGGCCTCGTTGACCTCACCAGGCCCCTTTTTTCATGGGGTCCTAGCCCCCGGGATGTTGCCTCGGGCTGGAACCTCCTCCGTGCCCCGCTGCTACGGCCTTGCCACGGAGTTGGGTTTTTTTTACCCCGACCCCGCGATGTTGGGGGCTGTGACGTTTTTTTTTTGCTTCGCGTCCGTTCCCTGGTGGCGTGCAGGATGCACGTCCGAGTAGTCGCGGGCCCTTCTATACGAAGGTAAGTCCCACGTCTGCTCACCCTGTGTGTTTGAGGTGCTAAACCCTCTTCGCACAGTCAGGTCCGATCTCCCTCCCGTCCCTTGCTAGGGGGGGCGGGGGGGCCCGGATCCTCCCCGGATTCTGATGGTTGCAGGGGACCTCAGCGGGTACATCTGTCTGGCTTTCCGCTCTGCTCCACTCTTGTGTTCCAATAGAGCAGAGCGCAAAGCTATATGAAAAATAACGAAGGTTATCCTATAACCCTAGTTATTTGAGTATAGCGAGCGCTCTGCTCTGACTCACTGAGGACCCCACGTGTCTTCCGTTTCGGCGGTGAAAGACTGGGGAAGGAGCTGGTAGTATGGCCCTTGGCCATGGCCCCGCTTATGTATGAGCGTATGTGGGCGTGGTTAGGCAGGTGAGGAGCGTGCATGTGGTTGAAAGTTTTCATGATAGCATATGATTAAAGGGACAGTTCCAATAGAGCAGAGCGCTCGCTATACTCAAATAACTAGGGTTATAGGATAACCTTCGTTATACAGCGCTGAGAATGAACGCGTTCTCAATTACGTTCATCTAGCGGAAATACAGAATGTTCAGTTCACGTTCGCCCAAAATATGAACGCGTTCAGGTACATCACTGCTAACCACCTACCCAGGGTGGTTGAGGGCAGTGGGTTGGATGCTAACCACCTACCCAGGGTGGTTGAGGGCAGTGGGTTGGATGCTAACCACCTACCCAGGGTGGTTGAGGGCAGTGGGTTGGATGCTAACCACCTACCCAGGGTAGTTGAGGGCAGTGGGTTGGATGCTAACCACCTACCCAGGGTGGTTGAGGGCAGTGCATTTGGGTTTCTGCAGGTTAGCATAAAACTTGCCTAATTTACTTATGTAATGTATAATATTACTTGATATATGTTTATATTTGTGTTTCTTTTTATGTTATGGACCCAGTAATAGTAGCTGCTCCCATGCATGGATCTTAATAAACAATAAACACTTGGCGCGGCCGGGTAGCACAGAGGACTAAGCGTCTGTCTACCACCGCAGAGACACTGGTATCGAATCCGCCTGTCAGCGGTGCCTCCGGCTTGGCCGGTCGTCATACTGGCATAATTGGCAGTGTCAGCGGGAGGGAAGCCGGTGGGTGGTAATCTGGTCGTTGTAAACAGCGACTCCTACAGGTCGGTCAGGGCGCCTGCACAGCGAGGGAGGGAAATGGTGAAGGTAGTGTGACCTCCCACGCGTTACACTTCACCAATGAGAGTCCTCGCTGCCAGGTGAAAAGAGGCTGCTGGCTGTCTCCTATGTATCGGAGGAAACATGTGATAGACTTCAGGGCTCCCTAGACCGACCAGTGGGGGGCACATGCGTGCAACGACCAGGAAGGGGAGGGGGGAATTGGCATAACGACTAAATTGGGATGGGAGGAAAATACAGAAAAATAGGAGGAAAAAGTGGATAAAAAATAAATAAACAATAAACACTTCACGTATGTTCTTCCTGTGCCCCAGGACAGTTCAGTCAGTATTTGTGAACACGCACTAGATTTAACTGGGAAGTCAAATCTGGGGCTGCTCCATAGACAACGGATGGCACTCTGATTTTGTGAGGTCATAAAATCTTGGCGTGAACTCATAAAGTCGGAGCCCCATTCATTGTCTATGGAGCAGCCCCAGATTGTACATCCCAGTGACATCACCGATTCTCTGAGGGTTCTTTCAGATCTTTAGGTTTAGGGGAGAGTGGTGCATGTTCACAGATACTGACTGAACTGTGCTAGGGCACAGGAAGAACATCACGTGAATTATTAAAATGGGTGACATTCCTCTTTAACTTATGTTATTATCATATTTTTTCCTTCACTACTCCCTCTATTGACACTGCTGTTGAGCGATATTCTCTTCAGGCACTATAGTACAGAATATTGATAGGCTCCTGAATCCTTGCCCATGTCAATTTGTATTCAAAGTAAACACATGTCAAGTGATATATTTGAGTCCCGTCCCCCGCGTCCCTCTCAAAGTTAACTGCCTTCCTACATTTCTCACTGTCAAACTTTTAATGACTTATAAATATTCACACTGTTAGTTTGAGGATGTATAAAATCCCCTCTGAGTGCCAGGCAATGTGGCAGTGTTTGCTTTGCCTACATTCACTCATTGTTGATCATCAGAACACAGAACTCCACAGAGTTCAATTTGGCCTACTTCCCCCTAAACGGCCCTTGGCCCCCACAGCACAAAGTTCACGTCTCAAGCCGGTTTCGGCAAGACGGGCTGACACTGAACTGCCCTTTCTCATTCTGCTGGGGCTGACACTGAACTGCCCTTTCTCATTCTCCTGGGGATTTTGAGAAATGTTTACTTGGAAAGTTCAGGACCCTGAAGATCAAACCACAATGTCATCATGTGAGGCGGAGCGCAAAGGACATTTACAAGCAAACGCATTTCCTGGAGATACAGATTTGAAATTGGTGAAATAATTCTTGACATAATAGTTTCTCAGTCAAAAGGAGAATAATGATTACAGAGAGGAAATAGCCCAGGGGCCAGTGTGTGAAATTAGGCTATATTAAGTAGCCTATACATCACGTCATTCACCAGAGCCTCCATCTTGAAAAGCCATTCCCCCCCCCCCCCCCCCAAAAAAGTATGGACATAGATTTTGGCCAATTGAAAAGGCAAATTAGAATGATTTTATCTCCTACAAGAAGACGGAAGAAGACATTATCAGACAAGAGATTGGCATTGCAAGCTTCTCCCCAGCCCAGTTTGTAAAACATTTACCCTTGTGCTTATCTGCAAATGGCAGCCATGTTCTTTCAATGTCAGCCAAGATTCCTCAAACAGACAGGCAGGCTGCTCTATGGACTGACTGCAAGGAGGGACTAACACTCATCATAAATATTTCATCCATTCTGTTTACATTCACTTTACCGTCGATATGCAGGTTTTAACAGACACCTTTGACCTTATCAATAATTAAAAAAAAACTTTAGACTAATATCTTAGACCTGGTGAAACCAGTGTCACGGGGCAATGGTTCTTAACCTATGGGTTGGGACCCCCTCAACCCCCCCCCCCCCCCAGGTGGTCATGATAGTAGTGAATATTATGAATATTTGAACTTTAAAGCAATCAAATCAATTGAAATAGCCCAAAAAGGGAAAATAAAAATGGATCTTAAAAAAGATTGAGAATCTCTGTGTTAGAAAATTGACTGTTCACTCACTATGAGTGATATAAAACACTATTGTTTCTCTGGCTGCCATGCATTAACCACCAAATTGTACGTACACAGTAACAATGGCCCCATGGCTCACATCAAGATCATTTGTCATTTGTGACATACCATAATTAGCCAGACATTTATGCAGATAGGCCTCGGAGGCAGAGCAGGTCAATAGGCTATCAGCTGTGATTAAATGAGAGACCAAGAACCACGCGGTGAGTATTCATAATTTCTGGAGCAAGTTAGAAGAATGGGGCTGCAGTGTTGAGGGGGGAGGGTTCACAGCTGCAGACCGGCGGTTGATCCTGTGGGGAAACAGGATCAGTCAGGTCAGGGTGAGGAGGGCGCGAGAGGTCATGACCCCAGAGGGTAAAGGAACAGACTTTACAAAGAGGTACATCTTCAAAAGCTAAGGCCCCACAGGGGAGCTAGTGAGGTTGAGAAAATAAACTAATTTGACCTCCTTTTTTCCGAGCGGGAGTTTCCCCAGGTGTTTGCTGTTACCTCTTAAATGTTGTCTGACCGGAGGCTCTGCTCTCTCTCTCTTGTGTGTTCTCCCCTCATCAAAGCGCTGCAGCGTTATTACTTCAAAGGCTGAACTTTTTTTTATCACATAAAAAATGTATGACTTAACATTTCAGAGTTGACAACTCCTCTAATTTTGGAAGAAAGTCTGTTGTTTTACAAGGAGGGTCTGTCTGAATCACACTCCCAAATAGCGTCATATGACCCATAAAATGGTAATTACACATGTGTGTGTGTCTCTGTGTGTTTACATAACATCTGAGGTCAAACCGTGTGCTCAAGAGTTCAAACACTTGCATGGGCCTCGGTGATTGAACATCTGTGAGCATATTCATCACACCGATCGCAATGACAACCGCTGACAAGTGTTAGCTCTGTCTGGGCGCCATGTGAATAAACAACATACCTAAACCTAACTTGAAAAACAGAAAAATAATCGTTTTTCCAGCGAGTTTAACCAGGAAGCCTACAGACCACCCATCACCAGCAAACATTGATGTGATTCGATCAGATCATTGACCATATTCAGACAGCAGCCATTTTCCCCCTCTTATGTCATGCTTAGGTTGGGATCACTTTCCACCCTGTTGCCACCTTGGCAACACAAGATACACCCTTGTGATTTTTTTTTATACAAGACCCTTGGCTAAACAACTACATTCAAAATCAAAGTTTGCCAGAGAATAATCATCTATTTTTTGATAGAGCAGTTATTTGACGTGAGAGTCCTTGGCCTCAGTTTAGTCACTTCATGTCTTGGTCTGCAGGCAGCATTCACATCCTTCTGGCCCCATGTTGGGGTCAGGAAATCAAAGAGCTGCAGACAAACAACCCGATTGTCAAGTTTTACACCTTGACCTCGGTTTAAACTCGTGACTCGCTCTTTTAACGCTTGTGCCGAGGTTCCGTCAGACGGAGAGCAAATCAAGGGGTTATTGGCGGTTCAGCCTTGATAAGAATCTTGAAATGGAGAAGTTCACAGACGGGAAAAGGTTACCGGGAGTTTAAAGAGAGTGCAGTCAGTCATGAGGAGGATTAAAGAAAAGGGGGAAGTCGGGGGCTGAAGAAACTCTGCTGGATTTCAAAAGTGCACTGCAGACAAAAAGCCGACTGTTCAGCCGTCAGACTTTATATCCAAAAAACCCAGAGCAAGAAGTGTTTGGTGTGAACTCCTCTTCACCTTTTTTTGGAGAGTCCCTCTTCACTAATGGCAGTTTTTTCTCTTCGTGAGAAGAAAAAAATAAAGAAAATCTTCTTGTAATGTGTGATCATGAAGTCACAGCAGCACCATGTTCAGGTATTGCAATGGCTGTATATAATGACATCTATTTTTGGGGGTTGACATACATGATGTGTTCCATTTTCTAAAGGCACACCCTGGTGCAGGCGACCAGGGAACATCTGTTGACCTCCATGTGTCCTCCCTTCTTTCAATGTCTTTCCTGCCTTTGTTAAGACTCAGCACTATAGTGACTGAGGGGCAGGCAGCACAGAAACAAGGGGTTTTATTATTATTTATTTTGTGTGCGTGTGGGGGGGGGGGGGGGTACTTCTGTCTCTAGTATAAAAGTGAAAATAGACAATGTCATGTTTAATGGAAACAGACTACTGAATTGTAATATTGCACATTACATTTGCACTTTACATTTCAAGTTACTAAAAGGAATCTCTCGCTTTTTACGTTCAGTCCTTATCTGAAATCTGAATGGAGTGCCTGTGCCACCTACAGTATATGATTCCAAGCTTGCACCACTGTCGTTTAGTTTTATATTAATTTCATTGGTAACCTTTTCCACAGTGCAATTGGTCGAGTTATCTCATGATACACACGGATTGGTCAGATTGAGCTAAACAGTGGTTGCAACGCTTTGATGTTGCAATTACATTGTAGACATTTTGTTATTGTTTATAAATGATAAAGCAAAAGAACCCTGTATTTTTTATTTGTGGAATTGACTTCACCTAAAAACAATGCCGATTTATTTTGCACATAAACTCAACACATCCAAAAACTCCAAACTGTTTTGCACACGTTAAATTAGTTTCAATATGGCCACCAGTGATGTCATTGGGGGACACTGAATCCTGCAGCACCATGAAATGATAGCAATACCTATAGTCTTACAGGGATTAGCTTTCATTGAGCTGTAATCAACACAAGGATTCATTGTACCCGAAATCTTCACTGGTGGCCATATTGCAAACTCATTTACTCTCAATAACAAGTCAAACTAATGTGTGCAAAACTGTTTGGAGTTTTTGGATGTTTGTGAGTTTATGTGCAAAATCAGCATTGTCTTTTGGTGAAGTGGCCCTTTAATCATAGGTAGGTTCTTGTTCATAGATCTTCTCAACATTTGGTTCCCACCGTAATAAAAAATACAGGCCTCTTTTGCTTGATCATTTAACATACTTAAAAACATTCATTTGGGAGTAAAAGTGAAAACTTGAATGAAAGGCAGTGTGGAGAGAAAAAAGGAAACACATTCATACTAGGTCATGCATTTTAGTACTTTATTATTCAGATATCAGTGCAAATGAACACCAAAATAAAAAATGAAAACATAAATGAAATAATGTTTCAGGTCTTCACATGGAAAAATGAAACATCTTTCTTTTCTTTTTTTTTAATAATTATTATCTTTTTTTATTATTTGTTGCTACAAATGTTATTTCTCAGATGCACAATGCGGGTCTATGATTGTACGTCATACCTCCACTATAGCCCAAGCTCATCCGCAGAGCTTTTTTGTTAACCAGTAACAGAAACAAATCAAAACAAAAAAGAAAAGAAAAGAAAAGAAAAAAGAAAATCACAAAAATATTCAATGCACATTTATTTTTCACACATTTATTTTTTTATCAACTTTCTCGACAGTCTTGTGGTTATTTAGGGACTGTTCCAATGTTCCAAACGAACCTCTCTCTCTCTCTCTCTCCCCCCCTCTCCGTGATAAAAAAAGAGACCTATTTTAAGACTTGACATTTTCCCCCATCACCAGTAGGGCTACAAACAGGTACTTCCCATGCTTCTGCATGCAACAGGCAGCAGTGAGGAGTCACAGTATTACACAACACAGCGCAGGATAAGATTTACCACATAGAGACACATGCAAAGAACAAACCAACCGAAAAAAGAAACAAAGTGGGCATAGCATCCTCTGCCATTGTATGTACACTATTACGCATATAATTCATATTTACATTATCAGGGCATTAAAAACTAGGGTAATATCTTTTTCTTCAACGATACAAAATAGTCATCTTTCATAATGAAAGTACTATTTACACAAATATATTTAACCATTGTGAAAATGTATTAATAATAGAAGGAACATACTTTGTAGGTATATGTTATTAAAAAGATCACAAGACTATGGATAACGCAGTGTGTGTGTGGGAACAAAAAACTGAAGTGATACTGAAAAGAAAAAAAAGAAAAGTACTACAGTACAATAAAAAATAAGGAGCTAGATACCATATCATCTCTCAAGACAGCAAAATGTCTCTGATTATTAGGGGGCAGGAGGTACACATCATATCCAGCTGTTAAAAAAAAATAAAAAATTACCTGTGGGTTTCTCTTTATTTTCATGCAATTCTTTTTGACATTTTATGAGCTAAGAATCCGCCACAAAAGTAAAACGTGTCCATAAAGCACGAGAATCAAGAAATGTAAAAAAATAAAATCACAAACTGTCAAATTCGCAACGGATAACAATACTGAATTTTCTTTTCTTCATTACATGCCAATAACTTAATTCTTTAAAAAAAGGACACCAAAAAAGACTAAAAATTGATAGTGCAAACTCTGGGTACAATAATCATTAGGACTGTTTTCATTTCAGAATAGGAGGCATGCCATTCACTCAACAACTTACTCAAAAGGTCTATGTATGAGGGGGGAAATGATGCTGGTCTGCCAAGAATGGAAGTACAACGGTTACTTTACAGCTATCTTCTAACTGACGCTCCAGAAACAGTCTAAAAACCCTACGCTCCACAGAAGCCCTATTGACCTCGGCTCCAGCTGCTCTGAAGTAGCACGACCTGATAAGCCAACATTACCCTGAATTTGCACCGTCTAATTTTAGCCTAACAAGTTCATTTAAAAAATACAATTGATTGTGACCATTCAAAAAACCCCGTTTGTCAGTTCAACCGTACCAGGATTCCTGAGGAGATGGTACAGAAGCATTCGTCACTGTGGACTCTTACCTAAACCTATTGCATTGTGTGTATTTGTACTCAAGGTCTTTCCCTGAATATCTCTACCTTGTTTGTATGATGTAATGGGACTGCTGTGCTTGCCCTAGAATGCCTTTATTTAGAATCTGATCTAAAATTGATGGGTCTCCGTCTATCTGAATGTCTTTCTTTTTTATTTATTTATTTTTTAAATGGGGAAATAAATAAATGTGCACTGAACTGAGCGCTAACATTTTTGGTGTCATAAATAATAAATGTCGCTTGAAATGTTCTTTTTGAATGTTTTATGTTTGGCAACCAAGAGGACACAGAATAGAGAGATACATAGGAGTAAAAACCAGTTAAATTGGGAGGACTTTTAATTTTTGTAATGAATGAAATACATACTGCATGGCTATTACCAGAAGGGTTAAGATAAATTAGACGATTTTGGTGCAATCAATTCTTCTGAGATGGAGCTCTTCTGTACCATTCCATAACCCCCACCGTTTAAAATCCAGAAAGTAATCTAATAATATGCCTTTAAACTCCATTTCTCTGATGTAGACATCTGCTTAATTTTTTCTCTTTTCTTTTTTTTCATTCTTAGTTATTTCTTCTCATCAAACTGCAAATGAATTTGGCATGTCAGTAAAAAAAAGAAAAAAAAGAAAAAGATAAATGTTCTCCACTTTGTCTTTTTTTGTAAGTTAATTAACAAAAGTCTGCGATAAAACGTCTTCTAGTCAGATGATTGGCTCAGCCGCTGGCTCTTGTGGCTGTGCTTGTCGTTGTGGGGAGGCGAGTGGGAGGAGCTCAGTCTGTGTTCATAGGCAGCATGCGCGTCACTGTTGGGCTCCTCCTTCACCCGCACCGCAGACTGGGTGCCCTCCGCCTGATCCCTCACCTCTCTCCTGAGCTGAGTGCTGCCCTTCTGCAGCATGTAGTACAGGATGGGGTTGGAGCGCGTCAACCGCGGAGAGTCTGGGTTGGAGTCGCAGGCGGCGTCCTCCTCTTCGTCTTGCCCCCCCGCCCACCGTACTGGGCTCTCGGGCTCTCGTTTGATCAGGGTGGGGGGGTCCCGTTTCTGGGAGATTGGCCAAGGGGCTGGCTGGTGCCCCCAAGGAGAGCGGAGGGCGCTGTCACCTGGCGGGGGAGTGGGCAGGGGTCTGAGGGGGTGGCTGGGGAGCCCTGAGGTGAGGGAGCCGTGTGGGTGCCAGGGCATGTGGAGGAAGTTGTGATTGTGGGTTGGCTGATTGAGAATGCTGCCATTGGCCTTGCCGGTGGCTTGCAGGACAGAGGGGCTGGTCGCACCCCCGGGCTGCTGGGACAGCTCCTTCAGGCAGTTGTCAGAAAGAAGCAGCTGTTTAAGGACATTGAAGCCCCTGCTCTCTCTGGGGAGGGGTTCACTCGGGGGGCTCCTGGCTGGAGCCTCCTCCTCCTTCAGGCTCCTCAACAGGTCAGGCTCTTCCTGAGGAGCGGAGGGCAGGCTGTTGCTGCCTCCACCATCCACAGCCCTGGGGGGGATGCCATTGTTCAGACAGTCGGCCAGATCGGAGCAGAGTGGGCGTCTCTTCTTGGGGCTGGGCCCCTGGTACTCCTTCTGCTCTTCCTTCACCAGCCTGGGCTGTGACTCTGCAATATGCACAGCAGCACTAGTGTAGTAGGTAGCAGTCTGTTGTTTTAGGAGCTGGCTGAGGAGGCCATATTTAGCTATGACCTCCGCGGGCCGGGGCTCTGTTTTTAAGTCCTGCTGAGGTCCAGAGGAGAGGGGGCTGTTCCTGTCCTGGCCTCCTCGTCTTTTTCTGCTGCTCAAATCCTCTGACGGGGCAGAGGACGGCACCACCTCATCCACAAGCTCCGTTTTGACCTTTATATCCACCGAGGGCCCATTGAAGCCGTCACAGATGACAGAAGCGCCAGAGGTCTTTTCAAAGCAACCCCCCGCCGCCACCTCCACACTCCTCCTCCCACTGGGTCTGTCTCTACGGCCGACGGTAGCGGCGGCCGAGCCCGTGCCTAGCAAGAGCTGCAGTACCGTGCGCCTCTCCAGAAGGTTCTCGATCTGGGAGGAGGGGGGCGAGGCCTCCCTCCTCCGGCTGAAAGGTGTGCCACTGCCAGAGGGCCCGTCGGAGAGCGGAGTGGTGGTGTTCCTACTGATGGGAGCGTTGAGCCTCTCCAGAAGGGCTAGAGGTCTGCTGCTGGCGTCCAGCTCTTGGCTCAGGCCTCTGCTGGGAGTGTTGGGTGGGGAGGGCGAGGCCGTGCCACACTGGGCCAGGTTTTGTAACAGTTTACTGGCGCTGAAGGCAGGCTCAGAAGCCTTCTCAGCAGGAAAAGCTTTAGACTTACATAAATCCAGCGGGCTGGACTGGACATGGGGGGAGGGATAGGAGTAGGGGGACAGTGAACCGCCGGGGTCTTGACTAAGGGAGTAGTGGGGCAGGGTTGGGGGTCCAGGTTTGTCCACAGGGCTCTTTGTCCTGGCTTCCTCCCAGGGTGGCAGTCCTTTCATTTGGCCCTGAGACATGCTGCTCAGGGTTACATTAAGTGGTGAATCTGGATTAACTACAGTTTTGTTTACTGTGTCATTATTTTTGCGCTCTAGTAGGAGCTGCATGAGAGTGACCTTAGGATGGGATTTAAGGTCTGGGTTCATTTCCAGCTCTTTGCCCTTTGAGGCCTTTGGCCCGGGAGGTTCTGGTTTCCATTTGTTTATCAATGACTCAGTCAGTTTGTCCAAGGAGGAGGTAGAGAAGGAGGAGGAGGAGGAGGAAGAGGAAAAAGCAGCAGAGGCAGTGGAGAAAACGGGAGAAGCGGAGGAAAACGCTTTGGAGGAGGAGTGAGCAGAAGGAGGAGGAGGGGAGAAAGCAGCTGAAGTGGAGGAAAACAGGGCGGAAGAGGAGAACGCAACAGAGGAGGTGTTTTTGGGCCCAATGTCTAGGGCGTTGGCCCGGCTCCTCATGGAGAGGTCAATGGGAGAGCAGCTCGAGTAAGAGCTCTCCGCATCACTGCTGTCCTTGGCTAGGCTCCTGTCCTGTGTGGAGCACTCACTGTCCGAGGTGACAGAGGAGCCGCCACTGGGAGGCAGGATGCCACAGTCGTCCTCCAGGTGTCCGTTCTTGGTCAGCTGCTTCTGGCTGTTGTGGTTGTTGAGGAGCAACAAGAGCAAGCTGCTGCAGGTCTGGGGAGGTCGGGCCGGACGCGAGTCGAAGCCTCGCTTCTCTCTCGGTGGCTGTTGGGTGTGACTGGGGACTTGTGGAGGGGGACGTGGGACTTGTGGAGGGGGACGTGGAGGTGGAGGGGCAGGGGGGGTGTGGTGGGGGGAGCTCTGGAGCATGGAAGGGCTCCGTTGGCTGGAAAGGGCATGTCGGGGTAGTGTTGTTGTAACTGCGGTTGTAGTCATTGTCCCATTTTGGGCAGTTAAGGAGCTTATTGTGTCTGGGGCTCCGGGCAGAGCCTCTCCCACACTAGGTGGCCTTTTGTCCTGGCCCTGCTGCTGGGTTGCCATGGCAGCCAGTCGTTCACTGGCAGAGCGGCCCGAGAGCTGAGCTTTGAGCGCATGCTCCCGAGAGTACTGCTGCAGGTGGGCCTCGCTGGAGAGCAGCAGGGCCAGCTGACTGCAAGCCACACTGGGCTTGGGCGAGGGCACCGGACTGGAACGAATCTTAACCAGGTTCGCCACGGCCTTCAGACGCTCCGCACAGGACACGGACTCCGCCGTCGCGGGAGCGGAGGGAGGCGTGGCACTGTGTGCCGAACGGGGGGACTCCGAGGGTCTGTCCTGGCCGTGGCCCCGGCGACTGTAAGGCGTGTTGCTGTGATTCTGCAGCTTGCTCTTCCTCATGAGACCCTTCAGACGGCTAGAGGCGGTGCCGTACACAGGATGGGGCTCTTTCTCTGCGGCCTTGGACGGAGGGGAGCACTCGCTGGGCGGCTTGTTGGACTGCTGCGACATGGCGACGCTCTGCAGTCGGGAGCTGAAAGACTGGAGCAAGGAGGCCAGCAGGGTGCTCTCCCCGGCGTGAGGAGAGCCCTCCGGGGCGCCGTTCTGAAGGCCTCCCTCTTGGCCGTTCAGCTCCACCGGGGGCGAGCTCAGTCTCTGGTGGTTCCCCGGCTCGTTCCAGGCGCCCGACCGCAGGAGGTGGGCCTTCTTCAGGTGCTGCGAGGTGCCGCCCAGTGAGGGCCCGTTGGTGCCGTCCTTAGGGGCGGTGGGGCCGTGACTGGGCAGTTGGAAGGGCCGACCCGCCTTGTTCGCCTGCTCCTGGTTGCTGTGAGCGGCCTCCGACCTCCGGCTCGCCGTGGCCCCAGGCCCGGCCACCACGGGATGCATCAGTAAACCTTCCAGATAAGTTAGAACAGCGGAATCCTTGTGTGTCTCAGGGCCAGGCTCCTCTCCATGAGTCATGTTCAATACTAGGATTCCCCTCGTATGGTTCAGCACCACTACTGGGAAACAAATGTCCACTGGGTCATCCGGTCTATCTGGTTTGACAGTGGCACGTACTTCCAAAAAAAAACAAGGAAATGAAAGAAAAAGCGAGTCAGTGGAGGGGTTGGGAGGATCCACTGACTGGATGTGATCCTTCTCGTGGGGTGAGGAGAGTCAGCAGAGCAGTTCGACTGTGGGCATGGTTGGAGGCATCCTGGGGCGGGCGGCGGCTCTCCCTGGCATTCCTGTGTGCCTACGAACACCGGATGATCCCCCCAGAAGAAGGCCTCGGCTCCAGGCTTATACCAGCGGCGAGTGAGGAGTCAGCAGGATTTCACCACAGAGATGTTGACACATTCCATGGCTGTGGATGTCTGGGATGTCTGTCCCTTAGGCTGTACCCTAGAGGGGTGGGGGGGTGGTGGAGTGGGGGGTCCTCCACCTGGTGGTCCGCCTTCCCGATCTCAGATGGGGGACCTATGGGAGATAAAAGAGGAGAAGTGGCGTGAGAAACAGGGATTTGTGAATCACACTACTACATCACATTCATTTCAACTTCAACACCTCCATGTCCACCATCTCGGTTACTTAGTAACATTTCAGACTGACTGCACAATGGCGGCTCAGTCTCCACCACCAAACAGACCACAGATGTAGATTAGGCCCCGATTGGATCCTGAATTGAAAATTCAAGCCCACCACTACCTCGAAAACATTCAGGGTCTTGAGCCGTAAGCCCCGTTGCGATGTCTCTGTGTGTGTCTTTCAGAAGTGAAGGGGCCTGTGAGTGCGCTGAATAATTTCTTATGCAGCTTGTCATTTCAGTGGATTACACCCCCGCCCCCCCCCCCTCTCACTGCTTATGCACTTGAACAGCATCTCACACAACCCTGACTCTGTTCTCACAGCAGCTGCCACCCACCCACACATATACACACCCACATGCACATATATACACAACCACATACATACATACAGACACATACATATTATACATACACCCACACACACGCATACATATACACACCCACACACACACCCACACATTTACACAACCACACACGCATACATACACATACACGTCACACACTAGGGATGGGCGATTCTTGCTAAAATGTGAATCACGATTTTTCTCTCCAAGAATTGAGATCACGATTCTCTCACGATTCTTATTTTTTCAATAAAATCATTTAAAAGGTAAAGTAAAAAGTAAAAATTTTTTAAATTAAACGTTTTTTCTTTTTTTAATAAAATAAAAATCTAACACATACATATATATACACACACAGACATACATACATACATACATACATACATACATACATACATACATACATACATACACACACCCACACATACACACTAGGGATGGGTACCGAATTCGGTACTTTTGAGGTACCGAACCGAAACACGTCGGTACTACCGAGTATCGAATCAAGTGAGAAACAAAAATAATAAAAAAAAAAAAAAAAAACGTTTTTTTATTATTATTATTTTTTTTACTTTTTTGTTTACTTTTTTTTTTTCATGTCAACGTTCACACGCACAATATATGCTTACCTAGGATTTGACTTGATTCAACAACAAAGCAGTCGGAGCAATGACAAGCCGAAAACTGTCGAAATTGTAGTTATTTGAAGTTTGGATTTTTTTTTTACGACTGAGGTAGGTAAATACAATTTCTTGAGACTAAAGTACCGAAAAAAGGTACCGTTGGGTACCGGTATCGATTCACAGGTACCGGTACCGGTATCGGTTCAAATGTGAAAGGTACCCATCCCTAATACCCACACTTACATATAAGCCCACATGCCTGCATGGACGCATGTACTCACACAGGCATGAATGAATGAATGAAAACTGTATTTAATAGATTGCAGAATGGGTACAATACAGTACGGCTCAATACACACAATTGTTAAGGGGATGCAGACCAGAGAAAGACGTTTGTCTTGTTTACATCAGGGTCCCCCATTTTCAATTCATACTACTGTTTCACATTCATAGTTTCACATGCTTACACACACATTAACACTCACAGGCGCCTGCACAAAAAACTAAAAATACACTAACTATAAACCCACATGGGCATTGTTGTGGCCGCTCCTACCAGAGTGCTGGCCTTAACACCTGGCCAGTTAAATCCCTCACCTTGGCTGATCTGAACCTGAGTGGCTTTGAAACGAGAGGCAAAACTCTGAGCTGAGCTTGAATTGATGTGATGCAAGACTTTATTTACAGGTAACTGTACAAAAACAGCACAGGACCTCAGCAATGCATCTCGCTAATAGACGAGACAAGCTTGCTAGAGTCTTGGTCAGACTATCAAGTATTTGTGTGTGTGTGTGTTGGGGGGGGGGTATCAGGTGCACACGTCACACCATGGCACTGTCAGGAGGGCAGGCCACTGACACAGGGGTGAGAGCTGTGCCAGTTGCCATGACAGTGTGAGCAGCTCTGCCCCCGGAAGCCCTCTGCTCTGAACCCTGTCAGTGGGGTCTCCGTGGATACAGGACATCTCCCGACAGTCCCGGCCCTCATCCCCGTAAAGGTTAATTAATACAGAGTTTCCACCTCGCCTCAGCTGCCGTCCATGTCCCCTTCCTGAAGCTGTCCTCACCTCTGGTGTCCGCTGAGTGGACTAACATAGCGGGTCAGATGAAAGGACATCAGCCCTCAGTGACGACAAAGAGGCCACGGTATCCAACACACACAGCCACGAGCCGGAATACTTTCACGAGAGGCAGCGAGCAAGTGCCGGCATGGCAGCCAGTGTTGGGAAAGTTCAGTTTCTACATGAGCTAGTTCAGTTCACACATTTTTAAGTGAACTTGTTCAGTTCATAGTTCATAATAATTTTTTTTAACTAAAGTTCATTGTTTCAAAAATGAACTAGTTTATAGTTAAATTTTTTTCTCAATATGTTGCTGCGAGCTATTGTTTGTCAAAATTATTGCCACAACCCATATAGAACCACAGACAGCAATCAGAATACTGGCATTTCCATAACGCTTTGCTGCCGCCCATTCAGTCCACACTAGTAGCAGCTGCAGTTGTTGTGATGACGTATAGTTAGTGCGACAGACAGGCGCGGCCGCGTATGCGTGACAGGCAGCTCGCTGTTGCCAGATTGGGTGGTTTTCCGCATCATATTAAGGCCTGTTTACGGTGTGTTTTAGCTGGGTTTCCGCGTGGAAGGCTCTTAGAAATCTGCAAACTTTTTTATTTATTTTTTGAATCCTCTCTTTCTCCGATTTTTCGCTGTTTTTCTCCCCGTCCCAATTTAGTCGTTATGCCAATTCCCCCCCTCCCCTACCTGGTTGTTGTGCGCATGTTCTCCTACTGGTCGGTACAAGGGAACCCTGAAGTCATCCGCACGCTTCCTCCGACACGTGCGGCGACAGCCAGTGACTCTTTTTTCACCTGGCAGTGAGGACTCTCATTGGTGAAGTGTAACGTGTGGGAGGTCACGCTGCCTTCATCAAGTCCTGCCTCTGCTGAGCAAGCGCCCAGACCTGACCTGTAGGCGTCGCTGTCCACAACGGCAGATTCCCACCCATGACTTGCCCTCACCCTAACCCAGCCAAACGGGTTAGTATGGCGATCAGCCCAAGCAATGCTGACTCCGGGAGTCGAGACCGCAGCCTCTTGCATTGGTGACGAGCAGGGAGCGAAATTAACTTTTTGACTCACCGGCCAGTGGCGGGTAGATGGGAAGAATCTACCCGCCAAGCATATTTCTTACCTGCCAATTTTTTTTTGATAAAAAAAAAATATATATATATATATATTTTATATAATTTTTTTTTAAATAAAATATATATTATATAATCATACTTGTAGTTGTATTATCTGCGAGACATCGCCACCACGCAATAAGTCAAAATGCTCGCTATCTGCAAACAGCTCCACTGTCTGTGTACTCTAGTAGCCTCCAGCTCCAAAAATTATTCTCCTGTGCTGCAGCGGGACCCTATACTAATACTCTACATTCAGCATGCAAGGATTCTCCGACGCTGCAGCTGGACCCTATTGGTATAATGTTAGGGTTCTTTGGTCAAATCACATTCATAAAGCCCTCAGCTACAATACGCATTGAATCAATGTTATAAGACATTGATATCAGGAGCTATCTGTAGCTACTGCTAGCCCGCTAGGTAACGTTAAGACAATTTAGTTTACTGGGACATATAGATCTAACGTGAGCTAGCTAACGTGAGCTAGCTAACGAGGGAACGGAGGTATTATGCACTCGAGTCGACTATTGCTGGAGCATTTGTTGATATCAGTAGCTAGCCAGCTAGATACCGTTAGACAATGCCTCGTCATGTATTAAACTAAAAGTGAATAGTTGACTGGGTCATTGTTTAAACAGTAACGGTAGCTCATGGAGGTCCGGTCTAGACGAGAGCAGACTGCCTCTCTGTGTTGATATGAGCAGAAGCCAATAGTATCCCGCTGCAGGGCTGGCCCGGCTGGGCAGATATGACTCGTTGCCGCGGTTTCTTTCAAAATAAGAGTATCATACGAACCGAATGCTGCTAACTGCCGGAGCCATCGATATTATGACTGGAACTGCGCTTGGAGCGGAAATGAGACCCGCACAGATTTTCAAAATAAGAGTATCGTTATGAACTACACGTCTACACGCCACACGGCGGGCAGACACCCCAGTGGCAAGCGCCAAAGGTAAAAACTGAGCGCCCCTGGCGGGCGGCGGGCTTTAATTTCGCCCCCTGGTGACGAGTGCAATCTCCGCTACGCCACCTGACTGCGAATCTGGCACACTTTTGAATGAAGTTATACTGTGATAGAGCGCAGAGAATGAATGCGTTCACAATTACGTTCACCTAGCGGAAATACAGTACGTTCAGTTCACGTTCGCCAAAAATATGAACATGTTCAGGTACATCACTGATGGCAGCAGGCATCTAACCAGGCTGAAACCCCCTCACCCCGCTGACTGGCACGACAGTACATACATTTACATTTAGTAATTTAGCTGACGTTTTTATCCAAAGCGACTTACAAGTTCTGTACGACAAGTCATCAGGAAGGGTACAACTCTCTATCAGCTGAGTAACAATGTTCATCAAAGTGTTGAGTGCTACAGTGTAGATTATAGGACAATTGCATGACAGTGAGGTTAGTTAGGGTTAGATTATTTATTTATAAATTATTATTATATATATTTTTTACTTTCATTTCAGATAATGGTTGAAGAAGTGCGTCTTTAGTCGACGGCGAAAGATTGGACGGGTTTCGGCTGTAATAACTGTGGTGGGCAGTTCGTGCCATCATTGTGGGGCAAGGACCATTGTGGGTCTGAGGCGGCCAGAAGATGCATAGCGTAGGGGTCTTGAGGGTGTGTAGTTAGAGACCATTGACCGGAGGTAGGCGGGAGTGGTTCCCTTTGCTGCACAGTATGCCAGGTCGAGGGCCTTGAAGCGGATTCACGCGGCAATGGGGAGCCAGTGCAGGTCCCTGAGAAGTGGGGCAACGAGGGCGACGAGGTGTCACCTTTAATGCCACGTTGAAAATGAGCAGGGATTAGATCCCAGATTAAAGTCGATCTGTGCCTGATGGAAGTTTGCCAGGCAAAAGTAGGTAAACAATCGTGGGTGGGGCCATTTCAACCTTTACTCCAATAAACTGTCCACTAGTTTACAGGTTCATATCCTCAAGTCTTCCCGTTTTGAAAAGTGTCCAAGGCCAAGATAAAACTTAATTGAGATTGGCCCCATCAGCGTCAATTACAGGTCAATGCCAGCTTTTAAGCTGTTGACCTAAATCTGACAACAACAAAAGCCAACCTGGTCACACCGGGCCATCTGACGTCTGCTGGCCTCAGTGGCCTGCTAATCTTAGATGGCAGGATTATGGCTATTTTCCTAAACAGTGAGCTTAACACAATTTAAATGGAATGCTGTCAAACGCCCCCAAGTTTGGTCGGGGACAGTAAATACGTAGGAAAACGGTTACCATCCTGTCAGCTTCGAGGACCAGGTCTATATACTGTGCTTTGATTTGAGTAAAAAAAAAAAAACATGACATGGTTTCAGCTTGGGACATATACTGTTAGCAATGAACCTTTGGAATTACAGTTGACCTTGGGTGGGCTTTTGCCCAATGAAACCAATACACGGAGACAACAAGGTTGCACACAAGGCCATTCTCACAGTGCTTCTGAATTAGGGTATTCACTCAGCATACCTGGGTTTACGTTAGCCAGTATTTATTGGCTGACAAAATATAAATCTTGACGGCCATCGTGGAAGACAGTGGCAGTGACATCACCTTCAAGTTCAAGAACAATCACACAAAGCCCTCTGGTAGGCTACAGTAATGGTGAAACAGACGTCTCTTTATACTAAATTCCCACACTACTAACGTTAACAATGAAGAGGAACGTGTGGAAAACATTAAACATAAAACAAACCGATCTTTCAGTGAGGCAGCAAGTATGAAGTACACAGGACAAGCTACACTACGCTCGCTAAATATGTTAGGTAGCGTAACATAAGCAGTAATGTTGAGATTGTCCAAAGGAGTCATCTGTCAACAAAGATATTGTTATATAAGAGAACTAATTTATTCACAAAATGGATCACCATTCAACGTTATTGAAGACTCCTGTGACCAATAAGTATTTATGATTAATGTCACTTTCCCTAATCATGTTTTCATGCATTTCTTTATGACCACACAACATGTATTACACAATGTGGCCGTTAAATCAGAATCTCGTTTGCAACGTTGGCGGACAAAAATCTAGCGGAAACCCTGCAGTACTGTGTACACCTGAAGTTATTCACTGAATGATATGAAGCGGTCAGCCTTTACAAAAAGGGTGGGGAGACCTTTAAAGTCTTGAAAGACACGGGCAATGACAAAGCTGTTGTGAGAAAACCCTGCAAAGGCAAGGGCAAGAGGATGTACGCTCTCCACACGACAGTGGACAAATAAATGACCTTAATATATGAAAGCAGCCCTCTATAGGGAGGCCCCTAAAGCCTCTACCCAGCCCTCCTTTCCCTTTTTCCAGGACATGAGGTGTGTGTATTACTATTACATTATCTCCCCTGGTGTATATATTGAAAATGACCTTACACATCTGTTAACGTGTCATCTCATCTGTGGTGGCACCCCCCAAACCCCCTGACCCCTCCCCCCATGGTGGGACACTGGAGCACCAATGAGCTGCACCACAGTTACCGTGGTGATTATCCATTATCTTTGACAATGTCAGCCAATGACACGGCAGACACATCCTAAAGTGATTTTTACTACAGCGCGAGAGAGCGAGAGAGAGAACGGAGGTGAGAGCTTCATCATTCCCCCGCCTGCTCTTTCTCCATCTATTTCTCTCTCCCTCTCTCTTGCTTTCTCTCCCTCTCACATTAGAAACACCATGAACAGGAAGGTCAATGCACCCTCAGCCATTTCCTATGTGGAATTACCAGAAAACTGACACGGAAATGTCCTTGATGCAGATGTCACAAATTATATCTCAAATGTTTGACCTTCGTTCCTCTTAAACATCGCCCCTCCAGATTAACCACACACATCACACACTCACAACCCCACCCCCTGGCCCCTACAACAAGCACGGCACCCCACCCTTTTTTTCTTTTTTAAATGGAGAGAGTTCCTAAGTGACCTTCATTGTCAGGAATGGTAATCCATTTAAGCCATTTAAAATGTACGAGACCAAACAAAAGAATTAAAAAGGAAGGACGAGCCACAGGAGCCACGGGAGCGGCAGTTAAAGTCAAGGTCACTCCTGCCGCCAAGGCTCTTCCACTTGGCGCAACAGCTGGTGTCCAACGCGAAGCTCTGGGCGTTAATAAAAAGTGACAATGCAGCCGGAGTGGTGTGTATTACTAATGTATGACAACGCCAGCCTGGCAGATGTGTTCTCCCTGCATTAAAAAAGGGAGAGTCAAGGTTAAAGGAATTTTTAAAAGGAGAGTTTGAGAGACGATGCCTAAACACTATTATATTATGTAATCTGCAGTCCAGGCCTTGCTGCACACATAGTAGCTCACTTACACCTGCAGCGTGACCCCCCCGCCCGCCCCTACATGATTAAATAAGAGAAAGCATTCAGCTACCTGACATAATGCAGTCGTTTCAAAACCGTACTACCCACCAGAGGAAAGTCACGTTAAAAAGTGGCAAGCAACAAGAGAAACAACTGGCTCCTGAACAGCGGGAGACTAAAGCAGGGACATGTTTTAGATGCAGTAAGTCAATCAGGTCATAAGAGCACTGAAATACTACTAGCAGGGGAGGAAACTAACTTTTTGGCTTACCAGCCAACTGGCGAGTAGCTGAATTTTTTTACCAGCCAAACAGATTTTTTACCAGCCAAAAAAGAATTGTGTAATTGTGATAATTACTTCTTTGTATGTCTCCGTCTAAATTGATTTTCAATCATAGTAATAATCACACCGTGTCTCTACTCTTTAAAATATTTATTAGCATAAAACATTAATAACAGTGTCTCTACTCTTCACAATATTAGCATAAAACATATTAACATGAAAGAGGGAACTATTCTGGACTGGGTTGGGCTGAACCGGGCAGTGAAAGATGCTGGGTTGGACTGGGTTGGGCAGTGAAAGAAAAAAAAACGAAGTATGTTGTGAAGTTAACTTTGAACCTCGGTTGTCAAGCCGCATCAATGTTGTGTATGCATCTGGGTAGGCATCACAACGGCCTTTAAGACAGCACGGTGGTCTTACGACAGGGCTGTAAAGTACCGTCAAGTGTACGCACACACACACACACACACACACACACACACACACACACACACACACACACACACACAGGGCTAACGTTAGCTAGCAAGCAGCTATATAGCTAAAACGCTAACTAGAAGCTAACTATTGTATACAGTTCCAATAGACTAACATTACACCTCTGTGATTTAAATGTGTCCTTAGTAACTTATACTCACTAGTGTTGGATGCAGTTCCCTGTTGGTCAGTCTGTCTGTTTCCATCTTCTGCTGTGTTTAACGTTATCTGTTTGCGAGTGCTCCCTTGACTGATGCAGGAACTTTTATTAAACATTCTATATGTTCGTGGGTTAGCCAGTACTGCGGGCACTTTTATTAAACATTCTATATGTTCGTGGGTTGGCCAGTACTGCGGGAACTTTTATTAAACATTCTATATGTTCGTGGGTTGGCCAGTACTGCAGGAACTTTTATTAAACATTCTATATGTTCGTGGGTTGGCCAGTACTGCAGGAACTTTTATTAAACATTCTATATGTTCGTGGGTTGGCCAGTATTGCTGGAACTTTTATTAAACATTCTATAATGTCAGCGGGTCTTGTGCAGTGCTCTCGTGGCACTGTCAACTAAAGCGTGCACTCAGAAGACGCGCACCGTTTGCCAGTGACCGTGATTGCAGAATGTTTTTTTTTGTTTTGTTTACTCGCCAGTGTGGCGAGTGGTCTTCATGAATCACTCGCCAAACATAAAAAATACTCACATTTGGCGAGTAAAGTGGCGTAATTTCCTCCCCTGACTACTAGGCATAATCTCGCTCGCGCGCGCGCACGCGCGCACGCACGCACGCACACACACACACACACACACACACACACACACACACACACACACACACACACACACACACACACACACACACACACACACACACACACACACACACACACACACACACACACACACACACACACACACACACACACACACACACACACACACACACACACACACACACACACACACACACACACACAGAGAGAACTGGGGCACTCTGACCCACTTCTATGGTTGCATTGACCAAACAAGCCATGCATAGCACACACACACACATGGCCACAATTACCACTTGGGATACCAGAATAGTGACAGGCCACACCTCCTCCAACAAGCCACACCTCCTCCAACAAGTAGCACATACAATCCATCCATCCAGTGATAAAACCAACACATGGACACGAGGAGAACATGGCGCAATGACGAGTGAACGCTACAGTTACACACTCACAGTTCTTGACCTGCGTCTGGCCTTGAGAGAGCAGAGGGGGGGGGGGGGGGGGGGGGGGGGGGCAGGTTAACTCCTGCACTCATCAGTACAAAATAGAGGTTGGTTGAGCGAGAGATAAGAGGAATTCATGCACATTGATGAGTCATCTAAACGATTCAGAGCCCAGCTGACTGGCGGGAGACCATGGATGACATCACAACCCCCCCCCCATCCCCGCCACCCAATCACCCCACACCTACGCCCTCACCTTGCCCTGAGAAGTGCAAGCTGGCCTTGCAGAAAAGAAAAATAAATGTTGTGCCCATTGTAAATATTTGCATGGCATTTAAAGAGACCCACCCAAGGGCTGTTTCCTGAGTGGCCTGGAATTAGTGCATCGATTAAAAACACACATTCCTTCCTAATGAGCCGTGGAACACATCAATCTACATGCGACTCGTTGCTATTGGGCTCCGAGGTCATCTTCATTTCACATCAGTCTATCCAAAATGCTCCAGAGGAAACACACATTTCCCACTTTGAAGGAGTAGCGCTGGAAGCCTGAGCAGCGGACTGCCCCATGGTCAGCGTGCGGGAGAGCAGAGGCCCCATGGCCAGCGTTTAGGGGAGCAGAGGCCCCATGGCCAGCGTTTAGGGGAGCAGAGGCCCCATGGTCAGCGTGCGGGAGAGCAGAGGCCCCATGGTCAGCGTTTAGGGGAGCAGAGGCCCCATGGTCAGCGTTTAGGAGAGCAGAGGCCCCATGGCCAGCGTTTAGGGGAGCAGAGGCCCCATGGTCAGCGTTTAGGAGAGCAGAGGCCCCATGGCCAGCGTGCGGGAGAGCAGAGGCCCCATGGTCAGCGTTTAGGGGAGCAGAGGCCCCATGGCCAGCGTTTAGGGGAGCAGAGGCCCCATGGCCAGCGTTTAGGGGAGCAGAGGCCCCATGGCCAGCGTTTAGGGGAGCAGAGGCCCCATGGCCAGCGTTTAGGGGAGCAGAGGCCCCATGGTCAGCGTGCGGGAGAGCAGAGGCCCCATGGTCAGCGTTTAGGAGAGCAGAGGCCCCATGGCCAGCGTTTAGGGGAGCAGAGGCCCCATGGCCAGCGTTTAGGGGAGCAGAGGCCCCATGGCCAGCGTGCGGGAGAGCAGAGGCCCCATGGTCAGCGTTTAGGAGAGCAGAGGCCCCATGGCCAGCGTTTAGGGGAGCAGAGGCCCCATGGCCAGCGTTTAGGGGAGCAGAGGCCCCATGGCCAGCGTTTAGGGGAGCAGAGGCCCCATGGTCAGCGTTTAGGGGAGCAGAGGCCCCATGGCCAGCGTTTAGGGGAGCATAGGCCCCATGGTCAGCGTTTAGGAGAGCAGAGGCCCCATGGCCAGCGTTTAGGGGAGCAGAGGCCCATGGCCAGCGTTTAGGGGAGCAGAGGCCCCATGGTCAGCGTTTAGGGGAGCAGAGGCCCCATGGCCAGCGTTTAGGGGAGCAGAGGCCCCATGGTCAGCGTTTAGGGGAGCAGAGGCCCCATGGTCAGCGTTTAGGGGAGCAGAGGCCCCATGGCCAGCGTTTAGGGGAGCAGAGGCCCCATGGCCAGCGTTTAGGGGAGCAGAGGCCCCATGGTCAGCGTTTAGGGGAGCAGAGGCCCCATGGTCAGCGTTTAGGAGAGCAGAGGCCCCATGGCCAGCGTTTAGGGGAGCAGAGGCCCCATGGCCAGCGTTTAGGGGAGCAGAGGCCCCATGGTCAGCGTTTAGGGGAGCAGAGGCCCCATGGTCAGCGTTTAGGGGAGCAGAGGCCCCATGGCCAGCGTTTAGGGGAGCAGAGGCCCCATGGCCAGCGTTTAGGGGAGCAGAGGCCCCATGGTCAGCGTTTAGGGGAGCAGAGGCCCCATGGTCAGCGTTTAGGGGAGCAGAGGACCCATGGTCAGCGTTTAGGGGAGCAGAGGCCCCATGGCCAGCGTTTAGGGGAGCAGAGGCCCCATGGTCAGCGTTTAGGGGAGCAGAGGCCCCATGGTCAGCGTTTAGGGGAGCAGAGGCCCCATGGTCAGCGTTTAGGGGAGCAGAGGCCCCATGGTCAGCGTTTAGGGGAGCAGAGGCCCCATGGCCAGCGTTTAGGGGAGCATAGGCCCCATGGTCAGCGTTTAGGGGAGCAGAGGCCCCATGGCCAGCGTTTAGGGGAGCAGAGGCCCCATGGCCAGCGTTTAGGGGAGCAGAGGCCCCATGGCCAGCGTGCAGGAGAGCAGAGGCCCCATGGCCAGCAAGTGGGAGAGCAGAGGCCCCATGGTCAGCAAGTGGGAGAGCAGAAGCCCCATGGCCAGCAAGTGGGAGAGCAGAGGCCTTCTGAAGGCATCAGACCGTTCTGGTGTCTGAGGGGAAACAGAGAGCAAATGTCCTTGTGTCTGGTTGCCCTCAAAAGATGCTGGATAAAACCAGCAAAAAAAAGAAATGTCCTTTAATGAATCACATCCATAACATCCCTGTCATCAATCCTGAGCAGCCATCGCCATGAGTCAGCAAGACGTCTCACTTTTATTGGGTTAAAAGAGTCGACCAGATTGTGCACTGAGAGTAATGTGGACGTTTTTGAAATAAGATGGCCTATAACAAAAGACAGTGAGACAGACAGCGTCTCCAGACAATCCTTTTGCCTTTTGTAATGCTTCCATTGACCTACTTTTTCATTAGTTTTTAAATCATCCTAATGCTTCCTTGACTGAGGTAGTAGAATGGCATTACTGGGGCACCATTTGGGTACGATAGGTTGTAAGGGTCATTTCGTTTGCCTTATTTTTCCTCTGTATAAGTAAGCAGACAGACCCATTCAAAGTCACACCATTAAATTAATCTCAATTTAATCAATTAAGCCCCACTAAGGTATAAAACGATTAGGGGTAACCTTTTGAGAGCGCCAATCCAGTTGGCAGGGCAACACTAAGCATATGCCAATAACATCACTGGGTTGCACCAACTATGATAACCAAGTTCTCTCCTAAATTAGGGTGTAAGGTCCACACTAGAGGCTTAGTAACTACTAGTTAGTTTGTAACTAAAGTTTGAAACACTCGTTTGTAAAAAATCAGCTACTAAAATTGGTTGCACCACGATAACTGGTTTGGATGTAAAAGTCATTACTAAAAGACAAGTGGCCAATCAAAGGTCATGACAATGGAGAGTTCCATCGTCATGTTTATAGTGTGCATTAGCTTGCTGGCTAAGGGAAAAAGCCTTTTTACCATTAGCGAGTATAATTCTATGACACTGTATGATTTCCACCTACCCTAGGGTATGTGTAACTATTTGGAGAATAGGTTGCAAGTGCAACTGCTTTCATGTTAGTAGGTTAGGTTCAGGTTAAGGTCAGGGTTATATTTGACATGTAAATGCTTTATAATACCCAACTCATTTCCTGTATTTATCCTGTAACACCTTGATCTCCACTTGAACCAGGAGGTAAACCTGTATCACATGGAGAGATGCAATAGTTCACCCTGGCCTCTGCCTCACCTCGATGCCCTCCGCTAACCTCTACGTCCTCCTTCTCCTCACCTCTAAGCCTTATTGGCTAACACACCTACAGCCTGCTTCACCTGCTAACTGCAACAGGATCACCCCGCTACTGCAACAGACAAGATGTTATAAAGGGACTTGTGTCTGTTTTGCGCAATTTCAGGACAAAATGTCCCGGATCAGGACAGGACTTGAGCAAGTTGGTCTGGTGTTTCCCCATCATCACGTTGCCTGCCTGCCTGCCCCCCCCCCGACCCCCGCCCCCTAAATTGGTAATGGCTAGATAGAATATTTTATACAACATGACCCAAGTCTGCTTTAGTAGGACACATTACTATTAGCAATACAAAAGAAACTAATATAGAATAGAATAGAAATACTTTAATCATCCCAAGGGAAATTTGGCAGTACAAATCGCTCACAGTAAACATTTAGGTAGATAAAACAATTAGTCACGAATAAGAATAAAAAATAAGCCTAAGAATAAAATAATAATAATAAAATACGGTCCGGGATTTACATTTCCTATGTTATGTATATACATTCTAATATAAAATATACAGTAAAAATATACAGAAATATACAGTAAGTGTAATATTGAGCAATGCTGTTTTAATCTCTTAACATGTGGGCAGAAAAGTGGCCATTTTTGTTTTAGTTTTTTGAGGACTGCATACCTTTTTTGCAAACCAAAATGCTATACTTTATACTTATAGCACATGCATAAGCCTGGTCTCTTTTGAAAGATAACATTCTGAAGTTTATGATACAATAAAGAAAGATCACTTTTAGTGCTAATGAAATAGAGTAACATAGGTCTGAACTTGAGTTGTAGAAAAACTTGTTACTCAAGTTTTTCTGTAGTAGTTACTAGTCCAGAAGTAGTATTTCCCCAGAAATTCGTATGGCTTAAAAAAAACTCCAGAGATCCATAGCCTGAAGCCTTATGTAGTACAAATTTCATAATGATCCGTTCAGAAATGAGTGATTAGGAGTGATTTAGGTAAACTGTGTACAAAAGAAAAGCTCAGTTTTCTCATAGACTTCAATTCATTCAGCGGTTTTTCTCTTCCTGTTTTCGCTTGTGGGTTTTTCACCTAGATACCTGATTCATACATCCCCAGTTGATATCATTGGAAAGCCACACTCATTGGCTACAACCCTGTCCAATCATTTTCGAGATCGCCAAATGATTGACGGAACTAGAGCCCCAAAAGTCGGGAGTAGTATTTGCGCAATATCGTGTACTTTGCGCAAGCCTCAAATATCGGCACGTAACCCGAGAACCGCTGAACGGATTTTGTCACCTGAAAGGTATATTAAAGAATATGCACACCCGAGCCAGTAGAGGTCGCCAAAGTGCCGGTGGGCAAATCGTCCTCAAAAGGACCCACACTAACCCTTGCAGCTTAGTAAAAGTCAGGGGGGGGGTTATATAAAGCTGATGTGCTTTAGTATAAGCAACTCTCAGTTATACTACAAAAAAGTATAGATCTTACCATCTTCTGTTAGGACACATTATTACCCTTTTAAGTCTACACATTGCCCCAGTCTAGAGAACACACACAAGCAGGGGGCGAAATTAAAGCCCGCCACCCGCCATTGGCGCTCAGTTTTTACGTTTGGCGCCTCCCACTGAGAGGTCTGCCCGCCGTGTGGCGGGCAATGGTCATGTGAAAACCGAAAATCATGATCCAATTCTTAGCGCAGTTCTCACTCGCTGTCTCAGCACAGACATGCAGCGCACCGCGCACTGCTGCTCCTACCCCTCCCGCACCTGTTTCTGTATGCTGCTGCATGTAAACAGAGGCTATTGCCTCGGACAGTCACCGTGACATTATTCTAGTCAGAGGGACCTCCGTGAACTAATGTTAGCTACTGTTACAAAATGACCCAATCAACTATTCACTTTTAGTTTAATACATGAGGCATTGTGTAACGTTATCAAGCCGGCTAGCTACTGATAGCTCCCGACATCAAGTAAGTATCCAGTGCATAATACCTCCGTTGGCTAGGTAGCTCATGTTAGCCCACGTTAGCTCACTAGTCACTACGAAATGTCCCAGTGAACTAAATAGTTCAGAGGCGTTGTCCCAACGCCATCCAGCAGTAGCTACAGATAGCTCCTGACATCAATGTCCTACAACATGCGTATTCGAGCCCCTGGCTTACATCGCATGAGGGCTGCTGAATAGGGTCCAGGTGCAGCGCAGGAGAATCCTTTCATGCTGAATGTAGAGTTTAGGGCCCAGGTGCAGCGCCGGAGAATCCTTGCTGGAGCTGGAGGCCACTCGAGTATACACACAGACAGTGGAGCTGTTTGCAGACAGCGAGGTGGCGATGTCTCGCAGATAATACAACTACAAGTATGATTATATAATATATAAATTTTATTAAAAAAAAAGAATTTTATATAAAATAATTATTATAATTTTTTTAATCAAAAAAAAGTTGGCAAGTAAGAAATATGCTTGGCGGAATAGATTCTTCCCATCTACCCGCCACTGGCTACTAATAAGGCTACTCCTACAGTCATTTCTTGATAACTTGTGGCTGTTCTTTTCCACACCCAACATCATCACTCAAAATTAGTGATGCACGATATATCGGCCGCCGATATAATATCGGCCGATATGGCCGTTTTTTTACACATCGGTATCGGTCCGATATCAAGATAGGGCCGATATGGGCCGATATAAAAAAAAAAATACATTTTTAAAATTTATTTTTTACATGTTTTGGCCTTAAATAGTTTCAAAATATCAGTCATTTCTGAAAATAAGTTACAAAAGTAAAAAAAATATGTGTTTTGGAAAATAGCTCTTTATTTGATTATCATAAAAAAGTGTTTTCTATACAGAGATATCGACATCGGTAAATATCGGTATCGGCCAGAACAGCAATATTAATATCGGTTATCGGTATCGGCCACAATTTTCACATCGGTGCATCACTACTCAAAATGAACAATTTAGGGGATAAAAAGCTATTCAATCTGTATAGATTTTACATTTAGAGGGGCTTCAAACTGTATGCATACAAAGTAGAGGTCGCTCGATAGTGGATTTTTAAAAGGCCGATATAATAACAATGTTTGGAGCAGGAAGATTGTGCATGTGACTAATTCTGCATGTGACTTATTATCTTTACAATTACAACAATTACCTTCGGATTCCTCAAGATCTCTAGTTTCATGATACCAGTATCTTCGTGCTAGCTTAGAAAATGTGCCCACTAGAGCCTTTTAAAGACAGCCAATCAAACAGCGGGATATCAGTAACATAAATGGCCGACATCGGATCCTATCGGAGCAAATGGCTTTGACCGATTAACCGGTCGACCGCGAATACAAAGGTTTCCTGCTGCTCTTCCTTGTAGGTGAAAATTAGGACTCATGGTGCAATGAAGTCAACCATGACGAATCCTAAATCGTGTCTGATGGGGAGAATCAATGCTTCCACTCACACATACAAAAGAAAATCCTTAAATGTTCCAATTTGAATAAATGGCTCACTTTTGAATTTGACATTTCAATAATGGGATTTAAGGGAGTGGAAAGCACAAGACAAGGCAATTATACTCTACATTTGTTACAGGTCCAGAAATAGCTTAGAGCATCGTTGGGCTCCTTTCATTTTCACTTCCATTTCATGATGAAAGGTGGAAAACATTTCATCTATAAAAAAGTTACAAACTTGAGGACAGGTGATGGTAATATATCAAGAGACCAGTCACATCTAAACGGGTCAAACACAAAACGGTCCCATTCAGATTATCTGGTGATGACAGCAACGTCCAAAATCCTTCAAATAATATTTA